>NW_010972909.1:3830744-3974248 GCF_000737465.1 Haliaeetus leucocephalus | reverse complement strand
TGTGTCTCGAAGGTCGGGAAGGAGCGCCAGGTGTTGAGGGTGAGGGAGGAGCGGGGCCCAGCGCAGCCCTCGGATGGGGCTGCTTGGTGCTGCGAGGGAGGCGAAGGCTAGGTAACACCGGGTTTCATCGCGCTGGTCTCTTGGTTAAGCTCGCAGGTCACCAAACTTCAGCTCCATGCAGCAGACTCATCTCCCCGAGGGTGGTGTTCAACAGCCTGCGTGGGTTTAGCCCCTTTTAGGCAGCCTGTGGGTGCTGCCAAGATGCACCGCACCTGTGTCTGCCTCCTCCTCCCACCTCCCACTCCACCTCTCCTCTCCTTTTCTAGATGGAGCCGGTGATAGAGCCCATATTCTCTCTTCTCCAGGAGCCTAGGAAGAGCGATATTGCAAGCTATACAGGTGAGATGTGAATTCTGCTAGTTAAAACCCAGAGGGAAGCTTGAGGTTCTACCGAGCGGTGTTGGGGATGTTGTGTTCCTTCTTAGCTGGCTGCTCTGGTCTGGGTTGCTGGGATGGTATGGCATGCTAGGCTAGGGCAAGGTGCTCAGCGGTATTTTGTGTTTTTTTCTGCTGTGGGTTTCTAGTAGCTGTTTTAAAATGAGGCAATACAGTTCATTTGGAGTGAAGGAAAGCCAGCACATGTCTCTTTTTCAGGCTTTTTCACGGGTGAGGAAGGTCTGAGGGAGTTGCACAGCTGCATCTGAAATACGTGACTCCCCAGCACTAGTTGTGGATGGGAATGGAGGGTTGTTCGGTTCCCATTTCACCATTAGAGACCTGGGGTCTCTGCATGGGCCTCTGGGAATAATTAGCTGCTTGATTGTAGAGTGAGGGAATGACTGCTCCTGCGAGAGGGAGTCTTTTTTATCCCTCTGGGAGAAAGCTACTTCTCGAGTGTAATTCCTGGATGTAAGAGATGGGCCCCCATTCCTCAGTAAGTGGTGGGTTTTTTTGCTTTATCGCTAGTATTTAATCTTGGCAGTTGTGGCCATGTAAATAGAGAGGGTTTTGTCTCTTCAAGGACATGTTACTGAAGAATTTTATTCCTTGGTGTCATAGAGGTAGGACTGAAATTCCACTGCGGAGTTTTACCTTGAATGTAGAAAGCCTGTTTTTTTGTTAGTGGAGTAAATCAAACTTGTTGTGTTAAATGGAAGTATATGTAGTGTGAGTAACTGAATATTTTAAAGCTAGATCGGAGATGCTAATGGCTAAGTTCTCTATTTGGATTAACAGTAAACATCTTAAGATGTTTGCAAAAATCAAGCTTGGGTAAGTGTGCATCAGATGATACTTATAATTCTATTAATGCTGAACTGATGTAAATATAAAATTTAGTCAGCAGAGTAAGATAACCAAATGATACATACTCATTTGTGAAATACATAGGTTGCATTCTTTAGGAAAGAAAGGGCCATGTTTGAATGTTTCCTGTGAGTTTCCTTGGAATGCAATTTATTTAGCTTGTCACTACAAGAAACGTAGGTGTCATGTTAGATCTAGATATGAAAGAGATAGTTAATTGGCCATTAGTTGTTTTTTTTTATAAATAAGGATTTAACTCTTTGACCTCTGATGCATGAATATACAGTATACCTATAATAATTACAACTGTTCATGTGATCATTAGGGAAAAAACCTGATGTGCCGTCCCGTAAAAGAAGTAATTTAAATTTTTTCAGTAAATATTAACTAACGTAAGTGAGAAAGAACCTAAACACCCCTGTTGATTTTGCCTAAGGAAGCTCAAGGAGACTTTTTTGGTGTTGAAGTATCCCCACCCAAACGCATAGCTTGAAAACAGAGTTTTAATGCTAATTTAGCAGGCTGGAAGGCTTTTGAGCAAAGTTTGCAGGAACAAATAGCTAAAACCAGATATTTGTGACGGGTAGGACGTTTCAGGCTGTTCCTTTTCCTTCCTTCATTTTGACAGCTTTCCTTTACCATTCCCTGAGGGGAGGAAGAACAAGGAAATGGGGAGGGGAAGGAAGAGAAGAGGTAGGTTTCTTACCTCTCTTTTCTTTCCTGTGCCACTTTTTCTTTTCCTTGTCTTCTTGTCTCAGTCTTTATCAATTCCCTTGCCCTTTGGAAAAGGGGAATCTGGTGCAAGTTGATGCTAGGCCTGAGAAATTCAGTTACTTTGCAAGGAGCAGTTTATCTGCCTTGGGGAAGGAGGAGTGTCAGATTGCTCTCTTACTCCACCAGGGAACTGCATTTTGAGTGACAATGAGGAAGGGAGAGGCATCCCTGAAGACATTACACAAGAAGTACTGCCTCAGCTACCTGAAGCCCACAGCCCAGACAGGGGGGCAGCCACTCCGGGAAGGCAGCAGAAGGCCGCCTGTAATAAACCCCCTCGCCACAAAAGAGGTTCCAAGAAACTTGCCCTCATTGCTGATGGCCAGAAACTGCACACAGAAGAGAAACCCTACAAGTGTACAGAATGCGGGAAGGGCTTTAAGGGGTGCTCCAGGCTCCTGAATCACCTGCAAACCCACACAAGAGAAAAAACATTTGAGTGTGTAGAATGTGGGAAGAGCTTTAGCAGGAAGGCCAACCTGGTGGTGCACCAGAGAATCCATACAGGCGAGAGGCCCTACAAGTGCAAGGAATGTGAGAAAACTTTTAGCCGTACCTCAAACCTTATTGCTCACCGCAAAACCCATGTGAAAAAGAAAAACTTTTCCTGTACGATGTGCAGGAAAAGCTTCAGTAGAAGCACAGCTCTCTTACAGCATCAGAGAGTCCACATGGATGGGAAGCCCTATAGGTGTACTGAGTGTGGAAATAGCTTCCATCTGTGCTCAAACTTCGTCAAACATCAACGGATTCATTTGAGAGAGAGACCCAGTGAACACACAGCAGGTAACTGAATTAAAATCTGTTGAGTTTTATTTCAAGCTGTACAGACTCACAGGGAATGCTATATCAGATACTGTGGTCTCCATTTGTTCCTAAACGATTCTTCGTCCTTGCTGTGGATATGAGTGGGGCTTTTTTGTTTGGTTGTTTTTTTCTCTTCCTACATAATATTTTTATCTCTGTCATTTGAAGAAGTGCCTCGAAAATGCCAAAGTTGAAGTTTTGACTTTGCCATTAAGTCTGCCTGGGACCTTAGGCTCTGCAAAGCTCTCAGATCCTGCTAATTCCTGCTTCATAGTGTTGCCTGATGTCTAGCCCTCGATCTTCAGAAGTGCTTAGCCAACAAAATACTAAGCTTAGGGAGACGGAAAGGATTTAGACTGTGAATCAGGGCCTCGGTAATCTCTAGCAGTTAATTTTTGTTATATGTGGATATAAAATGAGCAGCTTTTCGTTGTCTGCACTGGGAGGTCTCTGCTGGCCATCCCTCTGTAGTACTCTTAGCATAGCATAAACTGTCAGGCAAGCTGATTGTTTAAAGTGGGAAGTTTTCTGGATTTGGCAATATTCCATGTTCTTGTAATGACCAGAAACTGTGGGATAAAAGCTGTCACTGTGGGTTTTTTTCTGTTGTACCTTTACATGGGCAGTCCCTTTATACTTCGTCAAAAATGTTTTAATTTTTCATTTTGGGTCTTGCGTAGCCACCCACAGAATTGTTCTGGGTGTTGGGGTCTTGGCCACCAGATCATGTAACAGCAGGGCAATTAGGACATGAGACCACATGAGAAGAAGGTGTTTTGTGGGTGAGGTTTTCCTGGGTTTTTAATTTGTTTTATTTTGTTTTTCCTCCTGAAAAAGATTTCTGAGCAGGAGAGCCTTTCATCTTAACAATGGAAATAATAATGAAGTTATAATGAATAATAATGAAGTTATAATGAAATGGCAAAACTGAGTTCCTAAGGTAGGGTTTGAGACCATTCAACCTGTAGGTGCAGAGAGGTGGCCTAGTAACTCTGCTGATGAGCCCTAAAGGGCTTTTAATAGATTTTGGTAAAAGTTTATAATTCGTAAGAAAACAAAATATAGTCTCATTTTTACCCTGGCAGTTGTCCAATAATTAGCATCAGATCAGCCTTATACTACACGCGCTTCAAAAGAAAGCGTGCAGACTTATTCTGGAGTAACTATAGCTACTGCATCATTGTAATTGAAGCTCCATAATAAAATTGCTTTTATGATCAAACATATGCCACATTGGTATTGCAATGTGTTGATTTCTGTATCTGATGTGATTTCAAAGAAGTTTACATACTTACACCTTAAGTACATTTTTCTAAATCTTAGCTGTCCTATTCCTTAACAGCTCCCTTGCTCCAGCTTTGCTTCCTCCCCAACCTCCCCCCGACCCACTTGCTGAGCCCCCCCCCCCCTCCCCAAAAGGTATGGGGGAAGCAGGAAGAAAGTATCTTGATTGTGATAAAACCCAAGTCTGTAATGTTTCAGGGGGCTATATCTGCCTTGTCTTTGTTCTGGTTTGGCTTAGTTTGGGCCAACATGTGACTTGAATGAAGTTTTAAGTTTAAAATGTGAGAGGAAGGGCTGTTACTGAGCTGCCTTTTCCTCGTGTGAAAGCATATTTAAAATGCTAACCTAGCGATTGGTGATAAAGTGGGCGCTTGACTTGCACTGTCTTCCTTTTAGATGCAAACCATTCTGAATTTCCTTCTTTGCATCATAAAGAAGAGCAAAGGTGTGGTGCAGAGAAACGTGAGACGGATCACTTGAATCTTGTTCTTGAAGAGTGTAAGTATAAAAAGGCTTCTAAATAGCCATGCCAAGTATTTTTACATAGCAAGCATTAACATTCTCTTCTCTTTGTACAGTGAAGAAAATGAGGGAAAATATGGATATGCTGCTTCTGAATCAGCAAAGTCAGCTGCAAGTCCTGCAAGAAATTCAGAAACAACTGAATATACTCCTCCCAGGCAATGATCTCATTAATTCAAACGTCTATAGTTTAGGACTTCTACTAGGACGGCAGGCAGCTGCAGCAGCGTCTCTTTCTTTTCCTCTTCTTAATCCCAGCAGTCTCCTCCCTGAAAATACTAGTCTCTTATCCCGGTCATCTGCTCCTGGAATTCTGCCTACCACTCAGCTCCCAATCCCTCAATATCCTGCAGCTTCTACAACTTGATCAGCTTTGTGCCATGAATGTATCCAACGTAAACAAATGTGACTACTGTTTTCTCACTCAAACCTGTGATCTCTGTGTTGGAATGTTGTAATTGTAGTACCTGTGAAGATGCTGACCATGCACTTGGGCTTGGAAAGATACATGCCTTGGATGCATCAGCAAACAGCAGTTGATCAAATCCACTGCCTGTTCATTTGTTGCAGCATGCAGGTGTTTTGGCCAGTAATGTATTTTCTCAAGGCAGCTCAAGAGATCTTTATCACCGGGGTGCAGTTAAGTGGAACATCCATACATAAGATAATGCATAAAACTTAAGCAGATTTTTCTACCTGATATGTCTTTAACGTGTACTTGGGCAATTGGACCTCTCCTAATGAGCTGAAGCTAATGATAAAATCATCAGAGATGCTTTAAGCAACTCCTATTAAGTCTGATTTATACAGAGGTAAGCAACACGCTAATGCAAAGGTGTTCAATTTAACTGCACCTCTATTCCCAGCATCCATTTGCAAAAGCTTCCTTCACTCAGGAAGGCTTTAAATGACGTGACCTTAGCTGATTCTTAGGCCAGCATTGCTACTAAAACTACAAAAAAATATTTTCTGGGGTTTTTTTTTTGTTTAAAATAAACAAAACCCACCACCCCCGCCCCAAACCCCCAACAAAATACCACCATTCAGGTCTACCTTGCTTACTAAGAGTTTATGAGGAAAAGCCAAACTGGTTTATAGGACACTTGTTCTTTTGTTCAAAGGTGAACCCACTTGAGTCTGGTTTTAGATATTCTGTCATATCCTATTTGGATTATTACATGTTGTTGACTGTTATGTATTAGTTCATTGGGGGTAAGTAATTACCGTTTGGGGAGGAACACTGAGAAGCTCAGGTGTACCATCTTGCGAAGTCTGGGAGGGGGGGAATTATTTTATTTGCACACACACACAGCCCCCCCCAGCCCCGTTCCTGCAGGACTCTGACACAGGGCCTTTTAAGGCTACTAAGTGCAGAGTTTTAGTCCTTTCTACCTCCTTGTTTCTATCAGTGACACAGGCTAGTAGCTGTGTCAGTGCCTTTGAGCTTCAAAAGTGCAAAAAAAGCTAACTGTGATTTACCTCTGAATTGCTTCTGGGATAAAGAAATTTTGGGCCTTGTGCCTATGCCAAACAGTCTTTCTCTTGAACTGACATTGTGTTTGTGGGTTGTTGGTTGGGGGCAGGAGGTGTGTGTGGGGGGTAGGGGTGTGTTATGATGTCTTGTTAAAAGTATGCACTGTTAGTAATTAATAAACTATGATTTAGATTTTAAGAATGGGAAACACTACTTCTCTTAACAAGTTATCTTATTGGTGACAGTGCAATGATGTCAGATTCTGGTCCAAAGATAAAGCTCTGTGGGATCAGGTATGACTGTCTTTGTGTTGACTGAAAAATCACACCCTGGCTCATATGAGGATTTTGTATTGCTTTTAACTTAATAGGATATTAATTTAAGGCAAATTGGGAGGCCTTAAAAGGCATTCCTTTAGTGTGAACTTGTACTGAAATGTTTGGGGTTTGTTTTCCATCAGTTGAGCGTATTGGGGGCATGTGGCTCTAGACTTAAGAGCTCCAGTAAGAGTTGCTAACATTCTAAGGAAATGCTGGGGTACTGTTCATAATGTCTTGGATGTTTAATTTCATTTTGCTTAGAAGCAGAATCCCCTTTTCAAAGCAATGGTTAAAGTTTGTATTTTAGTGGTTTTTTTAAGATGTTCAATATTAAAATGTTGCATTTTTGTTAAAATGAATCTTTGCTGAGCTTCTGTCCTTTGTAAAAGAGCACCAATGCTTAGAGTTTGATACCTGAACTGGAGTTCAGTTACTCTAATGTTTGTGCTTTCCCTCGCTCCTTCTGCTTTTCTCCCTCTATCTTACCTAGATGCAGGGAAAGAGGATCTCCTTAGATTTCTGTCTTTGGAAACTCCTGAAAAAGAAAACATAGCAAAGTCTGCCACTTCTGCAGCTTGCACCAGGTAGGAGGAATCTCTTACATGGGGGCTTAAGTAGGATTTTTGCCTGTTGGGAGGGAGTTTGTATACGATGTTTCTGTTCACAGCTGGCAGACTCAGGAGCACTTTGTAGCAAACCTAAGGTGAGCTGCGTCCTTTTATGTTGGTGTTCTCTAATGTGTTTGTTGGGTCCCATCTGAAGCTGACGATAAAGTGCTGAAATACCTCTGAACTACAGGTGTACTGGGGACCACAGGAAGCGTTGCTGCAGAGGAGCATGAGAAACCATCGTACTTCCAATTTTTGGGTTACATCTCTCTCCTTCTATATAAGTGAGAGTGGAAGTCAGAAGTCTTTCTCCTGCTGTCCTCCTAAGCACTTAAGTGGTTCTGAAAAGCACCTCTGATGCTAAAACTATGCTTATTCCTAGGTGGGCTGGGGCTTGGGGGCTTCTTGCCCATATTGGAAGGTATCCGGAATGCTTCCTGCCTCCTTTTCTTCTTGCAGTGCTCTGGCAATGATGTAAAAGGGTGTGTGGGGCAGTGTCTGATAGCTTGCCAAGGATACTGGAGAGCTTTGCAGTGTTCAGGAATATGTAAGAGGATGCCACAGATGCTCTCCTGGTGAATTTTGAGTCTGTGTCTGTGCAGGTGTATTTGATGTTGGGGACTGGGCAGTGTGTAGACAAGTGAGAGGTAATCTGGAGATGCAAGCTCCTCTGACAGCTGTCAAGTCCTAGGATTGGAGGTTTAGTATCTTAAATCATGTCCATCTGCTTCTCTAAGGCATGTTAAAAAAAAAAGTATCTGTACACAAGGAGAGGTCTAGAATTCATTCTGTGCTCAAAATGTTGGAGTTCTGCAGGCAGGAGAATATAGTCCTTTTTACAGTTTGCTTTCTGAAGGAAAAGTCTGTTAAAACATCCTGGTTTTAGACTCCCGCTTCCTTCACATGGGTAAGATCACTTTTATATTATTTCCATTCCATTTTAAGTTATAGTAGCTGAGGAGCTTGGCACCAGTGAGAAAAGTATTTGTAAATACAAGTGCTCTCGCTGCTTTAGCACTGCTCTTCTGATGAGCTGTAAATAGCTTGCTTCAGGCCTATTAGAGGTGAGGATTTGATATTTTCCTCCACCTCAGTCTTCCGTAATTAACTTGTGTGGCTGTGCCAGTCTTACCGCTCCAGTCCTGCAATGATTTTTTGTTTTGTTTTGTTTTCCCTTAGGCTTTTGGGTTTTTTTGTAAAAAAAAAAAAAAAAAAAAAAAAAAAAAAAAAAAAAAAAATCAGTCAATCAGTCCAAATCAAAATTCAGTGCCTAGAAGGGGACAGCGCTGTTGCCAGTAAAGTATCAGAGCAGAGCTGCCATGTGTGTGAAGTCCTTAGAGAGTCATGGGCCCCCAAGAAGAGAGGTGTTGTGTTGGAATTTAGAGACGCTCTTCTCTTTTGTCCAGAACTCCTCCTTGGTGAAAGCCACTGCTGTATCACCAGTGATGCTAGTACCTGCAAGAAGGAGCACGATCGCCGATCAGGCCTGTGCTGAGTGAGTAATCCTGCTGTTCAGTCACAGTCGGTCTGAATACTGTTGTCGGCGCAGCAGAGAGCAGTACCTAGCTGACCTAAATGTGTCTCTGGCCCTGTTTTGCGCAGGAAGGTATAAAATAGGTAGAGGAGGTGACAAGAAGAATGCGAGACTGTGGGTGGTGGTGTAACAGATGCAGAGAAATAAGGACAACAAAAGTACCACATATTGATACTCTTTTAAAAAAATCCAACTAATCATGGGAAACAATGTCTTTCTATTGTCTGGTCATCTGGCAGCTCCTTCACTGTGGGACAGCTCTAGAACAATCTCTGCTCTCTGATGCTTATCCTGGACTATTTTAGGACTTTTGTTGGCCTTTTCCTTATTAAGTCCCATTTGTAGAGTACCAGTAACATAATTAATCCTTCAATCCCATTATCAGTTTCTCTACCAGCAAGTGGACTTGCCACACCTCCTGCAATCTTGGCTTGTCTTCCTCCAGATATTTGGAAATTGCACTCTCGGGAAAGTAAAGGTGATAGCAAGATCCTCAAATGTGCTGGATTCTCTCTGGGTGCAGAGTTATCTAACAAGGGAAAAAAATAGGTTTAGGCCCAATGATAACAGTTTTCTGTGATAAATTACTAAGAACTTACTCCACAGCTTAACAGCACTCTCACTGATTTCATTCTTATAATCCATTACTAAGATCAGTGGATAACTTTCACCAGCATTACACAATCCCTTGGTGACTTCCCTGGAAATCAGAAATAATACTAAGGCTAACCTCACATCATTGCATGTCTAAATTTCACTTGTATTATTCAGACTGGATATATTTCACTGTACTTGGTATCATGCTCACTAATACTTTTCTGATGATATTTTTGATAGGTGACTTTTAGATTTTTGCATCATCTGAAGAAGTCAGCTTTGTTAATCCATGTGTACTATACTCCAAGAAAGACATGCCAAAGTAGGTACCAGATAATCTTGAGGGCCTTCTTCAATCTTATTTTCTCTAAGATTCTTCAAGAAGTGCAACACCTTTGTCTTCATCAGTGTCTGTCTTTAGGGGTTTTAGAGGAGTTTTGCCTGCTGTCCTTGGGTTTGTTTTTTTTTTTCTTGAGTTACCAGACTTGATATCACCTTTGTGAATGGGATGCAGGGTATGCAGAAAAACTCCACTAAATTTGGCAGAATCTTATCAGCATTAAAGTATTGTAGGAGGAAGGTGGTGCCTGTCTTAGGTTATTATGTAACTTATTATTCTTTATACCTATCCTAGCTAGGTGTTATGGTGCTTTACTGCTGTTCCTACTACAGCAAAACTAGCAACTGGTTTGCCCCCTTTTTCTAAACTCTCCAATTACTTAATAGTAGTTCTTGTTTTGAAGAGAAAGCCGTTCTCTACAGATTTGTAAAAAATCATGACAAATGAAGCAAATCTGGGAAAACATCCATATTCCCTGTGTGCCCAACAAGGCAAAGAAAGGAAGTGAGGGAAGAAATAGGAGAAGGCAGCGCAGGAAGAGCAGCCTCAAGAAGCCTCAGCTGTATTGGCAGAAACAGAAAAGGAGATGCATATTGCATCCAGACAGCTGAAGAAGAAAAGCGTAATGACTATAAAATACTTGCCCACCCAGTAATATATACATTATACTGACAGCTCTGTGTAGGTATCCTCTCTTCTTGATTCCTGCAGGACAGTTCAAGCTATAGCTTGATGTAGCACTGTAAGAAAGCGCCGGTGCTTCCAGCCTACATCCACTTCCCCTATTCCTGGCAGCCCCTTCCCGGTTCCCTTCGCTGAGCAAACAACCTTCGTGCCTTCTCTTGGGGTCCCACCAGTCCTCCCACAGTTCACTTACCCCTCATGTCCTCCCCTCATGGCATCGCAGCCTGGGTTGGGGCTGGCTTGGAAACACACTGCAGTGGGCAAAGCTCTTGATTATCAGAGCAGGAACAGCTGGGAACAGAAATCCTCTGTGTGGGTGCAGAGCTCTGGTTTAACCCTGTCTCAGCCCAGGTATTAAAAAGTATGCAGAAAACACTTCCAGTGGAGGACAAGTAATCACAGTTTTCAGTGTTCTTTGCAACATGAAAATGGCATCCTTTCTTCCTCGGGGCTGTACAGGAAATCCTGAGGATCTAGCTTGTGAGGGCTATAGGCAAGAAACATGCAGAGCCGAGAGTTACTTTAAAAAAAAAATAAAAAAATTAGGTGTTATAGTAGGCTGTTGGCAGGATTTTATGCACTAACTAGTGCTTGGTTGCATCTGTTTTTGTTTTTTCCTGCTGACTTGGTTTCTGTACTTGGAGACTTACTGTTCTCTGAATAGAATTCTCTGGCAGCTGAACAATTATTATTTGTAAATACCAACATAGTGAAGACATCTCTTTTGCCTGCTTTTTTCTTCCAGGTGTGTAGATCTTGTTAAAAATACTCTGTAGCTCCTCTTTCAATAATAAGGCTTAATTGTTATTATTTAAGTGTCTTTGAGTGCAGACTTCAAAAATTCTAATTTCACTGCTCTGATGGCAAATATTGAAGAGCTATTTAAAAGACTTCCAAACAGACATCTTTTTTGTTGTTGTTGTTGAAGTTTACATATTCATAGAAATCAAAACTGTTAGAAACAATTTAATTTAAATGAATTCCTGTGGGAATGCCAAGAGGTTTCAAAATCTGACTGATTTCTTCCAGTGTGTCTCCCTGATCGTTCAGCGATTGTCCTGGGATTTTGAGGCCCTCTAGCTCTGAGATGCCTATTTGGATGTTCTTGTGTCTTATGTTGGCCTCTTCCAGTCTGTCCAAGTTTCTTTTTTAGATCCTCCTTCCCTGGTTATATCATCTTTCTTCCTACATCACTCAGATTCCCTTCTTGGTTCCCCAAGGCACCTTTGGGGTCCTTATCTTCACTTATAAGGTAATAAGGAATTTTAATTCTTATTTACTCCTGAAGCCTATGGTTGCAACAGCTGCAGGGGAGGGAAGGTGAGCGTGTGCTTGGATACAGATAGAAATTTTAGTCTTTGCAATTATCACAGCATAGAGGCAACTGAAATGGGTTAATGCATTGCCCTGTCCCTCTCCTAGGAGGCAATTAGTGCCAAATCCCATTTGGAAGGCACTGAAGGCTATGTACTAGATGTGACATCCCATGGTATGGGATACCCCTTTTTATTTTTACTAAACATACTTTCATTTTTGCTAGTAGCATTCACACGGGATCCCAAATGGTGTAAAATACACTGCATTTTGCCACTTCAGCTGGGTTGCACATGCATAGCTGTGGCACGCTCCCAACAAAGCAGCTTGTGGTGGTCAAGCTCCTGCTCACGGAGTAAGTGGCCAAAGGTTTAGCTTTTGCCCCATTTCTGGAAGCACTTGGTCCCCATATTTGTTCATTAGTCTGGTTTACCATTAGTTTAGCTGATCCCTCTCTTCCGCTTCTCATCAGTTCCAAACCCACCTCCTGTGTCATTTGCTTGTTGCTGTGTTTGCCTTGTAGTATTTGGTCTGTAAGGTTCCCAGAACATGTTTAAACAACAGCTCCAAATAAATAATTGTTGACTGTAATAACATCCTCTGAGGTTTTGGGGGCTGTTTTCTTCATCTTTTGTTCATGTGAAATTACTCCTATTGCTATTTCTCTTTTTTATATACTGTTATGAATCCATGCATGATGAAATCTTTAAGAAGTAGTAAGAACTGCAAGATAAAAATACATTCATTTATGGTAGCCTCTTGGAACCAGGCACAGCTGAAAGAAACAGGAACAAATAAATCAATAATCCAATAGCAAGGATTGTCCCTTGTAGTATCACCCTGAAAGCAAATAGATCTTTTTCCAAAGAGCAATTAATATTTTAGCAACTGAAATTAGCACAGAAGCAGAGCTGAAGGAACTGCAAGCTTCAGTTAGGGAAGTTTGGATAGTCATTGGGAATCTAGAGCCCTAAACAGGCAGAGTAAATAACATCCCCGATAATAATCTTTCATCTGCAACACGGTCCTCTTGCTTGTGCGTGGTGGTGGGTGTTTTGTTGTTTTTGTTTGTTTGTTTTCTTGTTTTTTGGTTTTTCTTAGAAATAGGTGGACCTTGAGAGTTCTTAGTAGGTCAGATGAAAATCTAATTATCTATCACAGTCAGTCAGGCTTCACTTCTTGCACTTTCATCTCTGAAGGCCAGCTGTTTATCAGTATCCATTGACTAAAAAAAAAAAAAAAAAAAAAAAAAAAAGAAAAGAAAAAATCCTTGCTTTCAGGCCTTTTCTAACAATTAAAAAAGCAAAACAGCACACAAATTCTGGTTTTATTCTTTTTCTGCTTATCTTTAAAGATATTTACCATTTCCAGCATGTCACTTCACACAAGTATCATCTTTCAGGAGACTTTGCATTTGTAATTGTGTTTTGTCATCTTCCCTTTCCTGTGCATTAATGTTTCTATTTATCTGATCCCAGTAAGCATTTCATGGTCAGTGGCGTGCCTGAATACTTAGGGCTCAGCTATTTCAAAAAGTGAAGCTGTTTGAAAACCTCATCATTTTGCCTGTATTTTAACTAGGGCAGGGATGTAATAATTCTGGCGCTATTGCTGGGAGTGCTGTGGGCTACAGAAAATTCCTGACCGACCCAGCCACCCCAAGGAGAAGCACGTCCCTTCTCTCTTCTCCTGCGTGAGGGGATAGTGCACTGCTGGCCCTAGAGGCTGAACATATTTAGGGAACATTAAGTGTCTGGGTAGTTCAACAGCACAGATCCTGGGGACACAGCTACTCTTAGAGGTAAGAAACTCCTAAGGTGTTCTGAAACAAAACGTTTTGTCCGACTTCTGGTTTTCAGGGCATTTTCCTTTATTTGTCAGGATTAAGTTTGATTTGTGGAGGATGTGACTCGGTTTATGGCAGTCTTAGGTGCTGCTCATTGTTCCAGCTTTTCTGGGCCCCATTCTGCAGTAGCTAATTCCCTGTGTGCCTTAGAGGATCTAGGTATCCCATTCAGGGTTGCAGATACTACTTTGCAATAAAACTGGATTATTTTCCTAGACTTCATAGTCAGTGATATAGATGTTAATAAGCTTGTTGCATTGGACACTATTGGTTGTGAGTAGACCTTTATGCAACATCCTAATCTAGACTCCTAGAGCAGCTCACATAAATCACATACTAGAAAGGTCTGTTCTTCCTTACAGGGAAAAAGGAAAGCCTGGATTAACTAGCTTCAACATATCTGAAGTTGGTGAAATGATTAATATTCCCAGTATCTAAATTAATCTAGCCTATAGGTATTGCAGTAATGAGTGCCATAGAAAAATGAATAAAAAATTTAATTATTTTGTTGGCTTAGCAGAATTTAAACTGTGTGGCATGATACCTTGTAAGATCACACATAGGTAACAGGGGCGCAAAAAAGATCTTGAAGAGTTTTCTCATTCATCCATCAAGTTCACTGAAGAAACCAGTGAGTGGTTCTTCATGTAAAAATAGTATGCAAATAATTAAAGAGTGTGTCATAATACATCAGTTGGATAGAAGGCTTTGATATGGCATTCTTGAGTTTGGAAAATTAACAACGTTCATTTATATAAAATCCTTTCAAAACTATCTCTGAAATTAGCCCAATAAGCCCATATTAGATATCTGTGCAAGTATTTTTAATGTGAAAGACATAATTTTCACTAAGTAGGAGCCCTGTGTTCCAATTCAACAGGAATATTCTGAATTCCAACTAACCCTGCCCTCAGCAGTGCTTGCAGCCTTCCCGCCTTGTGGTCATCTGCGGTTTTAAAGAACATACTCTGTATCCCATCATTCAAATCATTAACGAATCTGTTGAATCCTTCTGGTCTGGGGTAACGCATAACATAATTTCCCAGGTTAGCATTGAATTGCAAATAAGTATTGTGATTTTTCTGACAGGTTTTGCATTAATTTTATAGTATTCTCGCCTCAGCTAATTTGTGAGAATAATAATGTCAGATAGTACCAAAAACCGTTTAAAGCATAGACTGTATGCCGTCTTCAACTCCTCTGTTTTTAACAATGCCTCTCACTCTATTGTAAGAGAAAAGTTGTTATGACATAATTCAGCTTTGGAAATCTAGACTGTCTATTATTCTTTTCCTTTTTAACTGCTACGTGACCGCTAAGTCTTGTTTCAATATTGTTCTTGTGTTGAGGTCAGGCTCACTAAAAATAGTTCCCGAGGTCTTCCTTTTCCTTTCCTATTTCCTTTGGTCTATCTTTTACAATCTTGCCCATCTTTCCTGAGCTCTCCATGGCATCTACCAGCCTACCGCAGCTTGCTCAAGCCTACAGGTGACATTAAAAAAAAAATTTAACCTAAGTACTCTGCAACCTCTTCTCTATCTGCTTTGAGTCCTTACCCTTTTGTTGCTGATATTGTGTTGATTATGTAATTTCTGCAGTTCTTGCTAGCAAGACACAGATCTTGATTTCTTCTGTTGATGCTTCCCCCATCTCACTGAACAGAGAGTCAGCTCTTCTTATAGTGTTTTTCTCCCAATCAGTAATATTATAGAATACTTTCACACTATTCTACTTTCTAGTTACGTTGCCTTTTGTTGCTTGGCTGCACCTGCAGTTGAGCTTTTTTTTTTTTTTAACATTATCTTATGTATCTGACCTACTTGTCTCCTCCTGTGTGGTTCCTGTTTGTGATTTCAGACCAGCAGGGAAATTTGTGGCTTGTCAGATTTATTCTCTTCACCTTTTGTCCTTCCTCTACTTTGAGAGAGTGCATACCTGTGCACTTAATGCCATTTAAGAAACTGCTAATCTTCCCACTACCTGCTCTCCAAGGATTTGCTTGCCTGGGGGTCTTACTGTCAGTTCTCTGAGACTGCAAATATCTAATTTCTGGAAATACCATGTCCTTACTTTATTGTTCTCCCTCTTTCCATTGGTTCAGGCACATTTCCAAATATTACCCAGAAACTCTATAATGGTTATAGTGTAGGTTTAAGAGGGATGAATACTACAACCTTGTGGCGAGGGAAATGCAACCGATTTCATATGCCTTGGAAAGTGGAAAAAAAAAAAAATCCAGGTAATTTTATGGTGCAGCACTTAAAGACAACATACAACTGTCTGTCTAGCAAATACAGCATCCAGTCCAACTTCCCAGTCTTCACATGAAGATAGAAAATCTTTCCATGCTCTAGCAGTTTAGTAATCATTACAGAAAGATAGAAATGAAATAATGTGCATTGGATTCTTTTCTTTAGATATGTTTCTGTTTTAAATATTTACCTAAAATATTTTCTGTGTTGTTGTTTCACTGTATGGAAATACTTGTGTGTGCTACACCTGCTCTATTTTCCCATATCCTTATTTGTATATTCATTACCATGCAGCCAAGTATTCAAATGACAGCATCTCCAAATATATTCCTCAGGCACTTACGCCATGTTATCATATTTAGAGTCACTCTACAGAGCATTTATAACATGTATAAAATGTTTTCCTTGTATCTGTTTTATAGGGACCTTTTAAAAAATACTACACAATCTTTTCAGTGACAATTTTTTCTTCTCCAGATATCTTTCTCGGTTTGTTTTCTATATGATCTACAAGTACAAATAAAAAGAAAATGTTAGAAAAGAAAGAAGATAGGTGGCAAAATAACTATTTCTACTAAACATACTTAAATTATTTTTCATTTTCCCTTGCATTTTAAAGCCACTGAAGCAAGTCAATGTAATCATCTCTGGTTATTTTTAGTTAAAATAGACTGTTTATATAATAGTCACCAATACTAACATTGCCTGATATGTACCCAGAGGTATACAAAGTCTGTCTTATAAAGGCAAAATGTAGCCAGTCTAGGAAATACGGAACTGATGGACAGAAGGAACACTGACTTGTTAGTAGTTTTGCTGCTTCTGCAGCTGCCAGGCTCTGAGCTGTCAACCCTGGGGTGTTCTCGCCTGCTCTTTGCAAAATATACCTTCCTTTTACCATCCCAAACTGGACAAACTAACTTCTCAGAAGGCTGCTTTCTGTCTAGCTGGTCTTAAATGCTTTCAAAATGCTTTGGAGAAAACCAAAACTACTCCAGCTGCCTTTTGGTAAGGAAAAGCTACAGGAAAACAGCCCATCATGATTAATTTCCTTGCCCTTTTTCTTTTGGCTTTTTTTCAGTGTTCAGATCACTGGCTCCCAAGCATAAACACTGAGATTGGTTTGAATTCCCAAGGTCTCAAATTTTGAATAAGGAAATTCCAAAAAACCTGTAATGTTTCATGCTTTACCTTCCCACCTCACTTCATAGCTTTTTCTATTAAACTCCTTTAAGTCCTTAAAGATGTAAAATGATGTTTCTCATTCTTTAAAAAGTGCAAACTTTTTTTTTTTTACACATAGTGACACAAAGCCTTGTTGCTCATTCCACAAGCCTCTGACCTTTAGAAATAGCAAAACTAATACTTCCATAGCAGAAAAATGTAGTCTTATTTTATTCAAAAAGTAAAGCATTTAAAACTAGGGAGTTCAGTGTGTAATCCCTAGTATACATGGCAGCATTATCTTTAAGTTAGGAATTACATCAAAATCAAACAAAATGTGAAATATTGTCAGTACCTTTCTATAATTCTGCAAGCTAAGCAATACATTAATTTCTCCAGTAATAAATACACATTTCTTTTTTAAAATCAGCTAGGTCTTTTAAATGATGATCATTGACTACTCTGTTGTCATTGTTCATATTTTTGTGACAATGGTGGTTTAGATTTTGTTCACAGAAAACAATTTTGAAAAGGTCCTTCCCACCAGCTATGCACAGCTCTTAAAAAGAAGAGAGAAGGAAAAAAAAAAAGCAGCACAATCACGAAATAAGCCTTGTCATAGACCAAATAAGTCATGCCAAATTTTAAGATTCTGGAAGGCATAAAGGACTGTCACATCAAGGACTTGATTCAGTTCACTCCCTTCTCCTTTGCAGTCAGAGGAGGATGGTGAGAAGCCTTTGCTTTGGTGGATATGCATTTTGTATAGCACAGAAACATAATCCATTTACTGCTGGAGTCAGTGGGAATTCTGCCGTTAAAGTGTAACTGCATTAAGTGTACTTGGGCTTTTGATTGCTTAGCTGCAATCTGGAGAAGAAATAGCTTAAAAAAAAAATCTGACTACCTTTCACTGTTTGTGCTCTTTTAAAGTCCTTTCATTATAAAGTTTGAAAGATCATTTTATATGTTTGCTTTTTACAGTAATCCCCTTTTCTGCTGAGCACAAGAATGTCTCTGAGTATTACTGGGATTAAAAGTGGGCTCTTGATTAACTCATTTCGTAAGAACGATATCCTCTATTCCTTATCCCTCAGTAGTTCTCTGTATCACTAATACTCGATCAATCATCCTCTGTGTCACCTGCTGCCCCTTTTCTACATTATCCCAGGAAAAGACAACATGTTCCCGTTCCATGGCTTTCCTTAGCACCAATTCAGCCACGTTGTCCGTTGCTGTATAGCTGAGAGCTAATGTAGGAAACGAGCGTAACTCAGTGTGAGAATTTATGGAAATGGGAAGGTGTTTTTCTGGTAGGTTTGTTGTTTTAACTTTTTTTAATGGACTCTCTAAGCAATTTGCTTTTACTCATTCACATTAATTCTTGCATGTGTTTAATTCACTCATACTCTCACACAATACCTGTGTGCACGTGTGGCCGGGCCCCAAACGTGTGCGTGCAGCATGGAGGCACAGGGATGGTGGGTACTGAGTTCTCATCACATCTCTTGGGTTCTTCTTCAGCAGAAGTGAGGAACGTACTTTCCACTTGCCTTTTCTGCCCTGTGGCGGTGGATGTTGTCTGGGGTCTTTTCTCTCGTTATTTTGTCTCACTTCTCATAAGGCATAGGCAAAATTCTTGAATGTCGCAGTTCTCCTGTTTCTCTCTGTGGACATCTGATGGATCCAGTCCTGTTCTCCATTTTCTTGCTACCTTTTCTGTAGGTAAATTTGTTCCTTTTTGCTGTCATTTGCATGAAAGCACACAGATGGCACTTGTTATCAAAGCACACCAAATTTAAGAGAGAAGGCGTTTTAAGGACCTAAAATTAAACAAATGCACACAGTTTTAAAAGTAATTTTTTTTTCCAGAAGTGGCATCATGGCTTGTTACCGTGCACATTTCTTTCTTTTCATGAGATGGTCGTAGTATTGGCATGTAGCCTCAGGAGTGATGGAGTGATGTCAGCACAAGAGACTTACATCTTTTACTAAAGGGAATGACGGGTTTTGATGTAGTGACGAGATGTGCACGCTGTTATCTGTTTATCCACATCATGTTGGTCTTCTCTGTGAACCTGCCTGGTTCCAACAAGTTCTTGCAGCTGCTTTGTGGACAATACGATATGATGGTGACTAGACAAAAATATCATCATGTCAAAGCAGGTGGATTTCTTTCTCAATACCATGAAATGGCTGGGTGCTGGAGGCAGGAGAATTGGGGTGAGTCCTAAGACATGTGGGACTCCTCCTTAAGGCATATGATCTGTTAAAATCTTACAGGTGATGGACAAGATAAACATCTACTGTTCTCATTTCTCTGGTAACCAAGAAGCTGAGAATAGCCGTGATGTCCTGGCATGTAGGAAGAGTCTTCTTAGTGAGGGACTTCTTAGATTAATGATCATAATATTCAAATTGGTTTTCTGGACAGTTAAACTGTGCAGTCTAGGTTCAGCATCCTGAACTGTGGCCTTCTCGGTCAACTTTGGCACTTCGGGGCCATGCTCACAGTCTGGTCTATTTTTCTTGCAAGGCTTTTCCCTGCCCTGAAGTGTTTGCCAGTTATAAACTAGACCGACCCCTTTCTGCTTCCGTGGTCAAGTTGGGTGTCATTTGGATAACTGGAACAGAGTAGAGTGTGGAAGTGTTCCCGCTCCTCTCCGTCACCTCCCATTCATCATGATAAGTGTTTCTGGAGGAGGAGAAGATGATGCAGGTGTCTTTTTTTCTGCTACGCAGCAATGGTGCAAGCCCAGCTGGGGAAAGCAGCTGCTTATTCATGACAGCTATCTAAGAGACTTGGGCTGACTAGCATTTACTGTCTGGTGGAGGAAGCCAGTTACCAAGATCATCTTCAAGACAAAACCTGCTGAGAACCCCACACAGAAAACCTAGACCCTTTACTGAACCACTGGCAGCAGAAAACGACAGCAGTAGCCACAGTGTCACGTACATCAGGACAGCCAGAAGAGATTGATTTGGAGGGTTTACCCTCTACACAAGTTGCTGTGGTCACAAATGGGGGTGAAGGAGGCTCTGTGGCATAGATGCTTGAAGAGGAGACCTGGAAATTCATGCATTGCCATTCCTCTGCCTCCATTCAAGTCTGATGTCTTGGCAGGTCACTATAGGGCTTGAAGTGGGTGATGTGTAGACGTGCTGGAATTTGGACACGCAACTGCCAATCTGACATCCCTGCTCAGCAAATGCCTCATCTGGAAAATGCCTAAACTCTGTAGGAAACCCATTAAGCAGTTACTGAAGAGAGTGAATAAGTCGTAGCAGGGTCTCCTCACTCTGAGATACCTGAAGCACTGAACCACCGTGTTTTGAACAATACCTCCGTTCTTCCTAAATTCCTTCCTTGCTTCTCCTGTGAATCCCTGCTGGTGGCATGGTGACACAGCCTTTCTTTAGGGGTGAAATCCCATCCCATCCCTCACCGAGATCAGTTGACAGGAGGCTGTGTAAAGTGAGTTCATTCTTGATATGTCATTACAGTGGCTTTCTTTGGGATTAATTCAGTCTTTAAAATAAATAATGACATCGCGTGGTCCTCAGCATTGCTGAACTCCGTCAGTTGCTTCAAATGTGCTCTATCAGTCCAGGAGGCGTGGAGAAGAAGCAGAAGAGCAAGAGCTGACAGCATGTTCTAAGAACAATTAAAAGACTGCAAATTTTCTGCCTGGGGGGAGGGTGATAAATTATGTACATCCACTTACCATATTTGCCATAATTCAATTCATAATAATTCAGCTTTTAATAGTGATTAGAGAATAAGAGATGGGCTTTGCCCTGGAGCGGTGTTCTTCTGGCAGTGAACTCGTGTTCTTACTGAGGTTTCCACCTGCAGGTAACAAAAGACTGTTTTCCTTGCACCTTCACTTCGCTGATATATGGGCAAGATTTAATCCCAGCTGGCTGGCCACCCACTGCTCTGCATTACCATCTTAAAAGAATTTCTATGTTCAAACTGATTTTTCTTTTTCCCCTGGTTTCTTTATAACATTAATCTATTTTTTTCATGCAATATTTTTCTTACATTATTTTGACTTTTCTACTCAATAATTAATATTTCTAAGTAATATTGTTTAAAATATAGTTCTTTAGAATACTTCTGTGGTTTTTGGTTGTTTTTTTTTTTTCCCCTAGAACTTTTCCCTCAAACACTTATAGTTCTGACTTTGTGTCAGTGAGTAAGTAGAATTAGTCCCCAGGTAAGGAACATTTGCTTCCAGCTTTGCTAGGGCCAGGGCTTTAACGATTGTTCTTTCTTGTTTAGGTGAATGAGAAATTGTGGACTTCATGGATAAATCATTTAACTGATTCTCTTTGCCAGGAGGAACAGGTAAATATTCTTCATGTTGTAACAAAATGAATTTTTGTTCTCTGTGAGGGAAATGATTCTTCTATATTTGAGATGGATTAAATGTAATTTTTACAGTACTAGGCACATTAATTAAATTAATGAAAAAACAATAGTGCAACTGTGTATACATGGATACTTAAGGCAGGAAAAAAGGGGAATGTAAGGGTCTTATATAGAAAATTCTGTGTGTAAAAAAAGGATTCAAGGCATATGACTTTGATGATATTTTTATAGTGGTGACTGAACTAAGAGTAGTCTTACAGTTTCCATAACTTTTACAAGAGAAATGTGGGGTTAGAAAGGGTAATTTCTGCCAGGGAAATTTGATTTTTTTGGGGGGGGGAATGCTGCAGGCTAAATAGTATTATAGCAAGTAATTAACGTACAAAGATCTTGCAGTTGTGCCATATAAAAAAACCAGAAGACGTTTAGGTTGCCAAAATCGGTGTGCTGAAGTGAACTACACTGTTATCCAGGGATAAATCTGTAATTACTTGTTTCATTTTATAATGACGCATACGCAGACATTTATGAAAATATATGACTTAATTGCACTGTTGAAAGGTGCGATTCTGACAGTGACAAAATGCCGGTACAACATGAGATTTAACGCCTGGTTCCCCAGAGTTGTGCTATTCAGCCAGGGCACTTTTGATGCCCGTAGTCAGGGCTAGCCTGGCAGGAAAGTCAGCATTTGGTTGTAGCATCCTCCGTCAGCACTGAGCGTGCGGTTCCGTGCTGTCTCGGGTTTGGAGATTGTCCCAGCCATATTAGCTTGTAAGTCGCGCTACTTTGGAAATTCCGTCTCATAAGAATGATACTTAAATATGCGCTCCTGATGTGCTGAAAAAAAGTATTGTTCAGTCATTTTCTGCTAATGACAGAGACGACTGGATCTTGCAGTATTTGTATGTCTTGGAGCCTGGTTAGGAAGATCTGATCCATCTTCCTATGAGAAGACTATTTCTGTCTCCCTCTGAATTTACCATGAGATCTAAAACTTTGCTCCGATTAATTTAACTGTAACTGGTGTAAAAAGGTGTGGGTAGTGAGTATCTTAACCTCTAGCTTATGTTCCTGAATGTTTGGGTTTTTTAACAATTTTGGTTCTTTACTTGATCATGGAAGACTGCCAATGTGCACAGAGTCAGAGGGTTCATGACCATTTTTGTTGCTGAGAAGTAAGTAAAAATGATGTATGTGTCTAGTTTAGTAAAACTTTTCAACGCTTCAGTTCCATATTTATCATAGAACATAGCACTTCCAAATAAAATGCCAATTGCTATAATAAAACAAATCTTGATAAACAACTTATCAGCAGAGAATTCTTGCTTTACATACCAAAACATATGTGCTATTTTGTATTGCTCATTGGCTGATTTTATACTGCTTTCTAAGGCTAAAGAATACCCTGATTGGAAGAAATCCTAACAGAAGCTAGTTTTAATTTAATGCATATTAGATCTAGTTAATTCTTTTGCTTTCTTTCATGTTCTTTATTTTGAGTCGGTAATCATGTAAATGAAGTCTTGGAAAAATATTTTAAAAAAATCTATTTCTAGAAATATTAGACTCGCCTTAGTGCCAAAGATTCATAAATAAGTGACAATAATGTAGCTATTGCTTTTGTTATATGGTAGTGTTAGTTTGTGCGTGGACCACCACTGGGACCGTCTTTCTATAAAACATCTAAGCTCACATTCTCTCTCCCAGCTTTCTCCTTCCTTTTGCTGTTCCTCAATTCATTACAGCTTTTCAGAATCTTGCCGGATTCTGAAGGGGTTGCTTGGTCATGAGTCAGGAGAATCCCATCACTTTCTTAGTTTCATTTTTTTATTTCTCACTTTCACTTTTTTCTAAATAAATCTTAACTTATAGAACTTTAAGAATTCCTTTTCTTATGGTTTGATTTTTAAACATCAGCTCCTTCCATCCTAATCTTCAGCATCTTTCCATCCTCTTTTGCCCACTGATGTACAGACCACCTCATCACTTTTAGACATTACAAGGTATATTTTGGACTGGTACCACTGACCCTCAGAAGTAATGTTCTTAACTGACACCTCGTAATGGAATATACTGTAGTAACAACAAAAAATAAGTAGGATTTTGCTGCTGCTGCAGATCTGGTTGGAATAAATTAAAACAAAACAATAATAAGCTGGACTAAGTTTGGACAAAGCAACTGGTGTGATTTCTGATAAAATGCTGTGTTTTGCCTAATGGTATTGTACTTGTTAATTGTTTGGCTGATAATTCCACAGGTCTTTTCATTTATCTGGTGGACCTGAACTTTCACTAGTACTTTTAGAATGGCTATTGTTTCATATTTATTGTAGCATTATGCTACCAACCTAGAACTAAGCTTGTTGTTGTTTGGCTGTACTTGTTTTGTTTTATTTTATATTATTTTATTTTGTTAATTTGTTTGTTTGCGTCCTTCTTGCCCCAGCGGTAAGCCAAAACCTATGTGAATCGACTTAGATCAAATAGATTTAAGTAAAATCCAGACTGGCAATTCACTGCCTTATCGATAAGTATTCACCCAGAGCCTTTAGACTTTGATAGTTTTGATCATAGGCTAGATCGAGGTTCTGTTTTACTTTGTCCATCTCTGCAGACAGTATTTTGGAGCAGGTAAGACTGCAGCCAGTGTAACAGAGAAGTTCTCAGCACCTCTCATGAGCAGGCTCCATCCACTAAGGAATTAAGCACAGTATGATATATTGATTTTCAGGCTGTCTGACAAGAAAGTGTTTTGATCCCTTGAACGTTGTATGACATATTACTTTATATCAATAATTATGCGGTAAGGGAGGTAATGGATCACAAAAAGAAGGGTAATCGTATAGAATAAGGTGATAGGAGGACTATGTCTAAAATGTTTTTCTCTCTTTTATTTGCCAAAATAATATAAACAGGACCAAAAATGCTTACAATATAAATGTAAGTGTTTGGAAATGCAGTATTTTGATTTGAGGGGCAGGGTTAGTTATCCCCTGGTTATGCATTATGAGCATATTTTAGAAAATGGGAAGCTTGTATTAAAATCTGAAGGATGGAAATAATTTTTGATAAAAGAATTTTTCCTGCTAAAACTTGAAGTTAAAACCTTCCGAAAGAGACATTGTGTCAATTACTGAAAAAAAAATAATCCTCTAATGTTTCAGTTTCTGTTCTACAATATCTTGTAGGAGTTCCTTAACTCAAATTCACATACATTTCAGCAAAGTAAAGGGAAAAAAAAAATTGAGTACATTTTACAAGTGATTCAAAACACAGACTTGGGAAAGATTTTAAACTTATTTCCGATGCCTGTTAGGCACACGTTCCAACTCTTACCTCCCACGGACATGGAGCAACCTGGGTCTTTTTCTTGGGACGGCTCTGAGAGCGCTGCGCTCCCTGTGATGTCCGTGGAGGAGATGTGCCGCACGGCTGCTGAGCGGATCCGCCGGGCTGGGGGGCACCGGGGGAGTCCCAAGCTGGAGCAAGGCGAGCAGAGCAGAGGTCTGAGCAGACCCGACCTGGCACGGGTGGGGGAGAAGCCCTTTTGTGTTTTTTTGGGACCATTCCTGGGGTCAGGTCCTTTTATGTTGGGAGAAATCCTCAGCGGTTGTGTAGCTGTTGGTTGTGCAGCATGGGAGCGAGCTTCATTTTCTCTGCTTTTCTGTTTCTCCTCTCTGCTGGCTTCTCCCTCGAGTGCCCTGGCTCATCCAGCCTGCCAAACCGTTTCCTTGCTTTCTGGTTGAACTGATCGCAGGGAGATTCTTTCGCTTGCACGGCTTTGCCGTGTTCACCTGTGGTCAGGGGGCTCAGCATCTTGGGCTGAGCCCATCCTCCCTTGTTGCAAAGGATGTTTAATTGACCTGAACCGGGCAGTCAGCATGTGTCTGTCTGTACATCTCTGTGTTTCTGGTTTGAGACAGGACTGGTGAGGCTTCCTCAACCCGCTCCTTCCCCCAAGAGAAAAAAGTTGCCCCATCTCCTCAGGTGCTCCCCACAATGCCCACTCCCACTACTGCTGCTGCTCCTCTCCATCCCCACCAGCAGCTGGATCATAGTCTCGGACAACCCCACAGCGGAGGGGCCAAAGCTGAATGTTACATCTCCTGGTTTCAGCGTGATCCCCATCTCGTGGCCGTGACTTTTACCACCCTCCCAGTTCTCTGCTGCATCCCACTTTATTTCCGCAGAAGGAAACCTAACCTCCCTGACTGCTGCTTTGCTCCCACGCTTTGTCCCCCTCTCCTTCCCCCTTGTTTAGTTAAAAATTAGGAAGGCTTCCCTGCCTTTTCTATTTGTTATTTATTTTTGAAGTAGTAGCCATATTCCAACCCTGCTTTCTCTCCCCTATTTTTGACAGGCAAATACCACCCGTCTGGCTGCCATTTGGGAGACTCTCATCTCGTGGGAAAAGGCAGCGGCTCAGAGGTTCACCAGAAGTTCACGAAGCAGCGTCGAGCCACACGAGGGGACCTTCTTTAAGCTAAACCTGCCCGAGGCCCCGGCCGATGAGCGCAGGCAGTGTTATTTCGGGAAGAGGCTCGACCCCCGCCGCGAGCGGTGGCAGGAGGGCCGAGGAAGAAGGCAAGGTGGGATGGTGGGGCTGTGGCTGTGCTGGCTGGGGAGGGAGGCATCCGCGGCGGTGTGGGGGGAGACACTTGCACCCACGAGCGGTTTTGCAGGACGCCGGCATCTCCTATGGAAGAGAGCAAGGGTTTGGGCTTGGCCCGTAGCGTTGGCTGTCAGCAGGAGGTGAGCACAAGCTTCCCCGTGAAGGACGTGAGGGTAGAAGGGGGAGGATAAGGGAGAAAAGGAGCGGCGTGGGGAATAAGGGGGTTTGGCACTGCCTAGGAGTTTAATTTACGATCTCAATGTTGGAGTACAGTGTGTGCTTTTCAACCTTGTAGCTGACATCAGGCTGGCAGTGAGAGCCGAAGCGTCAGAGGATATGATTAGAATTTGAAATGACCTTCATGAATTGGGAAGAATGCCCTGAAGACCTTGGAGATAATTCAATACAGAGATGCTCAGGCTCGGTGCTGAGGTGGAAATAATGAGCTGTACAGCTCCAGGAGGGGAGCCGAGGTAAGGAGGCCTTGCAGTGGCTCATGGGGGAGAAAGAGTATGTGGCAAAGGTGGAAAGCGAGTGGTGGAAGGCGAGAAAGGTGATTACGGTGTTTGGTGACTCACGGTAACCTGAACTGAAATGAAGCTAGCCGCTGTGCTTAGCTTTCATCTCATTTTCAACATGTTGTGACCCCACGAGCTTTATTATGAAGATAAGTGGGGTGGTAGATAAACTGAACATAAACCAAATCCTTTTGCAGGCGGTGTTGCCCCATGGATCAGGCTGTATCACTGAACTCAGTTTCACCAAGGTTTGTTAATTCTCACCATATAAAAACCTGACTAGATTTACAAAACACAAACAAATTTTTCCCTTGCAGCAAAGGAGAAACTTTAAGCCTCTGATGTTTTTTTTACATGGTAATGTAATTAAAAATATGAATCAAAAACTCAACAAATACAAAAACAATGCAAGATTACAACGTATTTTTCAAGACGGCATGTTGGGAATGTGGCTCAGACTGCCCAGAAGCAGCTATTTGACTGACTCGTCAGACTAGATACAAATAGATGTAATTTTCTTTAAAACTGCTGCCTAGCTAGTTACTTATGCATGTAATGTCTGCTAGGTCCCAAAATTGGCTTGTGAGGTTTGTCTAAGGAGCTCCCGATCAGAGGATGCAGCCATATCTATGGAAAGTCACTCTTGCAATGTGGTGAGTAACTTTGAGTGCTTTTGTACTGGGGGACTGTAGTATTTGGGAAATGCAACCCTGGCTACTTCCCAGACTACGGTTTGGTGACGTGGAGTAGTGTCACGAATAAACTCTCCAGAGGTTCCTCGGTTCAGCTGCTGAGGTGGCAGGCAGCTGGGTTTCGAAGACCCTAAGAAGTCAAAGAGGGTAAGGACAGGCTCCAGGAGTAGAGCAAGGGCTTTGGAGGATGTCTCTTCTTGTCCCTTTCTGTGGCACTGCAGGATATAAAGGTATCTGGGCCCAAAGGAGAAACATGTCTCTTCTAGCTCCCTCCCTTCACTCGGTCAGCTTGGGTGGAGGAACGCCTCCAAGTTCCCCAGTAGCTCTGGGAGGAGTTGTTCAGATGTGTTTGGGACATAATGGTACACAAAAATACAAATTGTCCTGCCTTCTGACTTGCTTATAAATGAGTTGGCTTTCATCAGAGAGCACTATACTTGGGTTAGCGCTTTGCCAAGCCAAGGCTAGGGTTTACTGCCGATGGGGCTGAGGGCTCTGTTAACACTGGGTGGTACAGCCAGAATCCCAGAGCGGGGTGGCCCTCTGCTTCCTTCATTACCCCGTGTGCTCATGTGAAGCAACAGCAGAGTGACTATGGGGCAGATAAACTGTCTGTATGGAGGTGCGCTATGGGTGGCTTCCCAGATTAGTCATTACTTATCATTACTAAAGCCAGAACTTGAACGGTTTTGTTTATGACACCTTGCTCCCAAGTGTCACAGCTAATAAAAGGTCTGTTGTCCATCTGGGGTTATAAACTGGCATGTGAAGTCAACCTGCATTACTTGAGTTTAATTATAAATGGAACTCTTAAGTCATAAGTAATATGGTTGTGTATATCCACTTTCTTTCAGTAGAGCAAGGTGAAAAATGTGTTTGTTCCTCTCTTTTACTTTCTAACGTATCGTATTTGGCCCTGCTTTAATGTAATTGTTCTCCTGACGTGCAGAGTGTCAAATCCCTGACTTCAGCCTCACTTGCCTTTTCAAGCTAGTTTACCTTATTAGTCTGTTTTCTGCTGCATCTGCCCTTGCTGACTTAATCTTTCTCAGGATTTTTCTTGATGTATCCTACCTGGCAGCCCTTTATTTATCAAGGAAGTTTCCCCGGAAGTGTTAAGTGGTAGCAAACTTTCCAGAGAGCTCCATAGGCAACTGACATTTTTCTTTTTTCCCAGACCAATTGTCACATCAGCCTCTGCTGGAATGGGAGCAACAAAATGTTCTAAAACAATCGATAATCATGGCTTGTGAAGACAGGAGTAACTCAAGGAAAAATTTCCCCTTAAACTCAGTGTTGCATAAACATAGTCATTGTTGAATAACTTACTGCTATTCACGCTTCCAAGTAGCCAATACTCTACAATTACAAACTCTAGTTTTTACTATCTAGAGTTGTAAATCATTCTTTAGTTCCTTGAGTTCCAAATTGTCTTCATTTTTGAAGGCCTGAGGCAGTGAGAAAGAATAAAATACGTATAAACCCACCTTCCATTCTCTGCAAGATTGTGCTATACTATAGCTTTTTATTACTTTCTTGTCAAGATGTAACCGGCAGAGCATCGTGGTTTAACCCCAGCCAGCAACTGAGCACCACACAGCCGTTCAGTCACTGCCCCCCCACCCGGTGGGATGGGGGAGAGAATAGGGGAAAAAAGAAGTTGAACTTTTGGGTTGAGATAGGAGCGGTTTAATAGAACAGAAAGGAAGAAATTAGGAATGATGGTAATAACAATAATAAAATGACAAGATTAATAAAAGGATTGGAATATACAAGTGATGTACAGTGCAATTGCTCACTACTCGCTGACTGATGCCTGGTTAGCTCCTGAGCAACGATCTGCGCCTCAGGCCAACTCCCCCCAGTTTAAATACTGGGCATGACCTCACATGGTGTGGAATATCCCTTTGGCCAGTTTGGGTCAGCTGCCCTGGCTGTGCCCCCTCCCAACTTCTTGTGCCCCTCCAGCCTTCTTGCTGGCTGGGCATGAGAAGCTGAAAAGTCCTTGACTTAAACAGTACTCAGCAACAACTGAAAACATCAGTGTGTTATCAACATTCTTCTCATCCTAAATCCACAACATAACACTATACCAGCTACTAGAAAGAAAACTAACTCTATCCCAGCTGAAATCAAGACACAGTCACTGGGGTGCTCGCCCATTCTTTTGGGCGCTTTTCAGTATCTTGCCCAGCAAATACTGTCAGAAAGAGTCACAAATGACAGTGGCAAAGGACCAACATTATAACTAGCAAAACATTTGCCTTGCTTGCCTCAAATCTTGCCTGTTCTCTGTTTACATTTACTGACCTAAATACAGGCACAACCTCTTCCTACAAACTTTTTTGCTATTTTTCTGGCATTTTCACCAGCCCTGATTTCTCTGACCAGTTTATATACATTTAGTCCAATTAATTATGTTGCACTTTGGCAGCAGCTTTCCCCAAGTGATTCTCAAGGGGTTGTGCTCTTTGGGAGAGGTTATGAGCCCAAACAGCTCAACTGGAGAGGAGAAGCTTACAGTGAGAAGTGAATCAGAAATACAGAAGTTGGGTCACCAGCTGAGGTGGGAATTTCTGTTGAAAGCCCTCGGCAAAGCTCTCTGCATACCCCATTCAGGGAAAATTGGGGAAGGGTGAATTTTGTTGAGCAGTGGTTTTAAAAGTCACTTTCTTCCCTGGCCCTGAGTCGAGTTATGTGCAGACCGATCTCTGTGCAGGTAGACTGTCACTTGTGTCCATGTGCCTGCAATCCCCGCCAGCAGACCTTCATCTAGAATGTTCTTTTTCCATTCCCTCCTCTTCCTCAGAGGTACCTGAACACATATCGGGACATAGACAAGGCCAGCGGATAGGGATGCAGAATAATGGTGTTCAGGTGATTTGGTGTGTTTGTCCCTGTTGCATTTTGTTTTGGCAGCCTACGGAAACCACTATTAGGTTTTCAAAGGCAGCTTCAGAGCTATTGCCTTGATGCTGTCTTACCTAATCTTCATTCTGGGTCATTTTTATAGAAGATGCATTTCTTTGATGTGTACTTTTGATGTGGCTTTTTACATCTGGGTCTGGGTGAAGCTCACGTGATGAGCAGCGTAGCGTGTGCTGCTTCCCTGGAAGGAGCAAGTCACCTCTGAGATTGCAGTGCAGGGGGTTATGAGAATTTGTATTATCGGGTCATTTCTGGCAAGAGGATTAGATGAGTGTGCACCCCTCTCATGGCTCTGAATGGGATACAGGTTAATTCAACTGACCTGCAGGCAGCCGTTACTTCCTTTGCTTTGGCATCCCATTCAATAGGTAGGGCACCAAAGTCCAGAAATCTACTTTATTGTTGTGCCACAGCACTTAGAGTCAAATAATCCTGATTCAGGCAGTTATAAAGTGGGACCTGTGGGTCTATTCTTAACAAACAACAGTAACTTCTGGTTGTCTTTAATTGAGGGAGATGGGGACAATTGGCTGAGATCCCTTCCCTTGAGACCTGGTGCTTATTCTGTCATCTAAGCTATGGTGTATAGGCTAAGGACTGGTTGTTGTGCATGACATCATTTTCCTCCTCCCTGTTTTGCTTCTCTTAGAAAATGAATAGTAATACAATTTCCCTAGCTTATTTAATTGATTATTTGGCTTGATAATACTATGTCATCAGAATGTCAGAAGAAAAGCTTTAAATATTGAAGTCTGCAGGTTGACCTTTAAGTCTTTGTTCTTTGGAATGAATTTGAAATTTCTTGCTGATGGCTTTAATTCATTGATGCATCTTAATGGAAAATTGATTTTTTTTTTTTCTCCCTAAAGATCACATTTACATAAAAAAAAAAAGGAAAATGGTATTTTAAGAAAAGATTTGCTAACAAAATGAAAATGATGTCTTTGACGTATGCCCTGGGTTTCAGGATTTGAAATAATGTTCATTAAGGAAAGGCTCATGATAATGCTGTGACTTTTTCTTTCCTTAAACTCTGCTATATTGCAAGGAAGTGAGAGATGATTACTAGACATTATCTGTTCTTGCTTTACAGAAGACCAACATCATGAGGTGCGGTCTCTGTCCTTAATTTTCAAAATTAGTAGGGTCGAAAGGCATATCCTCTGTTTGTTCTCTAAAACCAAACAAACCCCAGAAACCGACAAACAAAAAGCCCTCAACATCCTTCTCTTTTCTTATTGGACTAGGACATGTAGTATAAATCTTACAAAGCCTAGAGGGAGACTGGCAAAATGCAGTTCTGATGAAAGAGCATCATTATAAAGTCAATACCAAATGCCACTAAGAGTGCCATTAACTTGAAAAGAAGAATGAAAAAATATTTCTGTTTCATCTGAATAGCATGGGTCAGATTTCGTTTTTCATGCTAAGTTTTGTTAGGTAAGACTGGAATAAGATTGTGGTGGCCGTAGCAGTAGCAGGGCGCTTATGCAAAGGTTGAGACAAAGCCGCTCCTTTAATCTGGAGTCCTTCAGTGCAAACTGGGGCAGCTCCCCTCTTCTTTCTCTCCTTACCCCTACTTTTGCTGTAGCCTACATCAAACAGCTGTGGACCATCAAGTGGACGTTCTGGGGACTGAGAAATGTTAAGCTCAGCCCTCTTTCTTCTCCTCTCACAGTGAAGCTGTGACGAGCCAGTTTCCTTCTAATCTTGGCCCACAGACACCCCAGGGCCTCTCTGGACCCTCCTCTCTTTCTTTCTCATCTCTGATACAGAACATGCTCTTGCTATAAAGGAATGATAATCAAAACATTTCGAGAGAGGTCTGTGGGGTGGGGAAAGAGAACGGATTGTGAGGAGAGAGGAAAGCTGGGAGCTGTGTGACTCCCAGAAGAATGTGAGAAATGTGAAGTTGGGGTAGCAGAAGTATTGTTGGGGTTGGGGACAACAGAATGAGAGACAAACTGGCTGGCCTACAGCAGTGGATTAGACCTGCAGAATAGATATATATATATTTATATAGAATATATACACACATATATGCACGTACCCACACATGTGTATGTGTGCGTGTGTATATATATCTACACATACATACACACACAGACACAAGTGTTTTTATGTCTGTTTAGCCTGTGTCGTTGAAAAGAGGTCGCTCTCTGTATTTATACCAGCATTCTACATGCTGTACGATCCACGAGACCACTTCTACCGCAGTGTTTAGGAGAAATCAGCCAACTGGTGATGAGTAACAGGCTGCATGCATGGTTGTTTACATGGCAGGAAGAAAGACTTCTCATCCAGAATTAGTCATATGTGCTAAATACCGCCTCAATCTTCATGCCTTTTTTTCAGAGATGGTCTGGTTGTTTCTTGTTTTGCTTTTATCAAGGTATTCTTATTTTTTTCAAATTAAAAAAAAAAAAAAAAAGCACCTTTGGAGAAATTTAAAGGAAAATATATTTGTGATTTGGTGAAATGAGTCCAAGAGGACAAACTTTCTACAACAAATATAATTTTTGGAAAGGAGTTAGTAGAATGATTTCTGACTCTTGACAAAACCATTTTTATCAGTAATACATGGTGAAAATATTTCCTAATGTGCTTTTTGGCAAACAATTCTTTTGAAAACTAACAAATTTTTACGGTTTTCTTTTAATTTTATGATAAGGAAATGCTTTTTTCTTGGATAGTGTTGGACAGAAACTGAAAAATACTAGTCCATCCACATCTACCACCTCCACGTCTTGGTCCCCCATAGGCCCCTTGGAATTTAACAACTTGACGTTTTTGAAGGGCATTTTAACTTCTAGAGTTCAAAATAATGTCTGGGGAAAAAAAAGCTAAATTTTTGGTCACTGAGAATGTGTGATTTTAAAAATTAGGTAAGACATGCGATACCTTTGTACTGAAATGAAGGCAGGTCTAGCTATGTTTTCTGTTAAATTAGTTTCCTGTTACCTTCATTGACAGTGCATAGCATACTGCTCTTTACAGCATGCTTGTGCCTTGCTACCCTCCTGTTACACTTAATTGTAATGGCAATCAATATTAAAACTCCATTCCTTTCCCTTTCCAGAAACCCAGCTGTATGCGGATTTGACCCTACTCAGATTAGATCTGCCCTCTTTCCCTGCCTTCAAATTTTTGTGTTTGTCTATGTGCACTCCTGTGTTCATCCATAGATATATAAATGCCAGATATTTTGACCAGGCCTGTCTTGAGACATATGTATAACATATGTGTTATTTTACACATATGAATCTATGAATATATACCTGTATATAAGATTAAAAGTTTCTGAAAATGAGATTATTGCAAAGCATTGCAGTCACTAGAATTAAAATGGAAGTATTGAAACACAGAGAACAATTACAGTTTGTGCTCAGCGCTCAGGGTGTCTGATGCCACTGTGTTCCTGCTGAGCTCTGGAAGAAGCTCAGATAATCTACCTATCGTGAATCTTCGTGAAGTGTTGGGGAATAAGCCAATATCCAGCAGGCCAGCTAGAGGAGATGTGAGTGGACTGGTGGTGGGCTGTGCTGCGCATATGCATTTGAAAACAGAATTGCTGCAGCAGCCAAGGGAATGGAGGTGTTTTGATTTCGGGCTCTTCCAATGCAGATAGCTGGAAACATTTACTAGACTAAAGCTTTATTGTTAAAATATACACTTTTTTTTCCCCCCCCCGAAGATTTGATAGCAGAGACCTCTGATGGATGTGACATTCTCTTTGTCTACAAATACACTGACGGAGTGCCTGGACTCAGACCTTGAGACGGTGTCTTTGCTTTGGGCAGTTGGAGGTTGTTGACTATTGATGTTCCCAGCTGTAAAGATTTTATTTCAGCAAGAAAGATAATTTTTTTTTTTTTTATCAGAACTGGAAAAGGTAAGAACTGTTCTACTTGTAAAACACCCAACCAACTTTCTAGTTAGTCCTGCTATTTGTCAATACGATTTCATTATCTCACTGTGCCACTGCTTCCCAATGGCCTTGGAGACATCATGCGAAGTACAGTGAAGTGTTTGTCAGAGTCAGAATGTTCTTGGCAATCCTGAGAATTGCTAGATTAAGAACTTACCCAACAGCCTGAAATATTATTGTGTACACTTCTTGGAAACACATGTAAACCACAATTATTTCCAACCCCCACGTATGCCTATGCAGTAACATCCTTAACTTTTCTCGCTGTATGGTAGGGTCTTGAAAATAAAAGCATACCGTATTTCTGTGGACTTTAAAAGCTCTCTATGCCAGAAGAGCATTATAGTGTTAACGCCAAGTGTAAATTAAAGTCCTTACCTTGTAAAACTAAGAATTTGGGGTAATATTCTTGGGTGCAAATGGTACGTTGCTCAGGAAGTTGGTCGGGTTATTCCCAAGTTGCCCTTGCTTAAGACCTGTCCCCATCACTTTCTGGAGGACACTTACCAGAGATGGACCCTTCCAGGTTGTATGTATCCGGGTTAAAGTCTCACAGTCATTACTTTTATTAAAATTTGGGACTTCCCCCTCTTTGTTTTCCCTTTCCTTGTGCTGGCAGCTGCCTGCAGGTGGGGCTGCCGTTCCACGCAGGCAGGGACACAGGCAGCTGTGCTACAGATGTGGTGCAGATGCAGCCTGTTCTGAACTGCCATGGCCAGCAAGTAACCACCTCCTTTAGCAACTTGAGCGATGCAAAGTAACCATAGTTTTAAAATATTTTGTTTTATTAAATGTTTAAAATAACATAAACATCATATTAACAATTTTATGGCTGAGGTTCTCATAATTTGTGACTTTACCATTTTATCTGATTTGAGAGCTCAAAAGATTACACCTTAACATTAGAAACTTTGTAATTAAGATTTATAACAGTAAGTTGTCTCATAGCTAACAAGAGAATAGAAATAGCAGATAGAACCATATAAACTTTGGACAGTGGGAGAGTACATATTTTACTATAAACTGGGGTCTGCCAAGATTATTTAAGAACAAGAAACCTTTTGCAAGCAGTTTCGTGTTAATCTGAACAAACCAACTCAATTCATAGTTGACTTTTAAGCAATAGAGAAAAGTGGGATAGTACATCTTTAATTATTCCCCAAATACGCATTTTTTTTTTTTTTTTTTAAATACTCTTGAGTAAGTCTGTACCACCTTCATACCTATATTTAGCACCATGTAATGGGGTATTCACCATTTAGCTTCTGGGGAATGTACAGTATGTTATTTACTCTGCACTAGAATAAAGGGTCCAATTGTAATAAAAGTTCATTCTTGCTTTCTGCGGTAGAACGTCAACGCTGGAAGAGCAACAGCATGCTTTTGACCATGAAGCTGTAGCTTATTTACAAACAAAAGAATGCCCCCCTCCCTCTTTTCCCAGTTGCTTATTCATGATGATGATTTGATTAATAGTACTACAGGTTCGGTTTCCTTTACGCTGGAAACTGGGGTAGGTTTTAATCGCTTTGTCTTAAACTGAATTGGAACAGTGCATACCAAACAAGCACAGCCTGGCATTTCGATATGAGCTCTGCTACTTTTACCATCTCTGTATATTGTGTGAGAAGACTGGTGCTGAAAGATGTAACTACACACACGCGCATATATATAACCATGTTTTCTTAGAAAATGTAAAATAACAAATTTCTTGAGGAGGTGGATAATGGGCCAACAGCCTGTAATATACCAGTATGTCTGTTACCACCCCCCTCTACCAAGAAAGAATTGTATTTTCTTAACAAGGTGAGAAATTTTTTTTTTTTTTTGGTAACAGACATGCTGGAGCTAAACAGCTTTGGTTGTCAGTCAAAAGGCAGTTTAAACTTGGATTAGTTTTAGGGATTTGGTTTTTTTTGTTATCGCAATTCAATTAAAAAAAAAAAAGATACTTCTTAACTGCAAGCTTATGCCCATTGCTCTTTGACAGTGAAATGATATTCAGTATTTCATTGCTTTTGCAACAGCAGTTCATAGCTATAGCCTACAGACTAGTGTATGTGCACAGTATTAACAAAAACAGTACGTTGGGTTCAGCAGTGGTCCGTCTTATTTCTGTAGCAGCACTGCAGGCTTCTGACACCGTGAGGGGGTAGATACACTGCAAGTTCATAGGGTGCAAACAAATAATCCCATTATACCGTCTCGTGGCAGATAGATAGATACTTTCTTTTGTGGCTGTGCAGACTGGCTGCCAATGTTGTTCTCTATGCTTCTGCTGTCTGTGAGCAGAGGCTGCAGGAATGCTCTTCCTACTCTTCTCGCCTCCCCATAGCACTGCCCATGCTACCTCTGTAGGAGAAAAAAAAACACCCCAAAAGCTTGAGTCCTGCTTCAGCCTTACAGGTATTAAAAGCTCTAGCCTTCAGCCATGAGTAATATCTACTCCTGAGGTGTTCGTGTTAATTTGTGCACAGTCACCACAGGACCTCCAATTTAACTTAGTAACAACTGTATTTGGCTTTTCTTTTGTCAAAAGTTTGTAAGTATACGTGAAAGAGCAAGAGAGAGAATGGGGAAGAAAAGAAATGGCTGTCTCTCAGAGTTTTCTTTTAGATATTTTCCCCAAGGCTTGGGTTTCTTCAGAGCACATACAAATACACTGAGGAGCACACAGTAAAACCTCAAAGATAAGTCACTGCCTGAGGTGAGAACAAGTTCTTATGCCAGGTCCAGCTCTCCACGCTGACAGTCATGATTGGCACCCAAAGGCCATTGCCACGTGTCAGTCTCCGCATTGAGGTTTTTTTGACATATTTCTGCGGTTCAGACGATCACCTGAAAACATCTCGAGCCACAAGACAAGGGATTAAAGATTCAAGTTTCACTGCATGTTATGTCTGCGTTAAGAAAAGTTAACAGCTTGATCCCCACCCCAGGCAAGGCCATCGGCTGCCGGCGATGCTGTGTGGGCTACGAAAGGTCTCCAGAAGAGCACACACCATCTGCAACAGCTGTGTTTCTGCAACATCCCAAGCAGCTCCTGCTGTTTTCTCAGGGCTGAGTAGTAGCTTTGCTGTGGCTGTTACCTTCAGCAAAATGCTGAAGAGCTTTAGAACATGGTACCACCATTGGTCTGAGTGATACCTGAAGCATCTTTTTGCATGTGCAGAACACAGGTCTGGAGATGCTCAGGTGAGCAAAGATACATCTTGGGCTTGGTGGGACAATACAGCCTGGGCAAATAACTCTGAACGCCTGCAGGCATACGTGAGGAATGCGTGGCATGATGAGCATTGGGGAAGGGAAGGCAGGACACTTTACTCATAGTAGAGCTGACTGATGTAGACCAGACATTGTAGGTGTAGCAGGTCTGCAGTATTTGACTTTTCTGTGAGACTCAAGTTTTTGTCTGTCATGTGCACAGCGTAAGACTTATGATCCCCTTAGCTGTTGCTTCTCTTTGTACATAAGGCAGGCACTTAAAAAGACTTTCAGGATATGAGCTAAAATTCTTTCCTACTTTTTTAATGGAAGTTTGTTTCAAAATAATCTGCAGTTTTGTTTTGGTTTGCTTTTTAGCCTTTCATATGAGAAGACTGGAAGCTGGCTGATGACCTGATTATGTACTTGAGGGAATGCAGACTTTCTAGAGGAATCCCTACAGCAACCTGCCTCGCACTGCCAAGGTAGCCACAGTCTCCGCATAGCCAAGTAAGTTAGCAAAGGATAATGCAGCTAAGCTTCACCATATACACTGCTACGGAAGCACTGTACATGAAATTTCTGGTCCCCAGCGCCTGAACCCATAGCTCCTAGTTTCCAAGGCATGACACCTCGCTAATGTGCAATGCACAGCCCGCACTGCCAGCTTTCTGAACTTGGAAAACACATAGCTAACAACCAGCATGGGTTCATTTCGAAAGTATGTTGAAGGCAAGAGCTTAAAAAAATTTCCATCTTTGTAAACTGGGTGCTTGACCTAATTAAGCACAGATCAGAAGTAATGCGTGACAAACATTGCTAGGGAGTGCCAGAGCCCTGCCATTCTGGCCACTGTGTTTCTGGTCAGGTTCTGCTGCAGGTATCCTTTGGCAATCGCTTCAAACCAGACCTCTGGGGCATACAGGGGAAGATTAATTCCTTGCACCTTTAGAAAGACTTTTGAACTAGCTTGGAGGCCTAAGATATAAATATACTGTCATCATAACCTGCTCTTGCCTTCACTGCCAAAAACAAGTATAACTTTTGAAGAATGCCAGCTTTGTAAATACTTTGCTATTCTCAGCTCTCAAAAGAGCAACTGTGTCATTTTTTCTGTGATGTAGCATTACTTTTTCAGACAGCTAGCATGACACAAGACTAAAGAAATTGGATGCTGCATTGTTTCAAAAACTAGCTGCTTTGAAGTCTGATAATCTTAAAGTGCTTATTCAGTGTTATCTGAATAAAAAATATTCCAGTACTAGATTTAACTTTAAAAATCTGATAGCATGATGAATTTGTTGCTGTTGCACTAAGGCTGTTGTTGCACCAGCTACTTTGAAGAAGGCGCTCTCCTTCTCTCTCTCCCCCCCACCCCGGAATTCATGCTTCACTAGGTGAAACAAGTATCTCCAATAGCCATGAGCGTTAGGAAGATCCTTGGGTTCCTTTCTAAACTGCAAGGTAGGACAAAATGCATTACCTTCACTGTGCATGACTTTTTTTACGCAGAAGTCAATGAAGCCTTTCCTATTCTCAATGAAAACAAGTTTCAGACTTTTTAATTCCTACTGCCAGGAGTGGCAGCAGAACTGGCCTGATGGGATTTCCTCCATACATGTCTTTACACTTTCATTGCTAGTGGAGTTGATCAACTGCAAAGTGATTTAGCTGTAATGAAAGCATGAAGGACAGCATCAGGCCTTTTTTGAGCTATAGGGAGAGAGGTTTCCTGCAGACAAACCCAAGGGAGAAAAAAAAGCTATTTCTCAAAAATAATAAAGAGCTTCTGAATTCTTCTTCAATCTTTTAAGAAGTTTTTTCTTCATTCTCAGAGTAAATACAGCATTTTTCAAGCCAAAAAAAATGTTCCAGGCAAATGTGATAAATGCAAGAACAGGGCTTTTTAATAGAGTGCAACCTTAACCACACAGAGAAAAAATACCTCTCCATAAGAAAGCAGCTTCTGAGTGAGTAGAGTTAACACAGGTACATGAATTCTATGCGTGTCTTCAGTTATGGCTTGAAAGTGTCAGTCCTCAATATAAGACAAGATCTGAAAACTGTTCAGTGTGTTCACTGGCCTAGCGTAACTGATCTTTTTTCCCCCTCTAAGTTTTGAAAAACTGAAAATGTGACATCATGTTTTTCAGTAAGGTACCATTTCACTGAATGAGAATGAAGGAATAGCCTCTTTAGGAAGACCTCTTACAGGTTAATTTCCTTGGCTGGGTCTCCTCTGATGGCATCCTTTTCTTCCAAGGTTGTATGCTTTAAATTTGCCTCTTTTGAGGAAGAAGGTGGGATTAAGATAGCCTAGGTAGTACACGGGAAGACAATGACTTTGGTTAATTCTTACTCTTGCACATCAGACTCTAGATGAACGGTTCCAGCTTGACCTGTTCCTAAAGCTTCAGGTATGGCTTTAAAAATTGGCCTGGTCCTACAGATGAAAGACCACCATGTATTAAAGCATTAGTTAAAATTAAAAAGGTGAACATGTAACAGTGCACAATAAATGCAGGCTGCTGTTGGAGGGAGTGGATTTTTCTGCTACTTTCAGACCCCGATGCCCATAGTTGCTGATTAGAGGAGATGGAGGTCCTTCTGGAAGAGGCTGGTTGCTGATGGACAGCTTCAGTGCCTAAGGGTGCTGGATGCCCTGAAGTAGGAAAGGAACTTGTAGCAGAGGCTCACCACAAAGTACCAGATGTTTCGAGCCATCTGTGACCTTGCAATGAAAATGCGCCAGATGATCACTAGGAGGGTGGTGTTGAATGCATATCGGATGTTCCTCAGCCTGAGAAAGAGAAAGAGGCATCTTATAGAGGAAAACAAAAACAACAAAAAAGCTTACCAGCTTGCTGCATTTGCTGCAGGTAAGTTCGTAAGAAATCCTGTTTACAAGTGGCCCTTGGGCTTTTTGCCATTCCTGTTTTAGTGAAAACACTGTGCCCAAGATGTCCCTACCATCTTGCCAAGGACTGTGCTGAAGTGAGGATATAGTGAATAGCTAGTGGGATAGGTGGAACAACTGTATTGCAAGTCTCTCTTGTTCTGTGTGCTCTTATTTCAAACCGCAACAGAAGTCATACTGAGAGTTTTTTCTTTATGATAGTTCAGGTCCAATACTTTCTGCTTTGATTTGGTATATTGGCTTTTTTTTTACTTTGCAGGATTGGTGGCAGGCTAGAAGACCTACATTTGCATGAGCTGATGAATAAAGTTCTCCTGTTTGCGTGAAACCCTGCCTTTAATGTTAGGAAATTACTCAATAATCATAAATGGCCTTTACTTTGGCAGTACTGCAGCACTGGAATTTTTTTGGGGGGGTAGTTTATACCATATATTTAAATGGCATTATTGAGTCTTTAGAGATGCTAATCATCTTGTCCTCTTTCTATCAAGCAAAAGTTTCTGCAGTTCTCTAATTCTTACTTTCCCAGTGTCTGACCAAGGGAAGAAAGCTTCTTACCTAATGTCCCCAAGACTGGTTTAATTTTTGTAAGAGTCCTTTTTTTTTTGTTTTGTTTTGTTTTGTTAACTTTATCACTGCATTATACCACACTGCCTGTTTGGACTATGAGGCAGTTACTGGCCTGTTACAGAGGTTCTTATAAATCCTTTAAAAATGACCTGTGAATGAAGAACTAGTTTAGGATTCCTTGCTATGGCAACAAGCTGTTTTATGCTTCTAGCATTTACAGTGCACTATAATGGTTTTCTTAAAGGAAAAAAACAGGCTTTTACTCCAAGAGAGCTGCTCCTTCTCCTTTTGCCTGCACTTCTTGGTAAAAGGGCTGGAGAAGACAGGAAGAGCACAATCCTTAACTGAATAGAAGGACAATCTCAAATTGCTCATTCGGCTTCTTTTAAACTGTCATCAGGGATTGAATGCATAAACTCTCCACTGATTTTGGAGAATTTTTGCCCATTCCCTCAAAGGAATTAGAAACTTCAACTTTAAAATCAAATTTAAAATCATACAAATGCTTGAAGTTTTTAGGCAGTGTCTTCGAATAGCTAAAAACTTCTAGGAGCTTCACAAAGTCTAAATCTGACCCCTATTTTTCTATTGTAATTCTGAATGACCAAGATCTTCTGCATTCATGTATTTCTCTTATGCATCGTAACTTCATTACTTGGTCATCTGCTGGGAAGGCACAATATCTAGCCCCTGATCATTAGCGTTGTCAAAGGTCCTCTTTTTCTTACAGGTTGGAAAAATGAAATACTGACAACTCTCTGCCTTAAGAAATAAGCTATGCTATGTTTATCTCCATATTATTCAACAATTATTACTGCAATGTAACTAGAATAATTTTCCTCAAAAGCCATCCGAGGTAGCCAGGAGCTCTTGTCCTTGTCACTGGGTATGACTTACTTTCGTAAGTGCTGCTTTGCTGCTGGAATGCCAGCCATGTCCTCATTTAGCAAGTACTTCTTAGCACCTAGGCAGTAGCTTTCAATGTATTCTGACCAGTGCAGCTGACGAACATCAAAGTTGTATAACTGGGATTTAAAGACAAAGAGGAGAAGTTAAACGCCAGAGTTCAAAACAAGTTCACTTTAAGCATCAATTCTTCATTGACCTCCATTCCTGACAAGGCCCTCTGTCTGAAGTTCTTAAAGCCACCAAGTTTCCAAGAAGACATGGGCACTAACAGACTGTATTTCACAGCTGTCAATTAACATCTTACCCAGCTGGGAATCTGGGCAAAGCAAGCAGAAATTTAGTGCTAGCTGGCAGAAAAGAAAGATAAGTTTGTCTTTCAGGTGGCAATTTTTGCATAAATACATGTATTTGTACACACTTGTACATGCAAACACACAATCGTGGAAGAAAAATGGCATTCCACTCAGGTAAATGGATTCATATGAAAACCTCCATGAAGTTTTTAATGTGTCACTAGAATTATGTGTAAATAAATGAATTGGACATTGAGTCAACAGGTGCCTCTGCATCAGTATTACTTGCTGTTGTGCTGTATTCTCTCTCTCAGCAGCCAGATTGACAGAAGTCCAAGAAATAGGTTACTCCGGTGTTTGGCATCAAAAAGTCTCATTGTAGAGGTAATTACCCCAGTTAATTTCAAATGCTTATATTGGAAAAATTGTTAGCAAGCTCTCAGGGGTCGTCTGCCTATTAGAGCAAAGAAAGCATTTTTTTCTAAACGAATGACTGAAGTGAATGGTATTTCTTATTTACAGGGTCTTAAAAGCGAACATACTCAGAAAAATATTTTCCTTTCACCCCCATGCCAATCTAGGCCATTTGCTTTGGTGCAAGGGCCTTGGTATCACACCAGCAATAACTCGAGCAGAGAGGGGTTGGCTAACTCTGTCCAATACAGGGGGTTAGCTACTGTGCAGATCCTGGTGTGTCTGTCAGATACATATAGAGCTGTGTGCAGCCCATAAACTATCTAGCCTGAATACTGTTCACAATGCAGCAGTGGCAACATTGGATGAGGTGCATCTCACAAAGTTCTCATAAGCAGCTTGGTAAGCCTGAAACTCTGTCTAGCTTGCAGGACTTAGTGTCCTTGATGTTGTAATTTTTTGTTTATCTGCCTAAGAACTAGCTCCTATCATAGCATTTAGGTTCCCTCTACATCTGCTGTGGTCACAGCAGTGCCACTGCCCTTAGAAGTTAGAATTTGCTGCACGCAACCCGTCTGCAGACTAGGGAAGAAGACTCTTGATTCTACTACTGGGAGTCTGTGCAAGAACTTCATGATGCGAGTAAGACCAGTTTGATGTGAATGCCTAAGTATCTCTTTGCAAGGAGATACTGACCAAAGGTGCATTCAAGCTTATCACAGATCTACTCTTTGTATCCTTCAGTCTTTCAGTTACAATCCCATTCTTAAGGGGTAGTATTTCAAACCTATAAAGACTACAACAGAGCTAGACATCCTGAAAATTAATTGCTCTTTGGGGACTTGAATAAAACAGGAACTTTTTACATATTGTTCAGGGTCAGACACTATGTGTTACCTAAATTTCCCTGTGCAGTGCCCATTAAAACCAAAGGGGATGAAAATGTCAAAATCTTTCAAGTAATTTCCATCTAGATCATCCACCACAATTGCAATGTTAACTGGAAAGCCTTCAGTGATTGACCTGCCTCAGAAGAAAGAGCAACACACCTCAGGAGAAAACATTCCCCTGTCATAAATGGAAGGTTCCTGATAAGTTATTTAATAAAACAAGGAGGAAATAAATTATTTCGGGTTAAAGTCAATTCCAGTCATATGGATGTCATTCGATAGCTCAACAATACACCAAAAATAATTGCTGCAGATGAACAGAATTGCAGATGACTAGCAATCCATATTCAGGATATACTTACCTTTTTGTCCTCTGTGTTAAGGTGACTCATTAACATATTCATATTATCTGAAGACCAATCCCAGGACTGGGTGGAGAAATACTGCAGGAGCATCATAGACTTGTGCAGTCGATTGATAATCTTCATCATTCTGAAACAGAGGAGGAATGTCAGAGGTGGACAGGAAGTTTGATCGTATGTAAAGGCTGTCAGTTTGCTCTGTAGGCTTTTTCATCAATCCAGATGAATAGGCATTGCAACTCCTGATGAGCACTGCACTGCTGCTCACCAGGCCGAGAACTTGCTCAGCAAGTCTAACTGCTCCAGCTCAGGTCTTGAGCCTACAGCTACCCAGCTTTTATTGTTGGCTTGAACATGGGTGCAAACAGGCATTTCTCAGGGCAGGACTGATGCTTCACTTACCAGCCTGAACTAAACAAGGGTTGGAGGCCGTATCTACATCACGTACCACGTGTGAGGTAAAGAGCCCATCTGAACTAGTATGAAGTCTGCACAGCAGATTGCAAAATCACAAAGGTATATTGCTTGCCTCCCGAGGTGGATACTTGTCTTTCTACCACACAAATTCTCTTCTGTTCTCAAGCCTGACTGGGCTCCTGAAGCAAAGCACTGGTTTTTGGAGTTAGCTCCAGTACAGAGGTGACTACATCTGCAGCATAGACAAGCTCTGAAGTCAATTGCTCAACTTCAGTTTTCAGATAGAATCATAGGATCACAGAGTGGGTTGGAAGGGACCTTAAAGATCATCCAGTTCCAACCCCCCTGCCATGGGCAGGGACACCTTCCACTAGACCAGGTTGCTCAAAGCCCCATCCAACCTGGCCTTGAACACTTCCAGGGATGGGGCAGCCACAGCTTCTCTGGACAACCTGTTCCAGTGCCTCACCACCCTCACAATGAAGAATTTCCTCCTAATGTCTAAATCTACCTTCTTTCAGTTTAAAATCATTACCCCTCATTTTATTACTACACTCCCTGATAAAGAGGAGTGCCTCCCCATCTTTCCTGTAGGCCCCCTTTTAGTACTAGAAGGCTGCTATAAGGTCTCCCTGGAGCCTTCTCCAGGCTGAGCAACCCCAAATCTCTCAGCCTGTCCTCATAGGAGAGGTGCTCCAGCCCCTGATCATCTTCATGGCCCTCCTCTGGACCCGCTTGCGCAGGTCCATGTCTGTTTTACGTTGGGGGTCCCAAAACTGAACACAGTCCTCCAGGTGGGGGTCTCACCAGAGCAGAGTAGAGAGGCAGAATCCCCTCCCTTTACCTGCTGGCCACGTTTCTTTTGATGCAGTCCAAGATACAGTTGGCTTTCTGGGCTGGAAGCACATATTGCTGGCTCGTATCCAGTTTTTCAGCCACTAATACCCCCAAGTCCTTCTCCTCAGGGCTGCTTTCAATCCACTCATCGCCCAGCCTGTATCCATGTTTGGAATTGCCCTGACCCATGTGCAGGACCTTACGCTTGGCCTTGTGGAACCTCATGAGGTTCCCGTTGGCCCACCTTTCTAGCCTGTCAAGGTCCCTCCCTCTGGACAGCATCCCTTCCCTCTAGAGTATCAACCACACCACTCAGCTTGGTGGCATGCTTTTCATGTCTTTGGGCTTCTTAGATCTCTCTCTCTCAAAACCATTTGTTCTTCTTAAAGGCCATTCCTCTCCCTGTATAATATAGTGGCAGTGTGGAGTGTTTTTTGTGTCCTTCCTTATACAGGAAGGGGCTGATAGTATGCACTCCTGGTGGATGACCTTGAAAATAACCTGAGTCCATAGGCTTTTTTTTTTGGGGGACGGGGGGACAGGACTGTTTGAACACCTTCCTGGAGCGTGAGTGCCCTGGTAAAGATGAAAGCTCCTTCAGGGGCACAGCTGCTTAACAGGGACTTTGGAAACGTAGGTTCGGGTCTCTTATGTGTCTTGGCCCTTTTTTGTTATTAATTTTTTATATAAAAGGGGATGACAATAATGCTGTCCTACCTTGCAGGGTTATTTTTCAGTTGTCCCAATGGTCATGAGTACAAAAGGCCTCTGGTTGTTTAAAGTGTGATGTACAGAGCTTGGTCAATTTTGAGAGAACGCCACGTTCTCTCAGACTGGATAAAGGCAAGAGAAAGCATTAAAAGGCTGATTTCTGTGGAAAACAGAGCTGTTTTCATGAGAAATTTTGAGCTGCCCGGAGGGTAGCACAGTCGCCGTGACAAATAAAAGGCGGCAGTCTGGGGAAGAATGGTGCCAGGCTGGCCTCTCCCCGTGCAGATGTGACTGCCCTGATGATAAGCATTAACTACAGCAGAAAAAGACACAATGAGTACAGCAATTCAGAGGAGGACTGTGCAGCTTACCCAAAGCAAATTGAAAGAGCACCAAAACCTCACATAGGCACTCCTACTCAGAATTAAAGTGGCTTTCATTTTAGGACAGCACATCATCACATTAAGGGAATCTTCATTCTGAATTATTATGTGCGCATTGATTGAATGCAGGTTATCTAAACTACTTTAAAATTACTTCAGATTAACCTTCCCAATTGTGCCTGTGTAGGCAACTACTATGGGGCAAAGCTTTGTGGATATTTTAATACCTTGTAAGAACTTGGGAAACAAAGTCTATGGCTAGATTGCAAAGATCTGAAGTTGCCCCTCACACTGGCTCCCCAAAAGCCATCAGTATCTTTAAAGTGTTTAGGGCTAATGGAATCTGTCAGAAAAAAAAAAAAAAAGAAAAAAAAAAAAGAGAATCAACTGTGTGTCCCTACTTATGTTTTGAAAATAGGCTATCCACGTGGCCTCCTGTCAATGTGGGCAGAATAAGCTCTGACTGTAGATCTACCCAAAGCAACATATCTGAGTGGCTGAAAGTAAGGGTCAAAAAGAGAAATGAAGCATCTGAAGAGGTACGTATGAAAACTGCGTTTCGTGTTAACTGACTGAGCTCAAATGTTGTGACCACATTCAAAATATTGACTAAATTTGGATGAAGGAATGGTCTACTGAAAAACATCAACTGAGTGGAAACATGCTTTTCTGCAGCCTCTGAGAAGCTATGGCAAAGATTTCTTACAGAAAATCTCATTCTCCACTGTGGAGGAACTGAGAGGAATAAAGCAAGTAGTAGCTGTCACTGATAGCCTTATTAGTTACACTTCAGAAATGCATCTTGTCTTCTAGAAAACTGTTTACAGCAATGATTTCTTTATTTGCTCTCGTACTAAGCCTTGCACGAGCAGATTCTCAGGTGTGACAGATTGCCTCAGGAGACTACTAATGATATAAAACACATTAGTTTCTAAGTCATGGATGGATGTGCAGCAATAACAGTAAGCCATTTAGGGCAGTTTTGCTAGACATCAAGCAATTTATGTGAAATGAGCTAACAGTTAAAGTAAGTTTCTCAGGAGAGGCAACATATAAAAGTCTAAAGCTGAAGGAGGTGACTCTTGTACCCACCCTTTGGTAGATGGGGTACTGCATGTGATAACTACAGGAGGAACTACAACTGAGTTCCTCCGAACTACCCTGCAGTTCAAATTAGGAAAGGTCATAGGCTGGTCCTGAATAAACAGGAGACTTGCAAAACCGTAACCAGCTCCCAGATAACCTACTCCATGTGATAACCCATCACCTTATGATGAGTTGAGTATGGATACAGTAGAGAACTGAAGCCTGAGTCTTGGTCCTGGCAAAGAACTTTCTCCTTTCTGCTTGCAAATCTGGCATAGGGTCATGGAAAGAATTCAAGAAACTGCCAGGAAGATGGCTTGTACTTCAATAGATGGGAATGTCAAGTGGGAAGAAAGTTAAGCCTAGGTGCTCTGTTTGAAGCAGAGGGAAAAATTAAAGGGAAACATTAAAGCAGGTTTAGTGACACATTCAACTTTTTTTTTATTTGATGTGGTTTACTGCCCTTAGACCATAAAGGTCTGGTATTTAGGTAGCTGTGAAAAAAAGAAAGAATGAGCTGCTGCTATGCTTTCTACCACATTGCAGTAATGCCTGGATGAGCTTAAGTAGTGTGTAAAAAGAAAAGGGGAATTAGATTAAAAAAAACCCCAAAAACCAAACCCAAACCCAACTTGGTGAACTGACAGGTTCGTTGCTGAGCCTGTGTTTGCTCAGGTCACAAATCTCAAAATTCAGAAGGTGGTATCTTTTTCAGCATGAGTGCATGCTGAGGTCTATTTGAAATTTAAGTACAGTATTACAGCCAATGTCCATTGGCTACTTATGCCAATCAACATTACGAAAAGAAATGTCAATTGTAATGGCAATGCCAAGATCTTACTGCTGCCTGTTTCAACAGAGTTTGGAGATTCCAGCCTATTCTTGCTCATAGTTTACCTCTATTTCTAGGGTAATTCTTGCCTCCTGGGTAACTGAAAGTCTTTTTATGGACCAATTTTCCTCTGTAGCAGAATGTCAGAGAGAAATTAGAGCAATACATCAGCCAGGGATTTCCCTGCAAACAGCCGAAGCCAGCTTTCTAACTAGCAGAGGAGCACAGAGCAGCTGACATCAACACAGTGCTGGCATACCGTTCTGGTGTTGCACAATAAATTCTCCTCTGTGGTGGCAGGGAGTAAAGGAGGACGTTGGCTGAGTTATGTTACACCAGGATTGCTTCCACACAGGACATGCATGTCGTGTATTCCTCCTAGCCATGACACTGCCAAGGCTCAAATACCAATTGTAATGGTAAACCGTTCTCGTAAATACAATTCAGAATTTATTCATACTCAGAAACAACTGCTTCCTAGATAGCAGGGTGCTGGGCCAGTGCTGGCAACTGCTAATTATGCATCTGATTTATGGGAAAAAAATATTAGCTGGAATGTTCTAAACCTTGCCAGTCTCAAGTCCTTATGCAAGCTACTGACACATAGAGGCCATCACGTCAGAGAGTTGCAATGGTAGAAATCTTGCTATACAGACGACAGTTTAACTACTGGTCCTCTTCTGTCTTGGGAACCCCTGAAGTGAACAAAGCTGTGTTTAAAGGATGTGCTGTCCCCCAGGTACTGGAAAGGGTGGGAACCCTAGGCTACACTTAGCTATGGCCATGCGATTCCTCTTCTTTTTGAGTAATCTCCTCAAGACAAGGAGATGGGAAGAAGACCAGGGACTTGAGCCTGAGGCAGCCAGTTCTCAGAACTTGTTAGAGATCTGCTCTCCGTAACAGTGGCAGGCATGCAGGAGGCTGAAGGTGTGTGGTTTCTTACCTGGGCTTTCTCCCCGTGAGCCTCATGTACAGGTCGTAGAGTATGGCCGGTGCCTTGTGACTGACAGTTATCCAGTACTGGTTTATCAAGTAGTTGGATGTCAAGTGAGCGTTGGGTGTTCGGAAGGCCTGCTCCAGGGGGTTCCTTTTGAACGTGGATATAACATACTGCTCTGTAAAGGAAGAGGCATTTAACTTAAAATCAGGCACTTAATTTCAGTTGAGTTGGGCACAACCACACCAACATGCTGCAGTAAAGCCCAAGTTACAGTGCTTGACGTGTTTAACCTACAGTTCTGTGAACTATGTAACCACTGGTTGGATGACATCACCTCGGGGTCCCTTCTGGCATGAAAATTGATGACTCCATCTATTGCCTATTTGAAACACAATCTGACTTCAGACTTAATAGCAGCGGACAAAAATTTCCTTATCAAAACACCAAAACAGAATGGAGGAAAAGCAGGCAGTTGTATCCCGAAACACTTCAGACCAAGGAACTGCAGTTCTGCTTTCACCTGCAGTAGATGTAAAAGAAATTGGTAAGTGTTAACATATCTTCAGATCACTGAAAGCTAACTTTGATCTGCTAGCATAAGATAAAAATGACATTTCCAATTTCTAGTCAAATTTTCAAAAGGGCTGATGTCAATATTAGTCTGAGTCAGGGACAGGTTGCTTACACATATATGGTGCTGCTTCTAGAAAGACTTCATTATATCCTTTCAAACCACATCTGACCCACAACACCAAATACCTCAGTCTGTTTTCAGAGGAGCTCTGGATGCACTAAAGCAGCAAATTGTCTTGCATTCTTAACTTCAAAACTAATGATAGGGTGGTAATCTTTCATCCCCTTTGTACGTTAAGGCACAAAATATGTTGGGTCTGATTCTGAGCTCTTGCAATGGCACAGTGCCATGGAAGTGGCATCTAGATGTGCATATCTGGGGCATTTGCATATTGCAGAGGCTTAATAGAACTGCAGTAGTTGAATATAAGACTATCATCCTAGGGACTGATAAACAGATGGTGCTCCTATTCCTGAGCACCAGCGAGCTCAACGAAGAAGAATATGTGGGCTTTTTTTACTTTTTTAAAAATGAATTTTGAGAGTTATGACATCAATCTGTGCTCATATTATAGTCTACTCTCTAAGCTTATGTTACAAATAGAAAATCAGATGAGAATTTGCAAGTCACAAGAAACATCCAGATCATCCTCAGATAAGCAGATTCTAATCATAATGTTCAGACAGTATTCTCATGTATCTGTGGTCGGCTCATTACTGCACTTCAAGTAGTGACTTTTGCTGTACTCGTTCTAACAGCAACTAGAGGAGACTTGTTAGCCACTTAGCTGCTAAGTTTAGACCACAAAGACTTTTAAAATAATACAATTTAGTTTTAGGGCAAGTTTATTGTTAATTTTTCTGTCCCGTAGGCTGCAAGTTTAATGGCTGAAGACCAGTTCTCCTGAAACTCCTCTTGCATCTGAATAGCTAGAACTGACTGCCATCCTTTCTGTTTCACTTAGCCACATTGCAATGATGTGGTTATCTTGTGGTCACTATGCGGGCTGCGGTACAGAAATCTTATCCTTTGCAGCACGTTCTCTCCAAATGGCAAGGATTAGCAAAAAACTCCTATTTAAACTTCCCCATGTAGTTGTGCCTGTGGTTTTACTGGAGATTTCCAAAGGTGTTTACCCCTGGCAGGGAAGTGACAATAAGCAGTTTGGGATGGGCTACTGGGAAGGAAGCCGCTGTCCTGGCCCAGCTCTTGGCAGAGTTTGTGTCTGTCCAAGCAGCGTGTGAGGAGTTTCTTTCCTCTGTGTTAGCAGCACGGCCATTTACTACAATTATACTTCGACAAAGTCATAGCTGGCTTAAACGTAAAGAGATCTGCTCCCAGTTTGGAGAGGGCTGTATACCTGTGCCCATTCAAGCAGCTCATGGATCAGGAGAGCAATCCCATGAACTCTGCTGCTTCTCCCCTTAAGGAAGTTTCTCCAACAGGCACTTTAAATCCCAGTTTATTTACAAACTCTCATCTGCTTATCAATATTTAAGTTCATTTAGTTACATTTGGTCACTTCATTTCCTAATGGAAACCTATCAGTTTAACTGGGACCCACTGATATTTTGGAATTGTGATAGTTTTGATACTGTCTGCAGCATATATTTATAGCTCTCTCTATTCAAATCCTGATGTTAATATATTGCAGATCTAGTTTTCAACTTTAAACTGGGTGAGGTGGTTTCCCTTTGGAAAAGTGCACATAAGTCAAGAGCAGTTGAGATACCTGCTGAAAACTCAAAAATTCTGAAAGTCAGGAACGAAAGTGGTTTTGTTCTAAAATGCACATAAGGAGGCAGCGAGACCAACTTGAAAGACTTACTGGAAGGAACTCGGGAAAAGACCAGCATTGCATAACTTGGAACAGTTAATGCTATGTGCATTTCCCTTACCCTGCCTTGCACTGACTCAGCACAATTGCTCTGTCTCCTAATTTCTGGAAAGTGTTCAACTTCGCAAGTGTAGCAAGTCTTTTATGCTCCACCAGTTTGTTTTGGAGAGAGAGAGAAAGAATCAGACAGACAGGTCAGGCAGGCAGAAAACCCGAACCAGAAGCGTATCACCTTTAGGAGCTACTGAAACGGCTTAGCGGGTGGGTGGTCTTTCCCCTCCGACCACAGCACAAAAATGCAGAAGCAAATTCTACAATTCAAAGGCAGATTTAGCAGGGGGAGAATCAGACACCAGTCTCGTCTGGGTAGACTGTCAAGGATAAATTGAAATTAAGTTTTCCCATGCTGAACACCATTTTAAAACCTACTTTAGGGTTTAGTTTTGAGAAGAAATTGCAAAACGTAGGTTGCAAAATCCGACTAGCAAGATTTAGATTGCAGCAAAGCAGAATACGCTTCTTCAGATTAATACTCAGTTGTCTGACCACATTATTATAATAGCGGGAAAAATAACAGCAGTAATGGAATGAAGTAAGAAAAAAATCCCAAGGCACAGCCTTATTTGGAAAAGAAATAAATCAGTTAAAGTTCCTTTTAACACTAGAGGTTTGTCTGTATCTGGAAATCTGTGGAATAAAGTGGTTTGTAATGGATGTTTAAGCATTAAGCTCTTAAGTAGACATATATTTTTCAAATAATTCTCTTCTAGATCTCCTTCTCCCTCCCTCCAAGCTCATCACCTTTGTAGTCAGTATGTCCCCACCTCAGTCACTTCTGTTCCCTACCCAGGGCATCCTCAGCCCACTCCAGACTCAATTTCTCTATTTGATCTTTCTCTCCTTTATTCCTCTCCCACCATAAAGTCCCTACACTGTTGTGTTCACCTCTCATTCCTACAGCTGGTCCCGGTGTAAGTCTCCCCAGCCAGGTAGTCCAGGTCCTCCCCTCTGCAAACCCTGTGTTTGATTTGCACTAAACCACTCGGTCCCACACCAGATGACTCGCATTCCCCACCCTGGTCTCTCAGCAGCTTCCAGTCTCGTTCTCACAACCCTCCACCTCAATGACCAGTTACAGACCCTGTGTGAGTCCAGTCTCCCCAGACTCCTTGAACAGACTCTCTTTCCCTCTGCTGATTCCGTGTCTCCTGCATGTTTGCATCAAACAGCTTCTTTCATGCTGGGGAAAAAGAAAAATTCTGAAAAAGGTGAAAAACCACTAGAGGTAGAGACCTGGCCTCCACAGTTTCAACCTGAAAGGTTAGCAGAGCCAAACACAGTTGGAAACAGGCTTTCAGAAAGAGAGGGTGACAACTCGAGTAACGGATGCTGCCCCATGTGTGAGGGAGGGAACTGGTGGATGAAGTTCAGTCCTTCTCTGCAGGGGCTGGACTACTCAGCGGTAGCTCTTATTTCAGAGAGATCATGGCTCAGAAAGGCCTGTTGAAAGTTCATGCGAAGAGACTGGCTGCCTAGAAGCCAAATAATAGTGAGTAGACAGAGAAAGTAATGTGAGTGGGCTGAGGAAGTCTGTCATCTATATAAAGAAGATTTTAGAATTGTGTGTATTGACCAAAAAGAAATTGGTACGAGACTGAATTGAGACTTCAAACTGGATGGTCACAGTCATAACATCCTAATACAATAAACCTTTCCCAAACTAATTTCTTAAACCATGCAACATCTTTACAGGCAAAATTTTGCTCTTCGATACTCCAGCCTAATTGCTGTTCATGAATTTATACCTAATACCCCCCTGCAGCCTGCTGATCTCTGGAAAACTGTGGATACAACATGCAGTAGAAAGAGCTCCACAGTGTCACCCAAGGAGAAAAATCTTGCCTTCAGTCCCATCACACAGCTGAACTGCTTATGCAAGCTTCTGCTGCACTCGGGTGATTTCATTGCTAAATCCACAGTTAAGCGCAAAGTAACAGAGCAAGATCAGTTACAATGCATTAATACATTGCTGTTTTCATCAGTAAAATTACACTGAAAATGGGTTAAGAAAGGCAAACCTCAGGTAGTAGTGCTACGGTGGCTGTTGCCTGAAGCAGCAGCCTGTGAAGAGCTTTGCATTTACTCCTGTGAAAAGCCACAGAAGATCTGACTTTACACGTTATAAAGACTGGCTATGTTTTCCAACAGTCACCTACGAAGCCTCACCTCTTCTCACGACTGTGGCAAACCACAATGTTAGATCTCTCATTAAAAAGGAATAGAAGAAAAATCAGGAACTTGGTGTGATTTTCTCACTGCTCAGCCAATTGCTGAAACCTCTTCCCTGCTAGATCACTTGATCAAATCTCATGGTAGGACATTAGTAGGATTTTCAGACAAGCCATGCTCTGAAAATGCAATTACAGTCTGATTCTCTGCCGACTTACAGTTTGCCAATTAAATAATGCAAAGACAAATGCAAAGCAAGGGCTGAGAGGTGAAACACCACAGTAGTTATTTGCCAGCATCCTGTATTTAAAGCACAAAGATATGAATTATTGTAGAACAGAAAGTGAATCAGGCCCTGTACATCTGCCCATGAACGTACTGACTGTACGTAGTGTTTCTGCTGCTTGGCTTCAGTGTGAATTTTCCACTGTAAGGGTGTCAGGATTTGTCTCCCTTTCTTTCACCACTGCCTCAGAAGCACATCCACTTGAAGAAAAGTAAGCCATGAAAATAGTTTTAGTTCTTCCACTGACAAAATTCATAACCAAAAGGCAAATTGTTCTTGAAGGACACCTGTCATTTCAAGATTTGCCTTCTCAGGTCTACACCAATTATTTCTGTTTAGAATTTTCTTCACAGAAAGAGAAAGAAAGGCAATTCTACTTCCTTAATATACTAGTGTTCATTCACTATCAAGGTTCCTCAAGTGATTTCAAAGCACAACCCCCCCCCCCCCCCCAACCCCAGAAAAGGTTCTCAATCAGAAAAGGAAAAGAAATAAGGGGCTGGTTGTCTATTCCTTTTTCCACCTCTTTCCACCTCAGTGCAGCAAAGCACGTACTCTGCTGGGTTGTTCCGTGATTACGCCCACAATGAAAACGGAATAGATGCCTTCCTGGGCTGAATGCCCAGCACCAGGAGCTTTTGCTCACAGGACCCTCACCGACTGCAATTGGCCCTCCCACACGCAGTTTGAATGGCAGATGCTGAATGCCACCCAAATATAGGAAAACACCTTTTTCAAAGCCTGGCCGAGGAATGCTATTGAGGTTTGACACGTTCTAGGTTTAAACTAGACCTTACCCATTTCTCCCCAGAAGAAAGGGTTGATTCCACCTGTTGTGCAGTTGTACACCAACATGTTTTTTGGTCTGGAAAAGAGAAAGAAGTATTATTTTAAGGTGTGAAGAAAAGCACCCAAAGCTTTATTAGTGGAGCATGAAAGCTAACAGCCCAAGACACAATATCAGCTCACAAAAAAATGCAGAAGAGGTAATTTTTCACAAATATGAAAATACAGTATAAAACATGAAATTTTAATACTATTCAGTCAGATTCTGGAGAGCATATGAAGTTAATGGGGTTTAAGAAAAACCATCCATAAGTGACTTATCAAAAATTATAAAAACAATAAGGAAAACATGCATACTGACAAGTTTCTGACTTTTTTTTTTAATAGTTTCTCTTGCTGTACTGTAAATATTTGGCCCAAACCAACCTCAGGGACACACTGTGTATTTTACAATCATTTACTTAATGGATATGATTTGTCCTACTTTTAAACTCCATTTTTTTAGGGTGGTGATTACAAATCAATGCATTTCGACAAAATTCTAATATCAAAATGTTTGGTTGTTATTTGGGCGTGACACTAAACATACATCATACCGATTTTACTTCTTCCTTTGATACAAAGCAAGAGTTAGTCAAAGAGCTTTTTTGATCTCAGCCTGCCTTGCCAAGGGTGCAAGCAATGCCATCGATACAGCATTCTTCTTACTCTGCATTAGCAGCTGGAGCCATCTGGCAAAACGCAAAAAGAGGTGAGATCTGGCCTTGAACAGGGGATGGGAGCTTGGCTGGAAGATACAACACCTCCGTGCTCGTGGGGTGCCGGTGGTGCTCAGAGCCTTTCTCCATGGGAGGAGGCTGCCTATGAGGAACCTTTCTTTTTCAAAACTCCTGTGACCAAAGATACCAGGAGATAGAACCCCATAACCTGGGATAGGAAATCTTGCACAGTAATACTTGAAAACTGCCGTTGGATAATGCACAGTTTTAATGGTGTTTTTTTCAATAATGCTTTTAAGTTATGCCATTTTGACTGTCTATTACCATTATTATTAAACCCTAGTAGACTTCTAGGAATGGTTAGGACTAAAAGACACGCGTCAAACTCTGAATCCATGATCTCCTGTAATTTGAGTTACTGAGCTGAAGTCTGATAGAGCGTTAAACATAAAAATGCACAATAGTGCTTAGTGTGGGAAACTCTGCATTATGGAAATCAATATGGCAACTCACTAAGGACTAGATCCGTAATATGTGCCCATATAGAAAACTCACCTAGTACTGAGTCACACACACATAGCCTGACGGAAAGTACACTGAAGTGAAAGCACAGACTTCCACTTACTCCAGTGGGTCAGGCCCGTTAAACACCAAGGAAGAGGATTTCTCCATTTTCCCAGCTTCCAATGAAGAGCCTCTCCCTGTTGATTTTTTTTTTCCATTCTCCACCCTCCAGCTAAGGCGATGACCTTGGTAGAGTGTAGAGCTTCTACACTATGTAGTGAAGACTGCAATTCTCTTCTAAGTTTTAGAATTTAACTTCCCTCAGTAATATCACCTTCCCTGAAGGATGCTGACCTTCTAATTAGATGATTTGAAAAAAAAAAAAAAAAATTAAACCACACATGCTAATCTTCAAGACAGCACCTAAACCTGAAACTCTCTCAGAGAAATTAAATTTACAGAAGGCTCAGGCTCTTGATTTTTGTATACAGATTGCTAACCTTGGAGTTCTGCCCAGCTAGACAAAGCTTTAAATCAAGTTCTGCAATTGCTCCTTTAGCCTAATAATTACTTGTGTAGGAACCAGATTAAAACCATGTATCTTTTGCCAATGAAAAGTTAAAAAAATGGCATGTCTCCTACCATGGCCAGAGCCAGGAAGTCTACCTGTGTGCTGACATACTGCTCATCAGCACGTGTTTGTCTCCTTTTCCAGCTTTATGGACAGGCTGTAGCTCTCTTCATCTGGACTCTCTCGGGAGTGGGGGTGTGTGTAAAGGGAAGATGTATTTTTTTTTCCCTAGACCATGCTGCTTTGCCTGTTGCTGATGGAGAGGGATGAAACTATGAGAAAAAATAAATCTGAAAAGCTGGTGAGCTGCCTTTTATGATCCTTTTAGGATCCCTGTATTTAGGTTACTGTATGCAGCTCTTCTCCACCCTCAGTTCAGAGGGCTCACTGTCTTTCAAAGTGAAATATTTCTGCCTTTTATTTGCCTGGTATTGATTTCTCAAGAGTTGCATAAACCTCCAGAATAATCCACGTGGTTTACCCTGTAGCACTTCCTACCTAATGATTAAAGGTCAGAGCCAGAGGTTCACAGGAAAAGATCTAAAATCCTTTATGTCACTTATACATACCCTTCTTAACAATGCAAAGAATGGGGTTTTTTTTTAGATCATCTCCCCTATCATATAAGCCCATAATATATTTATATTGTGCAGTGTTTTCCAAGGAAAACACGCAGACCATTTTCACCAAGAAAACTCTAGAAGCCGCTTGAAAAGCAACTCAGTGTAGCTGCCTGAGAAAGGACACCCAGAAACGGCTGCCAAGAAGCTACAGTAAAGCTCTTGGCCTTCAGAAAAGTGACTTCTGAGAGAGAGAGTTGTCAGCTGAGCTTACGTTGTACTGAGAACAGGTCTCACCTGTAGCTTTAGAGATTTCCTAACTCTAAAGCCTGCCTTTATTGCTTCTGCTACACTCTTAGTCCTTGCCAACCTGGGGAAGAAAACATGGACCAGAAAATGAATCGACAAGGCTCTTGCACAGGTTTTCAATTAGCTTTTGGTTCCCTTTAAAGTCCTGGTGCAGGCAGTAAATGCCCGAGTCTGGCAGAGTCAGAAGTCCTTCCCACCTGTGCACAGCAGTGTACCACCCGGCTGCAAGGGTCAGGTTGATGGCAACGTCTACTGGAATCATGTCTGCCACCGCTTCGTTATTGGCAATGACGGTCCGCAGAATCCCTTTGCCCGCCTGTGGGACAAAGGAAAACAGTCACTGACATAACGCCATGGGAAGATTTCATCGACTTGGATTGAGGACAGACTGTCATGTTAGCACTTGTCAAGCCTGGCACCTGCTGCAGAAGATGGTTTGGTTTCTGTGAAAACAAAGATGGAACTCGCGTGGATCCCACTGTTCTGCGTTTTCAGAGGAAGTCTAAAACATGGTGATGTCTGTGCTGTATAGAAGAAAAGCTGTGACTCTTAGTTAACTCAATATGAAAGAAATAAATTTGAATTTACTGAAGTAAAATTCCCAGTGATACCTGAAGTTACATTTTCTTAACTCACACAGGCAGAGGTCTGAGCGTCCCTCAAAGACGGTAGTCACTTTGGAAATGACACAAATAGGCTTTTTGAAAAGTTTACTCCCTTTCCTTTGGATGTATTCACACCCTCCTCTTTTCCAAAGCTGTGTCTGCTAAGCATAAAGATACAGTTGAGACATGGCCCTTACCTTGAAGAGCTCACCACCCAACAAAACTCAGGAAATGAATGAGTGAAAATACAAAGTACTGACAACCAAAGAGAAGAGGTACGCAAGAACAGAAGATTTTCATTTTGCTTTCATTGGAAGTGCATTTGTCAGGGGATCAGGCTCCCCAGAATATATATATTTAATCTGAATGCTTATCAAGGTGTTTCCTGATGACCAATTAGTCTTTGGAGGTTCCACAGGAGAGACATGGCAACAGATGGCAACAAGCCAGACTGAATTGGAGAGGACAATTCAGTGATATAGAAACGTGGAGGTGAAATGGGGTGAGTGTGTCAGGTATAAGGGCTGAACAGAGCAAATAAAAAAAAAGAAACCCCCAATGGCAGAGTCAAGGTTGCAAACAAATTCTCTAGCATATGGGAAATAAAATGCTATGAATTTGAGTTTGATGTAGAAGCTGAGGACCCAGCAAAAAAGCTGGGAGGACAAAAGCACTAGTGAAGCAAGGAAGGAAAAAAGCTCTTATGATTTAGAGCCATGCAAAACCAGAGGGAAGGACTGAGTGAAGGGGCAGAGGAATATGCTCTACAGATCCATGAATATTTAAAACTTAGGGCAAAGGAAATGTTATAGCAATTTTTTTTTCTTTTCTTCCAACCTGTGACTCCCATTTCATGATGAACTAGCTCTCCAGCTGTGAAAGATGAAGTTTTACTACAGCAGCCAGACAGGAAGTGCCTAGTTGTGCAAAAACCCTTGCCTGAAGTCTGGGGAGAAAAAAGATGTGATTAAAAAAAAGCATTTAAGACTTGACATTAACTTGTATAGCACGTGCCATTGTCTACTGGTCATTGGTGGATTTTAAAGGGACACTGCATCCCCTGTTTGGGAGGTATCTGGGTTTTTTTCTGTTCTGTCTCTCTCCCCCTCTTTTCCCCTTCTATAATCAGATGGTTTTGTTACATTTCACAGTTGCAAGTAAGGGAATACCACTTATGACTGATTTAATTTTCATGAGCTCAGACTCCTGAGCAGTCTCATCTCATCCCTGGTGCAGCTGGCAGAGGGATCATAGACAGTCTCAGACGCAGGCGACCGTGTAAGCTTCCCCACATGCTTCCATCCTCCCCAAACCCATGGCATGCAGTTAACTTCTGCTGCCCTAAGCTGAACCACCGTTGCGCTTAAGACCTTAGAACCTTAACTTGCAACATCGCTATGATGGTTTTCTTTTGGTTCTTACTACTGTTTTTTTCAAGGGGAAAAAAAGCAAAAAGAACCAAAGGACGCAATCAAGCTCAGCTATGAATTTTCCACTGCTGCGAACACATGCCCACTAGAGACCACTGTGTGACCAACTATCACGTTTTCACAGGTACATTAAAGACCTTTCTGAGGTCTTCAAAACTAGGAAGTTTGATGGATGTGCTGTAAACATGGCTGTGTTCAGAGCAGCATGTGATGGTCATATACACATGGATGAATTAGACATTTCATGCATTGTATATTTAGTAAAGACTTCAGGTTTAAGTGTTTTAAGTTACTTTTTACATTGGAAATGGTTCAGTACTTCTTTACCAGGTATGGCTTGATTTCTATTTAGAGTTGCTGACTTTTTTCTCTTTAGTGAAATAGAAGCTACTGCAGCTTGAAGCCTCCGAAATCATTTCCCGGTCTGAGTCTGATGTTTCTGGACAGCCTCCCACCTGATGCGCTTTGGGACTAGTCACTGTCCAGAACATGAATTAAACCACAGTTCTGCCTTACAGCTTCACTGCCTTGCAGGGAAGAAGGTCTTTACATGTAATATGGAACAGCAAGACAAAATGCTTCAATTATGGTCCAGCGGAAATGTAATTAATTTCGTTTTGTTTTTCAATCAACAAAGCTTCTCCCCACAGCAGCTGTAACAACTGTAGGCAAAAGAAACAGACTATCAAGAATAACTTGTACTCCCATATTTCATGAATATTTAAAAGAGATATATCTATTTGTGGAATGAAATTATCAGACTCAAATATTGCAGCAGTGACCGAGGAAAAAAAAAACAACAAAACAACTTCGCAAGGTTTGGAGTTCAGATTCCGCCCAGATGATCCCAAAGATCATCTGAACCAAATCTGAATCTGGGGGTTGTTCTCCATATAGGATGAGCTTGGGTTAGAAGTGGTATACGAATATTTTAGTATGTGGGGGGACTTAAAAAAAAAAATACACAAACACCAAAACACTTCCTTTTTGCTTTTCCCATCCTTAATTAAGGCTAATAAAGCTACTTGACTAATAAATACACTTTGAAATACAGTTGGCCGAGACAGCTGGTTGTAATCACGCAACTTCCAGGTAATCAAACTAACCTGTAACCCACGTGCTCAAGGGCTAATTTTCAAACTACCAAACAGGATTTACCAATGCACCATATCCAAGCACATTAATTCAAAACACGTATTTATTTCCCCTCCATCACCTCAGAAGACCAAAAGTCTCTTGGGCTCCCCAATAATAAATACCTTTCACTTCCAGAAAACTAGTACCGGTCCAACTAAGTTCAGTAGCAACCGGAGACGGTACAAGACAAATGCTGTCTGTCAGCGCTTGGCGATCACCCCTCGCTTCTCCACATCGCAGTCTCTGCTCCTGACCGCTGCCAGCCAACGCCGCTGCCCCTGGGGCCAAAGAGCCGTTGGACACGGACAACGGCCCAGCCTCTACGCCCTGGACCGATTGTCACTGCTTTTTGTCTTTTTCTTGGTTAAGTCTCGGTGCAGTTATATATCAAATCATCATATTTCATCACTGAAGAGCTCGGTGCAGGTGACACGAATTTCTGTGTCTCTTTATTTCCTGTATTGAAGAACCTCAGAGCTTCAATCCTGAACCAAAAAATACCATCTCTATTTCAAAACTCTTTCAGTACAGGTCAAAGCTTTTATATAAAAGGGAAGTTATTTACTACAGTGACCCTAGAACCTCAAAATCTTTAGTTTCCGTAGAGTTTATTTGGAGATAAAGATACAGGTTGGCATCTGTGTGTGAAACCTGGCCCGAGCGAAACCACCATTAGGTTTGTTGTTGCATTCAGTAAGGCTAGAAATTTTTTGCTTTGAAAAATAGAAAATATTAGTTACTGGTATGAGTGGCAAAGGATAAGCCTATAAAATATATGCAAGCTCTAGCATTAAGTTCCTAAAGCGGACACTATTAAAAAAAGACTGATATATGGGCAAAATTTCCAAATACTTAACCAGTAGGTGTTTTTTTACTTGTTGGCAGATTAAAAGAAAAGAAAAAAAGGAGGGGAAAAATGGTTTTTAAATGGCAAAAGATTTGATTGGCATGTTTTTATATGGCTGAAAGCATATGAATTTGGCCTGTGTTTCATAACCTATTGGCACATGATACACATATGACAGCTAGCTGCTGTAATTTGTTACTTAGGTAATTCACTTGTGAGGAATAAAGAGCAATGAAATGGAACTTTTTTTGTGTATTATCTTTCTTGCAAACTAATTCTGGACAAGTTTTTGTGACAGACATCTTTAATGCTCGAAAGTAATCATAAAAAAAATCAAAACTCACAGATATTACAAAAGTTAGAACCTGTCACATGAAAACGTAAGGAGTGGATCTGCAAAATTAAGGAACTGCAAAACCTTTCTTTATCGTGATGATGACAAGACATCGTGAAAGAACACAGGAAACAGCACAAGGTGCTGGAAGTAGAGCAGAGAGGCAGCACAAGCTTTATGAGCAGTCAGCAAGAAGTAAAAGGCTGATAGGTAATTATTTTAAAGAAACTGTGGTATGAATAGGAGCTAATTACGCTTTGTGAACACAAATGATGCATTTGGGGGCTTTTGAAGGCCTCTGAAATGTGTAACTGGGGTTTCAGATAAAAGCATTAGCTGGGATATACCCACTAATTTCACTAGTCCTGTGGATTCCAGAAGTAACTGTAACAGTTTCTATTTATGCTCTACTTCAGGTATAAATGAGCTTTTTAACAAGATTATATTTGGATTTTATTCTGCTCTCCTAAGACTGTAGACAACTAATCCTTTTATACACTGCATTAGGCTGATTACAATATAGTTTTTACAAAGTAATCAAGTTGGAGAAATCGTACATGAACAAAAATATCTGCCCGTAGCTATACAGCATTATGCAGTGACAAATACACCTAAGGCAGCGACTTTAGTTCAGAAAAAAAAAAAAGCCAGGAGAAACGGTATGCAACTTTAGTGTTTTCATATGTTAAATTGTAATGATTATTTTCATATTACATGGAATATTTTATCAAGTTATTCATTATCTTATGGGTTTGTTCCTCGCCATTTTGCACAGTAGTTGTTTATACGAGTATTAAGCAAGAATATAGTGAATTATCCACGTGACTGGTAGACTCTGAATTGATAGTTGCACACATCATTTAGGTGTACTCCGCACATGGAGAAATCCTGTATAAAGCAATGGCAAGAGAGACCCAGAATCTTTGTTATTGTGAAGTGGTCACAAACTATAGCAGTGGACTTAGCAACAAAACATATAAAGATAAATGAAAGGACAAATAATGCTGCCTTGTATTGATAGTATGGTAATCTGGCCTGGAAAATTAAGTTCGGTTGTAAGAGTCAAGCTTTGACATCCGTGAATTACCCTAGTTTCAAGGATGCATCTTTTGCCCCTTCTTTGAAAATCTGGCCTAATTTGTCCAAAACTTTAGGTTTTTTAGAGTTTTTAGAACCTACAATTCACATTTAGTAAACCAGCAACATGAATACTCTTTCAATGTCCTTTTTTGAACACAGCATAAACAGACAGTCTTCTGGGTCCTACAGGCATCTAGATGTATAGTGAGTGTGTGACATCATTCTACCAGATTCAGAAAAGTGCTGTGATCCTTTTTTGTACACAATTTCTAAGTGGGGCCGTAGAGGAACTTTAGAGTTGCTATCTTAGTAACTCATACTCTACTTTAAGGGGAGCTTAAATAGTAACTAGACATACCGCAACAAATATTCCACTTGTCCCGTTGAAGCTGTCAATCCAACCCTGCAAAAAAGAAGAATGATTAGTATTTCTTTCAATGACATGTTGCTTACACAGGCTTCAAAATGGTGAAAGGGCTATAATGCTGTGGTATAGACAAAGAAGCAACAAGACACCAGTTAAGACAGATGCCAGCCCATCTGGGACAGCTGCCAGGAAGCTAACCAGTAGGAAATACCTAATTGATTTTAAATAGGGGATGCATTGTATGGTACCTTGTTCTGTCTGCAATTTACCCATCAACAACAGAATCTAATTTTGTTTTTAGAAACCACTGCTTTCCTATAATAACTTGGCTACAGGAGTAGACTCTGGCTTTAAACACTACAGGGTCTTGGTGCTGTCACATTTGCTGAAAACAGCCAGCATGTTATATATATACCCTCCAACATACAACATGCAGATGTCACTGAGACCGATTTGATTACTCCAGCTAATTTCTAAGGCAAGGAAGTAAAAAAAATAAAAGCCACTCCACTTTTGAATCCCATCCTACTTCAGGTCAGGGAAACTGCCACTTATGGGAGCTGGAGCTAAGAGCAGTGATGAGCTGTTTGACCCAAACCAGGTTATGACACCTAACAGGGTTTGCTCTGTCCTTCCAAGATGGGGAGCTTGGCCCAGAGCCTCGCTGTATCTCAGACATCTTTGGCATGCTTTGAGCTGCATGAAAGCCAAAGGTGACTTTAGGTTGTCTTTCCAATTTGGCTGCAAAGTTAGGGCACATTATTCCTACCAGTATATTTAGCTTAGTGAATTATTTCAGACCGAAAGTACAGTTGCATTTAATTACTCTGTGGCTGACATTTGTATCTGCAACAGGCCCATACAAGTGTGAATCCAGTGAATTCAACAACTATCAACATAAGAGAGATACTAGGTAACTGCATATGACATTATCAAATGCTTTCAAGGACCATGGCAGGTCTAGGGTGCTCATCAGGACTTCATTAAAATAGGCTGACTAGACCATGGAAAGACTCAAACCAGAATGCATCAGGACTACGACTGACCCTCACATCTCACGTTTCCCCAGCTAGTACAGAAACTCCCCTGTGTGTCTGTCCAGGCACAATCCTCTGCAAGTAAGACCATCAGTTGCAAGTCCAGCATTTTGCACCATTATTATCCCAGCTCTTGTTATTATTGCTTAAATGTGTTCTTTTCACTTGGAGACAAGAGTCTTTACTAAAAATGCTGAAGAAGGCTTGCTGTTCTACTCCAGCACAGGTCCTCCATCTCTTCCACACACTTTCCTATCAACTGGAGTACCTGTTTCTCAAGCGGACACTACTACAAGTAGGGAGAGATTCCTGACAGAACTGCAGTTACAGCTGTATCAAAGGGCTCCCAGTAGGGAATTGCTATGTATTCATGCTTACTGGGAAAGGCTCATGCCAGCTAGCTCCCACGATGGATGGCCTGATGATAGCAATGTTCAAGTTTCCTTTCTCTTGCTGAATCAGGTATTCTGACAAGGCTTTGGTGTAGGTGTAAGTGTTGGGCCAGTCCCCAAGCAGCTTGGGTGTGATGTCTTGAATGATAGATTCATCCAACCACCTACAGGAAACAAGGAGAACGTCATTATCCACCATAGAGAGAGAAAAGACTGAGGCAAAAGAGACCAGTGAGACAGGAATCCTCACCTGAAACAAAGGGTAAGCAAGCCAAAGCCATTTAAGACAAAGCCAGGAGCAACTAGTTTGGATTTATAACAACTCTGCAGGAGAAAGGTTACTTTTGTCTTCAAAGTGTAAAATAACCCTGGTAAGCTTCACACTACCAAGTCCAGCTCAACTTCAGGTATCTATACAATCTCATTGTAAAGCAATCTCTTATGTACCTCATGCTTCACTGCAATCCGTAACGTAAATATAGCCATGGTCTACAGATTGATGGAGCTTTCCAACCTAGCACTCTCACTAGGCAGCACTTATCCTTAGCCAAAACAGTCCCTATATACTCCCAAGTACACTTCAGGAGATTCCTGGTAACCTTGAGTTACTGAGTTGAGTAGCATTACGAAGGTCTCAAAAGCTAGAGCAACATACTACAGGGATATTATTCCAGTAGTACTATTTACAGTGTTAGGTGTTCTTTCCTGCAGGTTTTCCATAGGCTTGTCCACAAAGGAAATTAGGAAACTGTCAGTGCTAGCTGCTTAAAAAAAAAACCCAAACCCACAAACAAACAAACAAAACCCCACTGAGGTTTTTTTGATTTTTTTTTTTTAAGGTATTCAGGTATCTAATCCATCAGAAGTAGTTATGCATATACCTTTAAAAAAGTGGCCCTTACCACCGTGGTGCTGCAGCGAGGGCCTAAGGCTCAAAGGCTCTTCCCTGGCACCCCATCAAGACTTTACTGGTCCTGCCAGCGTTTGGGTCTAAAGGACAGGAACTGGCTGTACTTCCAGAGCCCTTGCACACCACTGCCAATCCCCAACAGGCTTTCAGCAGTCTGCTCTTACACCACAGAGCCAAAGATTAACTCCTATAATCCAATTTGTAATTAAGTCAATGGACTTACAGTTCAGACTGAATGGGTGCACTTTTCCCAGGGGCACTGCAAGGACACCGTTTCCTGCAGATCCTCACTTCACCCCTCCTTATCTTGAATTTCAGAAACAGGTGCAGGTCAAGGGGAGAGGAATAAGGCAGAAACGGTCACACCTAGAGAATTACTTGATCACATCAACTTAAATGTGCAAACACCTGATGGCTCAGGTGGCACACTTCTTTTCAGATGGCTCTCATTAGATGCAGGTGGAAATATTACAGGAAAACTGTTGTATGAGAAAACACTGATTCACTGAAACTGCAAAACAGTTTGCAGGGGAGGGCTGAATTCAGTGAATTTCAGTTTTGGAATGAGTTAAAAAGAATCTGACAGTAAAAAGTATATAGAAATTATTTTTTTTTAAATAAAAAAAGCCTTAAAGAGGCACAAATACTTTCCTTTGCAACTCTGGTCCCATGCTTTAGAAACAAGGCAGAAAAATTGTTTAAGCATAAAATACGAAGCTGAACCATGCAGAGGCTATAAGCAGCACACAATATTGACTTAATTTACAAAGCCTGTTTAGGCAGTCATTGAACCCAGCCTCCTCAGGGTCTCAGCTAAATTGCCTTTGTTTGAATCTGTTGAGTAATTAATTACCAGCCTACCAAAAGGAGATGTCTATTTCTGCAGAGCCTGGAGGAAGACTAGGTTCATTTGGGAACTCAGATTAAGCTGCATGCAAGTCTTTTTCCCCTTCTCTCTCTTTTTTTGCTTTTATTTAAATAACAGGGGCTTACAGGTTAGCAGTCTCACAAAGCAAAGACAGGTGTGGAAGTACAAGGAGAAGCAATTTCCCCTTGCCCTCATCCTTCCAAACAGGCCTCTGCCTTACTTTAAGTGGTCATCAAGGGGACCACGCTCCTGCCTGTCTCAAGGGGACCGTCCTACCAGGTGATTTGATCTACCAGCATTACCATCACGGGAGCGCTGAGCTGACAGTTCAGTGAGGCGAACCGTTCCTACTCCTCTGTGACCTACTTTGAAGATTTTGAAATGCTAAATCACAAAGCTATTGCTTTTGCTCACTGCTGCAAGTGCCCCGTAGCAACAAGAGGTGCAAATTAAACAATTAGTATCCTCTTCTTTCACCACGTATATGCACCAAATTACTCTGCCATAGGAAAACATAACTTTCTGTGTTAATCACCTTGCATTAATAAGACACTCTCTTTCTTGTAAGTGATGACGGATCTACATTTTCTGCAATAATGAAAACAGTTCTGCTTCAGCCCACACTTCACTGTGCACTGTGTTCCTTACCTCAGCATACCCTTCAAAGCTGATTTCCCTCAGCTTTAGATTAAGGCAAACCTTGCATGATGTGGCAGATTATATGTTTCCTCTAGTGGCCTGGCAGCACTTAGAAGTGTGACTTTTGGTTTACACAGATTAAGCCTAAGGCTTTACTTGCAGTTTAAATATCAAAATACGGGAAAGCAGGGATATAATAGGAGGATAAGAACAGAAAAAGAAACAGCTGGGAGTCCTACTTGGGATTTCAGCTGAATAAAGAATCATAAGCATATATCAAGTGCATGGCCACAAGCATCATTAAATGGATCTGTTACTGCATCCAGTTGTGTGATCACGCCTCTTAATGCACTTGCAGAAGAGCACTTTAAGACAAGGGTTGTTTGTGAAGGGAAGCTTTTGCAGCTGGGTGATGCAAAACACGACCTCTATTTCTTCCCCCTTTTTGAAGGGAGTTTGTATTTCCTTGTCTGCTTTTTTTCCTCCCCTGCTTTTTGAAGGTAACATTCTGATATCTGTTAACCTCCTTTCTCTGAAACCTTCTGTACCCAGATACCCACGTATTATTTCCTCCACGGTGAATAATAAAAGAGGCATCTCTCCCATTTCCCTCCAACCCTGCTTTGTCTTCTCTCTCTCCCTCCCTCCCTCCAAGTAATCCCCTGCCCTTCACAGTCTCTCAGAGTTTTCTCTATCCCATTCTGCCTATGTCACATCGTTCCAACATCCCAGGGACTTTCCCATCCTGCTCCTTCATACACACTACAACCTCTTGCATCTCTTTCATATATTGCCTTTGATTTGCAGAACACCTTCCAAACCAATTACCCTGGAGCCCGTGATTTTCAACAACGCCACCTGATTTCAATGCCTTTGAAAGCAGTGGTTGTCTTTGCTGTGAGCAATTATAATGCTACCTGCAAACACTGTAGAGAAATAGATGCCGTCCTAGTTGAGGGCACACTGTCATTTCTGTCTCACTAAAAGTACTGGAAGGTGGTGAACTTCTGGAGTATAGTAAAACAAATTGAAAAATCTAGTAAAAAACCAAGAAAACCCATCTCTAATTATGTGGCTAAGAAAAAACCAACCAAACATACTACCAAGATAAACACATGAAAGAACACATCTGAAAGCCAATCCTTTGTCACTCAACCATTCTTTCAAACATCATCCTCTCTGCTGCACATGCAAACTATGATAAATGAATTCTTAGGGTCTTACATGGAGCAGCTGAAGTAGCAACCTCTGGGGCAGCCAGGCACTTCTGTGTGTTTCCGATTAGCATTTAGTCCTTTGCTGGAATCTTTTTTATCTGGGCCGTCAACACTAATTGTTTCCAAAGTTGCAAGTGATGGTAAGCTTTTTGGGGCAGTGAAATGTAATATTGATAGCGATGAACACCAAAGGACATTGTAAAACTGAGTCAGTGGGCAAAAAGGTGGCAGATTAGCTTCACTGTAAGTAAAAGTAAGGTAATGCATTCAGGGAAAAGCAGTCTAAACTGGTCTTAGAGGTTGCTGAACCCAGAACTGGCAGCCGCAGCGCAGCAAGAGCTCTTGGAAGCACAGCTGACAGCTCTGTGAAATCTCCAGGTCATTGAGTAGCAGCAGACAAAAAAGTCAAGGAAATGTTGGACATCATCACGTACTGAGAACAAGACCAATGGTGTCGTTCTGAAGCTATTTCAATAAGACTTTAGCGCGACCACACCTTGAGTGCTGCATGCAGTTCTGTTTGGCCCCTGCACCTCAAGGAGGAAGTGGAGTTAAAAAAAGGCAGAGAGGAAGGGCAACTAAAACCATCATGGAGACAGATCGGTTGGCATATGAGGAGCCAGGAAAAATGCTGGGACTCTTCAGGCTGCAGAAGAGAAGGTCCAGGGTGAATGCAAGACAGATTTGCAGAGGTAGTGAATAGGGCAAATCCTGCAGATACTGCAATGCTGCAATGATGGGACATGCAATGGAACTCTTAGTATGACAGCTTGAAACAGCTCATCTTTATGCAGCAGTTAGTAAATGTCTAGAACTTGCTGCCACAGGGGGTTTGCAGAAGCAGAGTTCCAGAAAGTTCAAAAAGGGATTAAACAAATAAATGGATTAAAATAATGGGACAAAAAATAATAGGATGTAACACCCCTCATACTACAGTTATGGATTCTGGGAGGCTACAAGGGGAACAGGTTGCAAAAAGTATTCAGGCCTGTGTAGTTACCCTAAACAGCATCTGCCAGTGCCACTGTGGAGGGCAAGATATTGGGCCAGGCAGCCCATTGCTCTGATGCACTAGGGCATTTCTTAGGTTTTTATCATGCTCCACTTGCTGAATAAACAGTAAATGATAGATGACTACTTGCTGGAAGTAAACATATCCAAGAATATGGGCTATTGGAAAAATTAAAAAAAGAAAACACTGATTTGTGCTAAATTTTCTGGAGTAGTTCTTAGTTGAATTATTTTTTTTGGCAAACAATTTTTTTTATATAGAACCTCAGTGGTTCTCCTGCTGGACAATAATTAATCTCATCTCCTATTAAACTAAATCAAGGAGAAAAAAGACTTTATACCAGCTCTTTGGGTTACTAGTTCACAGGTCAGTTTCTTATATCACACAAATGGAATACCACTAGTAAATAAGTGAAAACAAAGTTACAGCTGTGGTAAAATTCTTCTAAGGGGAAGGTGTCCTGGGGCCTTTATCAGCAGCTTTTGTTATTCTTTCTAATTATTCTTCATTTTGGTAAATTCAGTTAAACAAGCCTTTTTGTTGTTCCCTCACAGTCCTGGAGTCTCACACTGAACTCTTTCTAAAACAGCCTGTTTCTGAATCATCCCCGTATAACTCTGGTTTAATACCACAGGGTTGTTGAAATAAGTGGAAACAACACTGGGAAGCTCAAGAGATAAAGAAATGAATATGAGGTATATGAAAAATTTCAGCTCTTACTAAGGTAGCGACAGAGCTAAATCTTACAGAAAGAAGCATCACAACTCCATTCCTGATAGCAAACGCACTCGTGCATAACTTCTTCAATGCTGGACTCTCATGAAATCACAGTCTTTTTTAAAATGGTGCGTGGAAAAATTTAGAGGTAGCTGAAATGACAGGGTTATTAGGTGTGTTTTATGCTATTTTCTAATACTGTTGTATTTGGAAAAGTATTGTTAAGCTCATCCAACTGTTTACAAAGCATGACTTCAGCAGATAAAAAGGCTCCAAAACAGATTATTTCTTCCATTTTCAAAAAACCTCAGTAAAGCTACTTTCAAAAGAAAATCTAGAAAGGACAGACTTACTGAATGGCATTCTGTGGAAAGTACCCCTCAAAACCACCTAAAACGAGAGCTCTCTCTCCCCTTGGTCTCACTGTTATTATGGCCAGCATTTCTTGCTGGCACGGTGCCTACAGACGAGCCCATACGGCGGCAACAGCGACGACGAACAGAAATCCCACAGCAAAGGTTATACGAACGGGTCTTCAGCGGAATGAAGGAAAAACCAACGTCAGAAGAGGCGATGCAGTTCCTACTTACTCTACTAAATCAAAGAGCTTCTTGGGTTCAGCTGGGGGTGGGTAGATGACCTCGTCTATGCATTTTCGGACACAGTTTGCATAGGCGGTGGAGATGTGGATGAAGGCCTCGAGGTTCTGCATCTGCCGGGCCAGCTCTAGGAGCCGCTGTGTGCCCATTGCGTTCAGTTGCAGGGCATGTCTAAAGAGGGCAGGGGAAAGAAACAAAATGCATTTCACTGGAAAGAATATATCAAAGCTGAGCATTATCCAAACCCCAAATAATGAAAAAGCGAGGAAGGGAAGGGAAGGGGTCGCAGCAAGCTTCAATGAAATGCAAGGGCTATACTAGCTTTCACAGCAATGCTGTTGGATTTGCTGTTCTGGCCACAGAATGTCTCTCAAATATTTTCACTCAGTTCAAAGGATCAGAGGTAACAGTTCACTAACAGCTCTACATCTGACATATTTGCCACCCCGTCCTGGAACAAATATTTCCAACGCACACGACCATTGAGCCATTATGGTTCCCGTGGTACCCGTTCAACTTTCTCCTTAAGGTGCCACTGCTGAACCAGACAAAGTTGTGGTGTCACTAAGCAGCAGAGGGTCCTTGGGCCCCAGAAAAACAGATTCATACTGAAAGAAGACACAACTAGATGTAACAGCTTAAATTCTCAAGGAGTGGAGAACTGATAGGCATAAGAGGAGAAGAGTCCTGGTTAGCAAGGCTGATCTTGAAGCACCCAGCATAGCTAGAAGTTGTCCTAGAGACTATCTGCAATGGATCTCAGTGAACAGCTGTTCAACTTTGTTGCACGCTTTGTACTGGAAGAAAGACACTTTCCTGCACAAAACGGAGAAGGCTAAGGAATACGCAATCTGTTCAGCCCAGGAGCAGGAGCTTTCAACAACACATACAAGATTATGAATAATGCTATCAAGTACAGTGTATACTGAAGAAATTAATTACACTAACATTGAAGAGAAATTGTAAATAGTCCAGATGAATGAAAACAGAAGCTGAGAGTTAACGTTTGGGTCACAATATCTAAAGCCAGAGATACTTTTATTTTTTAGCATGCTGCTATTGAAGAACAGCATTTTCCATAGGTTTCTATTTCCTCCTGCCCTTCTAGCAGGATGAATACTTCTACTTTAGCTACCCTTCACATGAAAATTACTTTTCCGTGTACATTTCTATTCAGTTATATCCTTCCTGAGAGGGGGTGAACAGAATTGTGCTCAGAATATGGGCCCAGCATGGATTTCTGCTGAGACGTTCAGAGTTCCTTTAGTCTTCTAGGGGAATATCATCTAACACTGGTGATTTGTTACTCTTTATTTTTTCTATTTATATTAAAACTGCATCTACTAATGTTTCAATATAACACAGTTTCTCAGATTTCTGCCCTCAAGAGTTCCATCTGGAGAATTCCCTAAATGTACTGCATGTTGATGCAATAATTCATTTAGCTTCTCTGTTGCTGCTTTTCTAGTATCTCAATAGCACTCCTTTTGCACCTCCCTTATCTATCTGTTCTAGGTATTCTGTGGTAGGCTTTGGACTTCTGCTGTATTTAAAAATATTTTTGTGTGTGTGTGTCATTAGCAATTGAGCAGCAATATTGTGCTTTCACATTTAACTTGCTAGAACTTTTACCCATATGATGTATTTTATTATTCCAACAGGAATAATTTGATTTTAACAACTTCTCGTATTTTGCCGTTTAATCATACTGGATTTTCCTTGTTCTGTTAGAGAGATTTTGACAGATCACATGCAATCAACCTTTAAATAGTTTCTACACTGCCTGCAAGCAGATGACCATTTTAACTTTTTCTTTTAACTTCTTTCCAGCTATTAAAAACAGAGTTGCCCTTTGATGTTACACGCCACTGCTACCTATTTTTATTGCATGTTCATTCATGTATTGATTTAAGAACATTTATGGCTATTAATGCAGTGCGGTGCTTTGCTACTTGTATCTTGAGCCAGGTTCTACACATGGCTCAAGATTAAATCAAGAGCTGCTTCCTTTCTGGTGGGTTCTCTAATTAGTTGTTGCAAAAAGCAATTATTTATGGTGGACACAGTGGATATGTATTTAGCCTATGTATGAACAAATGAAGACTGATATTAATAATTGTGTTTTCTACTCTCACAGCTTTAGTGTTTTTCAAAAAACTGTGAAGATCCAGATCATCCACCTCGGTTTGTTGACCTTTATGATTCTCATAGAAGCACTTACACATCTCATCTTGGTTTAGTGGCTTTTTTCTGCTGTTCTTTCTTAATGGAAAGCCTGCCTGGACAGGCACTCCCAAGGGAGCTCCTTCAGAAACCGAGCATTTATTGTAAACAGTTAATTACAGCGAGTGTAGGGTATTTTAAAGCTTGTGATAGGCTATTTTCTTAAACAACATCTCATTTCCCTCTTCAGTTACTTGGTGACAAAGAAAGGCCATTAACACTAGCTTTAGAGACAGACACAACATAGTTTCACTTCAAGCTGTCCCCAGCTAGTTCTGCCAAAACATCTCCCTCTTGACCTAAAACGCACTTTTCCCTATCCCAGTTTTAGGTCATACTTAACTCCCTTGCTATATTACAACCCAAGCTTGCAGTACTTCCTTCTGTTCCCATGGAAATCTGCCAAGATACCTCACTCTTGACGTGCATATGCACATGACATTTTCAGAGCATTTACACCGCACGTTCAGCGCAGAACCACATGTAGCATGAAAACATAAGTGGAGAATTAGTACTGCAGCTCTACGAGAGATGCGCTGAATGGTGTGTTAGGGGTTATCGTGCATTCTGAATCATGCTTAGCAAATAGAGAAAGCAGGACATACTTCAGGGGTTCATCAAAGCGAACTGTTGCTGCACAGTGGAAGACAATATTGACCCGGGTCAGAAGCTCCTCCTCGTCTTCAGCACTGATGGCCAGCTTGGGCTGAGTGAGTTCAGCATTAATAGGCTTAATCTTCTCGTGGAAATTAGGGCAATCTTCTCGGACCCTGTCAAAGACCTTGAAGCACAAACAGAGAGAGATCAGGTACAGAATTAGGCTCCTGAGATCACTTCGATTAGTAGCCAGTCTGATTACATCAATCAATGAAATTGGCACAAAAGAGAATTCCTGGTTCTTTCAGAGGGAGGACACAGGTGAGATGATAAAATAATTAATTCACTTGTTCCCTCCCATGGGAAAACCTCACAGGGGAAACAGAACAAAATATCGGAGGTAATGCATTGCCCCGAAGAGATGCATGAATCTTCTCCACACCACTCATTTCCTAGGACGGCCACCGAAATTCCTGTATCTCCATATCTCCTGCAACCACTCTCTAGGGCATAACGGGAGCTAAAGAGGCGGGCAGAGCATGGAGTGGGAAAGCCTGTGAAGCCTTGGGACTCAACCAATTTTCTTGATGGTTCTACAAAGGACTTGAGGAGAGGAGGGGAGCAGGGCACGTTCTGGCTCCTCCTCTTCCTTATGCTGCTCCTTGCCTACCGTCACTCTTCGTTCATGTCAGATGAGTCCTCTGGGGAGCTGCCTTTGGGATGGAAATACAGGGAACCTCAATAACCCATACTGCTAAAGCTGCTGACTGCCACCAGCAATTTTGCATGACTGGACAAGTGTGCAGCTAGCTGGCCTGTCAAGCTGTCTTTCAGCCCTTTTTTGCTATGAGTACAATCCATAGCTCTTTCCAGTACAGGTTGTCTGCCCAGCCTTCTGCAGAATGGCAAGTCTGTGCATCTGTCCACTAAAAAGATTCCTACATTTCCATATACTGTTCTATCTGATGACTTATCCAAAACTAGCATTTGGCAACCTGCTTTGCCTAGGATCTGAGATAGCGGGTACCCTGAACGGCAAGACAGCTGTGCACAAACCTTCTGAAAGGAAAAGGAAATCAACAGTGTCATCACCTGAAGGGTGCCTATGTGAAAACAGCAGTTTCCCATTTTTACTCTGAGTAGCTCATAGTCACTGATAACAGTACAGCAGGTCTGGGTGCAGTTCTGCTTGTGCCATGAAAGCAGACGGCTGCTCCAGGTTCCACCCGGAAAGCTTTGATTTGGTAAATCTCACAGGCAAAGAAGATGAAGCCTGAATTTCAAAACACTATGTGAGTTTGCTGGAGTAGGATTTGAAAAAATCATCTTAAGTATTAGTGGCATCTGTTCTAAGGGGTTTGTATTGCTGGCCAGCATTATTGTATTTGAGTAACTTCAACTGAAATAATAGTAACAGTTAAGTCCAAAAAGCTCCTCCCTTTTGGGGGCAGAGTGACAACAAGAAGGGTAGAAAGAATAAATAGAATAGAGAGGCTGTGGGTATAATCCACATTTCAAAGGATAACCACACTTCAAAGGTAACTAGCCTACTGACAGGAATGACTAAGTGCTGAGACAAATTGCTGGTGGATGCTGTGGGCCACTGCCTTTGGATGCATTTAAGAACTGTCCAGGAAAGGCAGGGAATAGTGGAACTACCTTGGGGCAGGAGGAAGGGCCAGCTGGCTTCCCAGTAGCTCTGTGGTGTTTGCGTGTTTCCTCTACTCTGTAGCTTACTCACCGGTAACACCGAGTTTGTAAATCTGGTTACTATCATGGCCTCCTGTTTTCCTAGAGATTGTTCTGTCATTGATTTGCCCAGTGCTTATGTAAGAGCAGAAATGGTTTGACATAAACATACTAAAGGAAAAGACATATGAAAGATGAAATTGATACTAATAGGAATATTTTCTTGTTTGACAGGGATTTACCATCTTTCTGCTTATTTGACTACCCAATCTAGATAAACCCTGATGTTCTTAGGGATAAAGAAGTGATAAGGAAATCATCAGCCCTCCCCACAATGCAGCACACTCTGTGCTTGACTTCATGTATTTTTCTTTAACATACAGCTGCGCACCCTTTATAAACCCAGAACTTGAGCAAGTTAACAGAAGTTAGGACATGATAATGTCATTTGATTTCTCTCAGTTGCACCCAACTACATGCATATTTCAGTCTAGGCCAGAGAACAGATTTCTAGACAGAGAAAGCTAATCTTGGACAAAGATGTTGGTGAGAGCCAGCTGAACTATAGGAACTCAATTCCCAATGACTTATGTTCAGAACCAGGTACTAGCAGCATTAATGTCTGTAAAAAACTTGTCTTCTAACAAAAGGATGCTAGATTGGCTGTCCAAATATGCGTCATCTCAAGAGAGATTGCACATGAGCAAACCCTGATGAGACACAAAATGGAAAGGTTTCTCAGAGAACCCATGTAAGACCAAAGCTATCCTCTAAGAGTTTTAGGAACAATTCTGCATTTGTCTGTTGTATTGCAAAGACAGTGTAAAACTCCACCCAGTGACAGTTCTTTTATACTTGTTTTACCTTGGCATAAATAATGCAAAGGCAGAGAAAGAATGAATCAGCCCTTTCTCCATTTCAGTCATGGCATATAAAAAGAAGAGCAGTATTTCTGGAATTTGGACAGTTATCTGTCTACATGCCATCTCTTCCTGACGTTCCCACTGCAGGTATCCCCTTCAGTTTCTGTGCCTACTGCTAGGTATTGCCTACTACCACATGCCACTCAACAGCTGTAGTTTTTCACCCCCTCCAATGATTCACTGCATTTCTCTAAAGGATGAAGGCAATTTCTAAATGCAAGCTCACGAATCAGCATACTGCTTTGGAAACCTTCTGGATCACAAGAACATTGAGTTCATTGTCACCAGTAAATCAGATAACAGGAGCAGCTGTTTAATCAAAGTCTGTTGCCTCCTTTATGGAATCTGAAGATTTCAGGCTTGCCGGTGCTTTACAAGTAAGTGCAAGAAGATTGAAAGACAAAACAAATGCATCTTATTCTATACTGTTTCCTATAGATCAAGGAGTGCTTAACATAAAGACGATGCTTAGTCTGCAGGTAAAGAGTAATTGCATCTCTAAATTCTGATTAACTCACCCAGAGCACATATAATAAACCCCCAATAACTGCATGAGGCCTAAGGATTGTTCTGCCTTTTCTTTTTAGAAGCCGTCTGCCAATACAAAATATATTCAATGGACAGAAGTGGCCTGGTGTGCTGTACTGTTATAACCGCATGAAAACACTGGCCAAGTCAGCAATACTCCAGAAGCGATACATGAATTGCCACAGAATTGTAGTGAAGAGAAAGGAAAGATGTTTGATTTCAAGTTGTCCGATATTAATTAAACTGAGGGAAATCAGTAATAATGTATCCTGATTTCAGTGTCTTTTTGAGCATCCTAATGCATTCCAGGAGCAACACTGCTGCCTTGACGAAAACAGAATAAATGAACCTAGTAGCTGCTATTCTCATTTTAAATCTCAAAATCGGATGCAAGCTTTGCATAGGCTGTGCTGCCCCTCCACAGAGGTGAGAATGTCACTCTGAAATTTGCTGGATTTTTCTTATTTTATAATCAGGCAATTCCCATTTATAGTAATAATCTAATCTCTGTGTTTTCAATTTACATTGTCAAGCACTTATTCTGAAAACAGGACAACTAGAATTTCTCCCAACATTATATTTGAGTGTGTTTGATGGGCATCTCTTTTCCTATTCCTGCCCACTTAAGCTTTGACCTCCCTTCTCAAAGGACATCTGTAACTCTCTCTGTTCTCTGTTCTTGCCTTAAAGCATGTAATAGTTCAGAGAGATTTCTGCCCGTCAATCTTTCAATCAGAATTTTTTCCATACCACAAAGATACGAAAACCTCAAAGAAAGGGCAAATTGCACATCTATGGAACAGCGCAGCTGAAAAATAAAGGAACCACTGAACAATGTAAAATGCCAAAGGCTTCGCGTCTTCCTCAGGAGACACTTTCAGTGAAGCAAATACAAAATAATGAAAAGTAGAGTGCCTAAGCCATGGTCTACTTTAAAAAGGAACTTGCATGAGTTTGGTCTTAAAACTGCCTTTCAAAGAAGCCTGGATAGTCCTTCCTTTTTTGGACCTATCAGTCCTCACCCCTAAAAAAACAGCTTACTGTAACAGGCACCACGCGGGCTGGCACTTCATTGAGAAACACAAGTAGGAGAGAAAGCAGTTCTCCCGTTTGCTCGGTAATGTTCTCTAACACTATTTCTTGTGCTCTCCCCTGATGTGAAGGATTCATCTTCCAAAGTGCTGAATAAACACGTCCCAGCAATGCAAGCCGTGACGAAGGTGGGCTGCTGCTCTTCATCACGTTATCAGCAGAGTCCGTAACTTGCGGTAGGAGTCTGTGGCTCCTTTTTGCACCAAACTGCCTCTTCAGCGACAGCACTCGCGGCTCTCCCTCTGCCACATCAGGGCCAAACACTTTGGCATCAAGCATCAAGTTTTTAAGTGTGGCCTAGAAAGGTAAGCCTTTTTTCCTTCTGTGGTACAAACCCAACGATCTATCGAGGCATCCAAAATACACTATTTTAAGCAGATGTTGCCAGCTTTTTTTTTTTTTTTTTGTGGTAGGACCAATAAAAAATGGTCTTCTCTGGTGCACAGTGGGGCCAGGTGTGTTTAATAGGCACTGGGATATTAGGCTGCTCTAGGAGGATTAGGAAAAGATGGTAACTTACATTATAGTATGCACATTTCAAGGCATTACTGTATAAGAACATTTCAAATGGAGAAAAATCAGAGAATTCAACCCAAATGAATCTCATGTATGAGGAACTAGTGAGAAGATAAAAGTTGAGCGAGTTCAACAAAAAAAAAACGCAAAAAGCAAAAAGCTTCTGTCCTTTCAGATAAAGAAATGGGAGGGATTGCTTAGCGTAATTCAGGAGAATATAAGCATGAATTGCTTCTGTAACAGAAATATAATTTATTCTAAGCAAGACATAGGCCAAGGGTTAAAACATCATGGCAACAATTCCTTTAAAGATCAAGGGGTTCATTCGGTGTGTAGAATAATTTTAAAAACAAGGTGTTTGAAATCCCTCTTCTGAACAATGCATTGGTGTATAAATGCTAGAGAACAGCCTATATACAGATACACAGAGTAACACCGTGGCGCATATATCCATCCCTCTGTGATGGCAGTCTCATAAATGGATATGAGTGACCACCACAATTCTAAACTACTGAAAGTACCAAAGTAATGAAAATAGCTCTTTAAAAAACACCTGATCTCTGCAGTTTTATTCTGATGAAAGGGCTTATCCCAGTTGTGTTTGCCACTGATAAAATCCTCCAATACAGTTTTGAAGGAAGGAAGGTACATAGCTACTTTTAGAATTGCCATTGTAGCAAATTTGAAAAATAACTGGGCAGCTTCTTGACATAAAGTAATTAGCCTGCAATTAATTTTTAGCCTGGTACATTTCCAGCAATAAACATCAGGATTGCTCAGTCAAGAAATGTGTGAAAATGCAGCTCAGGAAGCTTTAATCGGGATAGAGCCTTTTTTTTCCCCTTGCGCGCTCTCTGCCTCATTTCCTCTTCAGAAAGTTGCTTTTAAGTATGGTTCTTCTCAAGGCAAATAAAGCATAATTCATCTAATCAGTCAGAAAGCATGCAGCAGAGTTGTTCCTCATTATAGGAAAACAAATGACTTATGCTTCAATCTACAGCTATTACTTTCCCCTGAGTAGAGCTAATGTAGTGGAAATACAGTACCCGTGACCAACATCTAGTAAACAAAACGGCTGATTCTTTAAAGATAAAGACTACTGAAACAAAGAGATGACAGACAGTAAATTTCAATATAGGTCAGCTAAGGCTAATATGTATAGCCAGCTACTTAGGATGTGGTTTTAAATGGCCATTTTCCTTGAAAATTGGCTGCTGACACAGCCTGCTGTTTTCTAGCAAGAATGAATGCTCAGGTTATGTGTCAGTTAATCTGGAACAGTAAAAGGAGCTTTTTCAGAGAGAGGCATTGTAGACAGGAGCATTAGGGACTTGACAGACATGGAAAAGCTTTCTGTGGTCTCTAGTACCATCATATAGGTGGGTGGACAAGTCACAGACAGAACATAGAGCTTTTTTACATTCATCACAGACGTTTCTTGTGCCCCTCTGTAGTACTTAGATATCGCTATCAGCATTTGATGGTATGCTTGACATTTAAAACAGGGGAAGAATTTAAGTGCAGGGAAGGAGGATGGCAACACTTGGAGCTTTTCTTACAGGAATCATTTAACATGTTTCTTCCCACGCATTTTCCAGAACTGTTTTCTTTCTCATCCCTCCTCCCTAGCGATGCCCCAACATGGGCATAGTTGCAAGGGGAAGTCAGCTGCCAAAGGATGGCAGGAGCACTTGGTTAAGACCAGTGTCCCGTCTCAATTCTGCCATGCAGAACTCACTACTGATTACTTACAGAATCACTGTATATACTTGGAAATATTAATAAGTACAGAGCTTCCAGACATAGGATCTGAATCTGCTTTTCCATACTCATTGCCTTAATTACACATCTTTGAAGTTTCTCTGCCATACTTGCTTGGGTACCAGGGAACTTCAGGAGCGTTTGCTGAGTTCCCAAGGCTAACCAGCCAGGAGTAAAGGCTGTGCCAAACACAGATGCCTGCTTCTTGGAGACATTTAAAGAAATGACCAAAAACTACCTTCCTATTTGAAAGTGCCTAATAAAAATCAGGTTGATTTTTAGGAGCTTATGGAGATTGGCACAGCAGCTAGACAGTGTAATCTCTAATGCACTCTCATGTACAATTACATTAAAATGTGTTATATATCACAGGTGCAGAGCTCTGAGGTTCCCCCCTTCTGAAAACATAAGTTTCATGTGTATGTGTCTGCCTGGCAGTGTCTCTATATGTTAGACCACACAGTAACTCACAATGTCACTTTTTAGTGAAAAAAGTGCTCTGCCGAAAAGTCACAGAGGGATCCCCACAATTTGAGACATTCAGGCAACCTTATCTTAGCCAGACCCTGAGAGTACTTCTCCTTCTGCTACAATGCTGTTTCCAAAGAGGATAACCAGGCGCGTTGGCTTTCACACAGATACAGCTGAGGCAGGTGGCACACAACCTATATAATACACAGTGCTGGTACACAATTCAAAATTTTGTTTCAAGGACAACTCTGTTGACGCATCTGGGCCCTACAACTCCTGCAAGGACATCTGGAAAGGTCTTGAGATACTCCACTCTGACCTTGTGCCCCTCCAAATTGCTCTTCCAAAGGAACGACTGCAGCAGCTGTGGCAACCTAGGGTGGATGTCCTGCACTTCCACACTCACTTTTTTGAGATCCCTGACCTTTTGCTAAGGCATAAAGGAGAGAATGCCATCATGAAGAGGATCATAGGTAATGCAGGCACCAAAGTTCACCTTGGTTAAAAGTGGAAGGGAGGAAAAAATGCTTTGATGTCACACACAGTACCAGCTGAACAAATCAAGACAAATGCATCAAATATTTAAAGCTACTCAAATAAAAAAAAGATTTTTAAACACTGTAGTGAGTTGGCACTCAAGCATAGTGAGCTGAGCATCTGGGAAATGAGTACAGTAGAAGAGTAAGTCACTCTTCTAGCATGAACCATGCTAGAAGATTCTGGGACGTGAGGAGCGGGCAGTCAGCAACCAGTAAGAACCTTGTGCTGAACCTCCACCAACCAAGAGAGCAAATGAATTCTGTGGAAATATCTATACTTGTAAATTAAACTCTGCCAGGTTATGCTCTGGGCACTGGAACTCAATCATTTGTATTGGTCCACTGTTAGAAGGGTCTTAGCACAATTTTGGCCTGAATGAACCACCAGAAAGATGAACAAGTCCCTGGTCACAAGTGAGGAGTTAGCCTGGGACAGGGGCTTTTCCCAACAAACATCCCACATGTGGCCGTGATGTTCTGGAAGGTAAGAAAGTTTAATGGCATGAGTGCAAGCCATTTCATGCCAGCTGGTCTTGGTGCCTGAAATTCATCCCAAGAACTTGCAATTTATGGACCTTGTCAAACAGTACAATCGTTTAAGCATGGAAGTTCTGCATTTACCTAGGACAATTTCTCATTTCATCATTTTTCTTGTGTCCATTTTGTGCTGGTATCTACTCCCGCCAGCTAAAACATAATAGAAGTAGCACTTCTGTCTGCAAATGCTCCATGGGGCCACCAGCTATTTGAGCAAGCTGATCCAAAGAGCTCAAGCTGCATGGCCTTCAAGTTGCTGTCTGCAGAGCTACTTCCCACAATCCTAAACCTCAAGGGATTGTTACCCTGAACATCTATATAACACAGATCGTGGAATCTCAGTTGTTTCTTCTGTAATTAAGTCCGATACAAAAACTTCGGCCTTCTTATGCTATTCCACATACATTTTTGTTATGTTCATCATGACAATGTAATTTTTTGATTGGTGCTTAAAAGAAAAGCACTAAGCCCAGGTACCTCAGCCTGTCAAATATCTGCTTCCTTTCCTTGCTGTCACTTAACTATCATCATATTCTCAGAGTAAGGCTACATTCAGCACACACAGTAAGTAAATAAAACTGGAGAATTACTAGGAGAAGATCAGAAGGTAATGCAATTTATGAGACTAATAGGAAGAGCAGGAACACTACAAGAATTGAAGGCACTTGTGAAAAACAGACTGAGTCCAGTGAAGAAGAAAACAGTTGATATTCTAAGAAAACATTTAAGAAAGGATGACTTAACCATTATAAACCGATTTTCTGTAGTGTCACTATTCCAAGCAAGCAAGGAAGTATAGAGTTACAAGTAATCCTTGATTTCCATCCAAGGAGCCTTCAGCTTAGTGAATTTAAAACTTCTTTAAGAAGATCGAACCATCTGTCCAAATAGTGTCCAGCTACTTACAAAGCAGTGTGGCTCTGCAAGGACTGCTCTTACCGGAGACCAGCTGTAATTAATGCCTCTGATTATGGTCAGTTCTCAGAAGAATCCATGGAAACCCTTCAGAAATCATTGCAGAAGCCCACATGCAAGCCTGACAGCTGGATTCACAGCTCAGATCTTCTCTCTGAATCTAACCTCTTTGCATGTTATACAAAATATGGGCCACTTTCTGTATTTGAGACCTCTTTTAACAGTGCTTGCATCAATTGGTTCTGCCCACAATAAACATTCTTAAAATTCACCTCTTGTGGCATGGGTATAAAAAAAAAAATAAGCAGTCCCACTGAACTGTGTCAAATTATCCTGATGTAAGGGAAAGGCAAATTTGGCCCATGAAGTCCTTGGCATGTGTACTTCCTTTTCCACTAGCTTGGGTCTCATCAAGCAGGAGGCGTAGTCTTGTTTCAGAATAAAGATACCTATTGTTGAGAGGGCCATTTAACGTCAGCTTGTGATAGTAACACTTCTGCCAGGAGCAGATGTCGCTCACTTCCCGGTACAAAGATCAGAGCATTGCCACAGATGGCTCAGTTACACCATGTGAAAATTTTCTCCCTTCCCTGCCGTTGCAGTTGTACCTGACTAGAATGCTCTGACAGGGCTGATGGTAAGAGACAAGCCAGATGATGTTTCACGCACCCTGCAAGACTTTTCCTTTTTAAGGCACTAAAGGATAAGAATGAGTTTTGTCTGCAGTCAGGTAGGAGTTTCTCTTTCTTTTTTTTTTTTTTCTTTTTTCTTTTTTTTTTAATGGTAGAGAAATCCAGATATTGTAGTATGGAAGGAAACACACACGCATTTTAAAGAGGATCAGGAAGCCGTATCAAGTGTCCTTAAGCTAGGCTCAGGTTTTAGCTCGCTCTGGCACCTCTCAGAGTCTGTTGAAGGGTAATCAACCATTACAAGCCTGACCTACCGTCTCTGACACTCCTATTAATTGTTCTGGCTAAAGCCATATTGTTAAAAGTTTCTGATCAGAGGATCTGTGACTCAAGACATCTTTCACACTGACAGGCAGTCTTCATGTCACTTGCAAAACACCCCAAATACTGTACATCTATTAATAGAAAAGTTACTTTTCTCTGCAAGTATATTTTCAGCTTGTACTTCTTCCAAGGGAGATCAAAGAGGAGACTTCATGTAAGCTGGAACGGCATTCATGTTTCCTGCATGCCCTGCCCTTGGCTTCTAGATCTAAATTTCACCGATTAATTTTATGCTGCCCAGTTCATACAAGGCAGAAAAGTGAGCACTTGGGTTAATTATGCTTCAGATGTAACAAATCCCTTGCCTGTGTGTCACCAGAAGGAGCAATGTTTTCAGCTAGGTTGAACATCAAAAAGTTGTTTGTACACAAAAGTCTCCCCATCTGTCTGAGTAGAGATTACCGTTAATGAGCCTGTGTCCTTGGCCCTAGTCCTACGAGGTTATAAATTACTTTAATGCTTTAATCTACTGGTGAAAAACCCTGGCTGAAGGAGTGGAGAAGAAACAAGCAAAACAGAACACCACCAACTACCTGTACTAAAATACACCTCTCATCCCACACAGTGGTTTCACAGATAAGAAGTACACAATGTTCTGCAAATACTACTGGCATGAGGCTATACATCCTAACTATATATTTAACTGAGGGAAGTACAACTCGTCCCTACATTAAATCTCCACCTGTTCTGCCATATTCGGTAGAGGCAGCCCATCAATTTCCCAGATTCCCCAGGGGAAAAAAAAACCCCAATACTTGAAGATCCGCCCCAAACTACATGGCCGGAAAAGTTCATGTCTTTAGAGCGTACAGCTTTCTCTAGACACCACTACAGAGTGATAAGGTGTAAGCAGGAGGTCCTGATGGAGCACCAAGCCTCATAACTAGATAAGGCCTTTACTGGGAATGAGGAAAGTGATTAAAACAGTTCAAGGACAACAAGGTTGCATAAGCACAAAACCAGAATGTGAAAAATGTGTTACTCTGGTGCTGTGATATGCAGACAGCGCACAAGATAAGAAACTGCTTGTGCTTAACTGGAACTAGGTAGCAGAGTCAAGGCTAAAATAAAATGATTTGTCTTAGTGAGTGTATATGGTAAAAAATATGATGCCAGTATGAACTGGATACTGGTAGGGGAGTTTTGAGGTGCAAAGTCTTCCTAAGTCACCTGTACCCAGGCAGCCATATAAGTAATACCATACAAAGTCAAGATCACCTAAGTAACAGCACTGAAAAAACCCACCAAACTTGGGTATGGATGCAGCAGAAATGGGACCAGTAGGAAAAAAGTAACTGGGGACAGACTGTTTATTTGAGAGGAGTTTGGATAGAGAAAAAGAGGTGCAAGGGTGGTGAAAAGATGCATCCAGAAATAGAAAACTGAGAGATAAGATAAAAGATCAGGTACAGAATAAAGGAGGACAGGATTTTTTGTCAGTAGGAGTGTGGACACGTAGAGATGGTGATGAAGCTGACCTTTGAATCCAAGCCCACAGTGATGCGGGAGGGAGCCCTACTGGAGAACCCGTGGGAGCCTCCATCACGTCTTTGCCTGAAAGATCTGGTGTGCGAGACTGGAAAAAGGAGGGATAGACTTACAGTGGGAAGGGAAGGGAGACAGAATTGTAATTCAATAGTAGTTGGGTGTGATTCATAAGACTTCAGAATGATAATTAGTAGCTTTATAGTTGTGTGTGCTTTTAGATTAATTATCATTTAATTGCTTTATTAATCTCTTAGTAGTGTATTGCTTAACTTAAAAACATCATAGTCTCTTAATTCACTTATCCCTCAAGCCTGCAACCTGTAGGGGAGAGTCAGACTCGTAAAGCAACATATGGCTACCACCTTCGGCTCACCAGCCTGAAAGACCAGCTCTGCCCATTCATCAACAGGGGCAGCCTTCACCCCACCTCCAGATGGATGCTCAGACTCCCACACAACCAGTCTCTGTCCCCACCCTCCCACCAAATGACACCCGTAATTCACAGCCTCCAAAGCACTCACAACAGAATGGCAAAACATTGATCTTTGTGTTCTCCAGTTTTCTGCGCTCAGCTCATGACACTTCTGTTTCTCACATTTGTACAGGAAAACGGTAAGCCCACTGGTATATTATGATCTTACAGAGTTTCTGGAATTGCTTCACGGTGTCATCCCTGTCAACCTAAGGGAACCATGACAGCATGAACAGATCTTCCCCACTGAACTCCCAGCTGTGATGGAGGGACTCTCATACTCTCTCGGTCCCCTGCCTTCCCCCGTGCTTTCCTTTTGCAGTACCTTTTTCTGGCACTGCGCTATCACTTATTTTCCACCTCTTTGGGACCCCAAGTACCACATGCAATTTGTGAACCCCTGAGCAGCTACATGGGGTGCCCAAGCAGGAAAGTGGAAATACTGCTGTGCTATAGCTGCGGAAAATGATCTCTGAGGTGGCACAGGCCCTAATGGTGAACTTGTGTCTTGAATTCTCCAGCAGTATGAGGGCTAATGGCCAAGCATCTCATGTACGGATTCCTCGAACTTCAGAGGTCTGCTTGTTTTCAGACTCATTTTTGCAGCAAAAGTGCTTTTAACTCACCAGGTTAGTGGGGCTCTGAGGAAAGAATGAGGAAAATACTAGTCCATGCAACTTTCCTCACAACGAACATTTTATGGCAGCTCATGCCTTTCAAATGAAAAGCATTCAGTTTTTGGCATCTTCTCTCCAGGGATAATAGTGCAGCTATTATCTCCCCGTCATTTACTCAATTCATCACTCAGAGCATTGCAATTTTATCTAATTCAGAGAGAGTAAAAATGTATTAAACCAAGAATATCTTCTTCCCTTTTACACTGGAAGAGATGACTCTCTAAAACACTGTGTTTCCTTCCCTCCCACATGCCTAAAAGCATCTCCTGAAGAGGCTCAAATTATATAATAAGATCTGATCATCACTCTCTGAGCCAAGAGAAATAACAACTAATGAACAATGACACTGACAATGCTGGAGCCATCTACGTCCTATGAGATATGGAGATCAGTGATGTGCCATTATAGAAAAAGAAGCTCAGGAGATCATCTCCAAGATAAAAGCCCACTTCCAAAGGGATGCTAATCTACATTTGGGGTTGCAGCCATGGAGATATGCATTTCCTTGCATGTTGCTCAAAAGACCTTGCCAGTTTAAATATGATTTTACAAGGCCAGATGCCAATTCTGAAACATTACTGCAGGATGTTTTGTATGGGTAGCCTTTAGCTCTGCAGTTAAATATCAGTTATTGTAGCTAAGAATGGTTCAGAGCACATTTAGTCATTTATTTAAAAAATGGACATTTTTACTGTAATGCCAAAGGGAAGCAGAATTAAGTCTCAGACTGATTAGTACTGCTTCTATTAAACCCAAGTGAAACTCTGCCTTGTCTGCTTCATATTTAGTAGCAGCAGCAGGGTACCTGGGACAACTAGCTTATACGTCTGGTTGAGAATTTCCCATTACACTGCGGCCAGCTCTAAATTAAAAAGTTTGCTGTAGATATGGACTTTAAAATAATCTCTCCTGAGCTGTGCTGGGTCTGCAGGCCTAACAGACGTAAAATTGCATTTCAGTCAATATAGCAATCAAATGAGTCCTGAAAAAATACTGCCAAGTAAGAAGGGGCCACTTATTTAACCGCTTTCAGTTCTTGCACTGATAAAATTGAGATGCTGTTTATCTAAGTCCCAGCTGGTGGGATGGTTAAACACCCTGAAAATGAAACACCAACGTATCAAATGGCTGGCAAGGAGCTCTTAAGAGATTACTCATGACTGAGCAAATGGCCCACAGTACTGAGTACTTCTTTTATAGGGGAAAATCTCTTTCATGGGGAGAGATTTTAATCCACCCACTCAGCAACCTGATGTCAGAAATCGTTCTGTATTGGTCATGAAAGTCATTATCAGCGCCGATAATTAAACCATGACCTTTAAGGAATAAGTACGTTTTTATCAATACTAGTGGACCGAAACGAGCTTAACTGAAGAGTTTGTCCATTTGAACTGTACATATTGGTGGTCCTACAGGATGATGTTTTCTGAAATCTTTCTGCAAACTACCACCTCCCCGGGGAGCTGCAGAGAGGGGCACCTCTAGCCTCACAGGCAGGCAATTACTATCGCACCTTTGCAGTTCCCACCGCTCTGCAGCAGGACACATCTGGGACAGACACGCAGCAGAGTCTCCTGCTGCTTCAATTCCCCCCACGTTTGAGGATCCACATAACAGGGCAGTTGCCTAGTGAATAGACCTGTGCTGCTGATAGAAGGCAGCCCAGGCAAGGCAACCATGTCTGAATTGCTACCAATGGCTCAAAGGTACCTACTGTTCCTCCCAGGTATGGTTCATCACTGTTTTTTCTCAAGACCTTTGGAAATACCATGTTAAAACTAGACCTCCATCAGAAATTCTCAATGGTTTCCTACACCACCTTCAAGTCGACAGACACGAATCTGTAGAGGCAAAATTTCTGCTAGCGCAGAATTCTTTATTTTCGTTCTGAGTTTCAAGTGCCTGGTTTTCTGCCCTCCTGTGCTCAATAATAAATACATCAGCATTTTAAAGAGAAACAGCTCAGAGAGTCCTTTCCATAGGAGAGCTATTAAAAAGCAATTTCTTTACCAGGGAGAAATACCATTGTCAAGTATACAACAGGCAGCCTTGCTTCATAGTTCATTTTTGTGTTTATATTATGGTTATCTTTCATATTTCTATTCTTCAGCAAATCAGCTTGATAGATTCATTCTTTTTTGAGAGCTGGTCTTAGTCACTAGAGTCTGTTCACCAAGAACCATCTGTTGCCCAAGATTTCCCTCCCACACACCATGGCAGAATTACGCCTACAACGAGTTTCTTCTATTAGGAAAGAAACGACTATAACAAGCTAGGTGACATGAGTCCCTAGGGAGACAACACAAGTACTCATGTCTTTGTTCGTAATTATTATAAAGCGTTTACGTGCAATGGCCATTACTCATGGACTGACTCTGGAGGGTAAATGAACCTGTCTACCCTTCCCTCCCAGAGTCAGAATTTAATCCTAGAAATGATGTTCTAAGCCATGGTGGTAACATCACAAGCAACTAATGAGGAAGTCTGTCTAACTTCTGTTTGTCAGTCACCTGAGAAACATTTAGGAGAGGAAACGCTGTGTTTTGATTGTCCTCCCCTTCATGCATAATAGAGACAGTCTGATCACACAGCCTGTGTCAGTGTTTGGTCACTGCAAATAAGAATACCTAAACTGACACCAGGTACTTCAGTTGAAGACATAGCTCTCATTTTTTTAATGTGAAAGTTCATACTGAAGGTTTCCCTGTAGTAAAATACCCACACTTCAGTCAGGCAGGGTAGCTGGCCCAGAGGTTAACACACTGACCTGGGATTTAGATATGGATTTACCAGCTTCAGCATCCCGCTCCATACTGATTGCTGATTCCCACTCTCTTGCTACAGTACCAAAAGCTCAAGATCTGTGCTAGAAGCGAGGATGAGGAGTGAGTGAATGATGTGCCAGTTCTCCTTCCCCTTCCACAGCCCGGGCCCTGATTTCACCGAGTGCACTTATGTGCAAGTTAGGGGTGATGCCCCTCCAATTCCTTCCTCTGCCTCTGACCTTTTCGTGATCACGCAAGAGCCACCTAATCTTTCTGACTCAGACTCGTCCCATCTACCTTACCTAAGTAAGTGTCTGGGAGAGTTTAATCAGCTTAAACTGAAAGAGCTAGTAGATCTATTATGAAGATATCATCTCGCATCAAATCCATTACATCTGCCAAATAATAAAAATAAAGTGTGGGCCTTATCTTGGGGGCCTCATCCAAAGCGCAGGATACAGATGGCAGACAAGAAGCTACACTGCAGCCTGCGCTATGCGTTCGTGCTTCACCAAGTACCAGGATCAAGTGCACCCTGGGTAGCTGTTAACTTAACTTATGTCACTCAAGCAAGAAGACAAATCGCAGAGGAGAAGTGAGTGCGTAACTACATGCCATGCCTTCAACAGAAAACAAACTGGGAAGGGGTGAGAAAACCAATTGCTCTTTTCAGATTAAAGGGGATACTATGGAAGAACAGCAGTTCTCTTCTGCTTTACCGATACGGTATTTTCACTCAGTACCTAAAGTGACCTGCTGAACCAATCCCGTGGAAGTGTGCTGCTGGCCTTAGAAAAAATCTAATCTCTTTTAACAAAATGTTAAAGTTTTCAGAATAGAAACGGCATTTCTTGGCACTTCCTCTTGCCGGTGTTGCAGCTCAGGAGCCCTGGCATCTTACAAGTGCACGGGCTCGGCTATGCCTTTGGAGCCAAAATCCATCGAGCCTTGCTGTTAGATAGAAAACTAATGAAAAGAAGGGAAAAGGAGCACTGAGTAAATTAAATGCAGGGCCTGCCAGAGGACGGGAGCACAAAACAAGGTGTAGGCAGAGAAATTATTCAGGAGCACAAGAACTACTGTGCAGGAGCAGACCTACCGTGTATTTGTTCTTAGTCCCCGTCTGACAACAGCTACAAGTGATGTTTCAAAGCAAGATGTAGGTAGTCTGCATCAGGCAGCTGGGAAATCACATCCTCCCAGTTAGGTCTCATTGTGGTTTATAGGAGGGAGTGATTGGTTTGAGTGTTTAAGTTACAGCGTTATCTTTCTATATATATTTTACTTGTAGTATATTTTTTATCCATAAAAATGTTTAGTACAGCTTGAAGCCTCATTTCATTGCCTCAATAACAACATACACAATTAATTTCAAAATCTAGTTACTCTTTAGTAACATAGCCTCCCCTTCTTCAGCATTGAACTTGCTTTTACTTTCACTGAATGTCCGCTTTTCTGGGCACTGAGTTTATCTTATTTTGTTTTTATTTATTTATAGATGTCTTTGGCCACTCTGGTTTCATGTTCTGCTGATTCTCCTGATGCCAGGGATTTGAACATCTATTAGCACATGAGCGATCCGTAGCCAAGCATACAAAGCTGATTGCTTTCCTAGAGAGCATCTGCATTCCAAGGAACTCACTGTTTCCATAGGCACATGGCCCATGGAAAGCAAATTTGAAGAGGATGGTCTCAAAGTTATATAAGTAGCCAGGGACTGACACTGATTAAACGTCCCTGAACCTTCCACATCAGATTTGAGGCAGGAGGGACAGAAGGATAACTAAAGGTCTCCAGACCTTTTGGATTGCAAGTAGGTTTTTTTGATTAAATATTCCATTAATACCTAACTATTAAGTAGCCTTTTTCTTCAGTAAGTTCTTTATAAGGAAGAGCCATATAATTTTTCAGGGGAGGAAACAGACACATAGATTTGAAGTGACTTACCCAAGGTCACATAACTAAGCAGCGGAAGAACCGGGAGGAGAACCTAGCTATTTTAAAGCCCTTTAAGAGGCAATACTCCTTCCTTAACTAAGTGCTTCTTTCCCAAGAGCTGCGATTCGAGTGTCAAATTAACATTAAAATTATGGCACTGACTCAAAGTCAAACTTATGTTTAAAAAAAAAAAAATACAGCGCACACATTTTAGGATTAGGAATATTATCTCTTTGTAACTGGAGCATAAGAAATTGTGTTTAATAAAGGCAGGATACATCGGGGTGAATAGTAACACACTTGGGTGACAGGCCTGTGAAAGAATCTATTCTTTTTGTAGGTACCATGTGCTCTCCTGTCACTGTTCATTGCTTTTCTGTCTGACTGCGGGAGAGCACAGGGCCCCGGGGAGAAGGAAGGGGGAAGCAGATGGGTGAGGCAGAGTAATGCCACCCCCAGAGCGTACCAGCCCTTGGGGAAACCGTTAAAGGTGGTGTTAACTGGAGGGTGCCTCTGCTTGCCTCCAAGGAGGCTGGGAAGATCACTCTTTCCAGCTCCAAGCTTACCAAGAATGAGGGTACAAATAACTGCTTTGCTCTTCATGCCTTTCTTCCCTCCCCATAAACTGGTTTTGACCCGTTCTAATCAGGAGCTAACATTTATCTGGAGGAAAACGGCCTCGAGGTAGCAATCCTAATGTGTCCTTCAGAGTTAACATAGGAAACGTTGAAATTGCCACTTGGCAATCCAGGGGTTTCACCTAAACAAAAGGAAAGCAGTGAAACCTGTCCTCAGAGGACACATCTGAGAGCGACCGAGGAGCGACTGATGTGCGACCAAGGCAGACATTGGCAAATGAAATAAATATATGCATAGCAACTAAGGTAGCAAATCAAAAGAATCTTCTCTGCAATTCGCAGATCGACACAGAGGCAGCTGTGTCAACTCTCGTTTGATACAGTACAGATCCCAAATAAGCGCTGAAGTAGGAGTGTAGTGGTACACGAAAAACATTTACAGAAACAATCTCAGATCTCAAAAGCACCTCTTGCAAGAGCTTTTCATATTGCCCATTTTGTGTAAATGGATGGATAACATTCAGTTGGATTAGGCTAAGTGTATGTCACTGCTATAAACAGCAGCAGGGAGCCGATGCCTTAGGATTCCTAGAGCTTGTTTTTTCATGTCCCTTTCAGCAGGAGGTTAATCTTTGCACTTCATTACAGACATAAGCAAGGCTTCAGTTTAGCAACACCTTTGGGCCTCTAGCATCAAAAATGTTTGCTCGCTCTTGCAGTAGTTGCTCAGCTCCCCTGCTCTTATGCTAAATAATGAATCAAGCACATTCTCCAAAATCTCTTTTTGGAACCTCCCAAGGAAAGTAACCATACATTTTATTTTGACAAATTACATACGAATGCCTTTCTTCTGCAACTGTTTCAGTCCAGAACAAAGGGTGATTTAACAGCATGTATTTCTGTGTAAAAGTTGTGACTTCTACGTAAATTATTTGCTTTCTCCTACTGTCACTGGGGAAATGTTCACCTTTGAATCAAAGGCAATGTACAGATTTACAGAAACACAGAAACACGCTCCCATCTATGTGCACCTACTTCAGGTTATTCACTGCTATTTAAAATACACAATGGCACACGTGGAGAGTTAATATCACGTACAATTGGCTTCTCAGTTAAATTGAAAATTAGGTATGAGAGAATCTGTTTTTCAGCCTGGTTTCCAAGGAAACTTTTCCAGCTACTATTGGTGGAGGTTACAGGTTGACTGTCAAGCCCACGATTTCCTTTGTTCCTGGTCCATCAGTTTGATTTCCTTTATCATCTGGTCTTCCCTACTGAAATACATGCTAATATAGGGGGAAGGATTTCTTAATACATGCAAAATAATCACTATTGCCCAAACAGCCCCCTCAAAAGAGAGACACTCAAAAAGCAGTAACAGTGATTAAAGGAGAATAAATTAAATGAACGTATTTGAATTAATTTCAAACGTGATATCCAGATTTGTATATATACAAGTCTGCAGAATGTTGATAAATATCTACTGGAGATAATCTACAATTTTACTATTTATCCCTAACAAGCAGATGGGCTCCCACATTGCCATTTTCTGGAGTACAAACACATTCCGAAAACAAAAACGAAACAAGGAAGAGTTTAAGAATACATGTGCAGGTTTTTAACCAAATGTGCCATTACTAAGGTGAGATTTTATAACTCTTTAGGATACCCCCATTTTCTACAATTACAGCATTAGGAGATGATGAGGACTGCAGAAAATCATATACCAATGTCATCGCTTTTGAAGACAAAGGGCAATACACATTGGAGTGCATATATAGGACAGAAACCAGGTCCCAGCCCCACAGGCAGGCACTGTCCGAGGCTGGAGGCACGCTGCCTTGGTCTGGTCCCTTCCTGGCTTTGTTTCTTACCAAAAAAGCGGTTGGTACAGAGGAAGAGAGGGCAGCTGGATATTTTCATGCAAGCAGAAATGAAGCCTTGCTTGTAATGCTTAATGAAATTATGCAGACTCAAAGATGTATCACTGCTGCTGTTTCTACTTTTGTCCTCACTCGTGTTTCTGCTTGCTCTTACTTTATGCCTTGGCAAGGAAATATATGGGGAATTCTGGTGGTTCTCGTCTTCCTCCCAGGTGGAAGGGGGTTGACCCCCTCTCTTCTTCCCAGGACATTCACATACGCCCAAACTGCAGGTTGTTTTTTTTTTTTTGCTCCTCTTTTACCTTTTCCAAAAGCTCTGTAGTGGCAGAAAGCTAGTATGGCTCTTTTTAAGGACACTATTAATAATATCCTTCAAGACGCTAAAGAAGATTTCTAGGAGCTATTCCCTCTCTGCCCAAGTAACACCCAGCCTCCCTCCTAAGCCATGTCAGTCATAAAATATGGACATACAGGAGGGTGCTGGATTTTTTTTTTTAAACAGCTATAGTTCATCTTTCCCTGGACTGCAATAAGCTCTTCTCCATAAGCGCCTTGCACTGCAATTGCCCCAGCTCATGCTTTCTCTACTCCTCTCCTCCCATCTAAACCGCATACTACTCAACACCTTCCTCTGCTTTGTATAGTACACTTCTGCCTACATTTGATTAAAAAGATCAAACTTTCTCTTCTTGGCCATGCACAAGGTCTCCAGTGTTCTTCCATCCTACTTTCCAGGATAACTTAGCTCACACACCCTGTAATGATCATGGCAACCAGAAGCAGAGATGAAGGACTATGCTTTATGTTAATAATTGGGTGATGAACCAGGACTAATAGCTTCAAAATTGGAGCGAGACATGTCCTGCTTGTGTAAAAGCACAAACACAGACACTGCTGTGAGCTGAACCTTGTGAAATGCCCACCTTGATTCCTACAGAGCAACATGTACGCTGTGAATTTTCCCTTTAGATGTTCATATTTAAAAAAAAAGGCTGCTATAACAACTTCCCTCAAACTTTTGATCTCATTTTCCATCCCTTCCCTCCTATTATGTATAAATAGATTTAATTCCTTTCTCTGAGGTCTACACTGAAATTACGAAAAGAATGGAAGGGGAGAAAGGATAGTATTTATTTAATTTCTGAAAAAGACGATAAAGAAGTCTTCCTCTGAAGATGTGGTGCTAGACATCGAAGGAAATGCAAACAGAAATGACGGATACTCTCAGGAGGATGGCTGGACGTGCCAAGGGGGTACCTGATGTCGGCACTTTGTTTCATGGGATGCTGACAGAATTAGCACATCACTGTAACTTTGACAGCAGAAAGCCCGCATCCGGAGGGAGCGCTGGAGGAAGGCTGCTTGTGACCTGGATGGGGACCAATTTATGGCACCGCTGTTCCCACCTCTTACCCTCTGGACCTTGCATGGGCCCAGGAGACTGGGAGGTGACCAGTCCCACCCCTGGCACTTCCCCAGTGCCACCCAGCCAGGTCCCTGCCAGCAGCAGCTCCTGCAACACAGCGTGCTGAGGCTCCCAGCACCCTCGCTTGCGGGTGGTTATTGCTTTGTTGTTGTTCCAGGATACTCCTCCCTTACTGTACTTGTTTCTGCTTTGTTTCGGTGGTAATAACCACTATTTTATCACCCATTTCCTTTGCAGCAGGTGCGTGTTGGTGCTGGGAAGGCACAAGGGACACAGATGCAGGAGGACACAGGAGGGCTGGACCACAGCGATGATGTGGGTTTGACATTGTTCCCAGGACTTTAAGGCACATGGTCTTGAGGGAGACAAAAGCAAGGGAAAATGTCCGATGGACAGGCTGGTCGGTGGTTCGCCGAGATGTTGCTCAGAAACCTTTTCTCTTTTAGCTGGTGTCCTAATGTTATCACTGGCAGTGATTAAAGCTTGACTACCACTGTTCACACAAGGAGTTTTAAGTAATCTATGTGGGTCCGGGGGCTACCTATCAAATTTTGACACAACATCATGGCAGCGTAATCAAAAATGGAGGTTCTGATAAATTCTAACATTGCTCTAATTTTATTCTAGTGTGAATCCACTTAGATTGATGCCATTCAGATCACCTGGGATAAAGGTGAAACTTTCCAATCATGTCATCCAAACAGGAATGTCGGAACATCATAAGGGTTCACTTTCCTCTCCTGAACTAAACTAGGTGGAGATATTACAATATCATGAAAATATTGTGGATAGGATAAGAGCAGTGTAATCATTTGATACTAATCAACACCAAAATTGCTAGAAAAAGAAGCTGTCATTTTGCTCAAAACCTGCAGCAAAATTTGCTAGGTTGATAGCAAAGTGAGTATTACACGGGTTCATTTATTTTATGCATTTCAGTTCTCAGTGTGACATGCTTTCTATCCAGAGATGTGAGTGTATTTGCGGTGTACCTCAGGAGATGGGAACATGTCCATCAACAAATTCCACTGTGGTTTATTTATGGTTAATATTTTACAACAAATTAACATTAAATACACTTCTCTCTGATAAGATAACAATCTGAGGGCAACACCTTCTCTTTCAAGGCTCCCAATAAAATGATAACCTTTGAAACATGTCAGCTGCCTGACTGAGAACTGAGAACTGTCTCCATCAGACAATTTAAAAACTGATCTGTATCTTCATGACTACACCTTCTCGTTATAGAGATATGTATCACCTAAACCACTTCCAGAAAGACAGAAGCAAAAGTGAAAAAGTTTTTCTAGGCCTCCAAGTGGGGTTAGCTCAGTATATCAAGATACAGATGTAGTTCTGCTGGGAAGACTTCCCGACCGGACAAAACCTGAAACACAGCATTACTTTGGTTAGTATCCATGGGCTGCGTGGCTACTATGCCTGCAGCGCACTTCAGCTGTTTATCTGACTTGCTGTTTTGTTGCTTTCCTTTCTATGGGGCAGTAAATTCTACAAGTTCTAGTTCACTTTTTTTACCCCAGAACTGCTAAGGACTCTCAGACTAATATTATGGCATTCAGGTAAGTGACACAGCATCTTGCATGGGTAGACTGCAGCCTCAGTGTGCATGTGTCTTTTTTTAAAAAAAATAGCATTTTTTATCATTCACAGGTACAAATGAAGAAAAAGAGGGTTGGAAGGGACCTCATAAGATCATCCTCTGTCCCAGTGAGATACCAGACGCTGACGCTGTTGAATATGGGGTTCATGTTGCAGCTGCAGTTGGAAAATACAAATGTACTTAAGCTGGTTGATTTGTTGAGATTGCAATGCTAGTTGAAATCTTACTCTACTCTGGAACACCAATTTGGGTGTTTGTGCTCTGTAGTGAAATACATAAACACAGGAGATAACTAGTTCATACAGGTTAGGCAGACCCAAACCACAGCAGTTAAAATATGAACTAAAAGAGAAGGATGAAAAGGAAGGCAAGAAATAAGTTTCTAGCATGGTTGCCCAGGTACCAGGAAGAGAAGCACACAGAAGACTCTTTACCTGAGGGAGGGAGAAAAGGAGAGCAAATAGCTAATTGCCACTTGGAAAAAGGGCAGGCATTCAGGAGTAAGGGATGTGTATTATGCTGAGAGGGAGAAAGACATACAAAGGGGTATGGAATAAAGGACTTTACTTCCTAAAGGGAGGTGGCCTTTAAGGTCAGCTGGCCAGGTCCTCCTGGACATGCTCTTATCGGGCACATATTTGATCAGTATCCATGAGAGTAAGCATGAGATGAGTTATCACTGTCTTATAGAACTTTTACAGCTGTAAAAACACTATTTTAAGACTTTGTTTCTAACAAGGGACTGCTGTTGAGCAATTGAGGTAATTGTCCCCCTCTACTAAATGTACTGCTTTACTTAAACCTCAGAAGACATCAATGAAGATAATGGCTGCCTCTTGCTTTGCAAACTAGGCTATTAAAAACATTATTGAACACTCGACAGGGCATGGGCACCTAGCCAAAGAAAACAGCGGAGCAGCCTCTCAGCAAGGTGGCTGGTGTAACACGTATGGACCAGGGGACAGCACACTGCCTGGCAGCACGGTCAGTGCCATTGCTCAGTCACCTCACTTCAAGCGTGACAAATGTCCGGCCATACGTGCAGAATGCACCAGTTGAGACAACCGCCAAGTTAAGATATAACCAAACATTCTCCTTCCAACCATCCTCAGCCAGCAGCCGTCCCAGCGTATCAAAGAGTCAGGAAAGCTTTGGGGAACCCTCTGGGGAGGCACACTCGGACCGGCTAGCCCTAAGCTGATCAGCCGTGTCCATCAAAGCTGCCTAGCCGTAAGTGCTTCAGGCAAGCTGCTTTATTTCAGTTCTCCAGACTCTGCACGTGAGTGAACGAGCAGGTAGATGCAAACTATCAGCTGTGTATGATGAACAACAGCACTCTCCAGCCCAAATCCAAGATGTACACTCATTTCTTCCAACTTTCACAAAGACTGCACTTAAAACTCCAGGTTGCTGACAGAAAGGAGTGCAGCTCTACCACCCTGTTTGAAGGGCGACCTCTAAAAGTAGGAAAAGTGAGCTGTGGAAGTGTAGGTTGGTGAGGAAAGGGCATCGGGAAGCATTGTTGGCCATCACCCCAATGTGGTGACGGCTCACCCTCAACAGGAACACACAGTTGGCAGGCCCCGAATCTCAGCAAACTCACCTCTAATTTTTCCCCTTTCTGCATCTGCAATGACGTGCTAAAACAGCAAAGATTTTACTTACTGTTGACTATAGTTGCTGAGGTATACGGGAGGGACAGGTGACCTGACAAGGCTGGGAGCCGAAGGGGATATGTGAAGAAGGAACTGAGCAGATGATGGCCTTAATGCTGTATGGATCTTTAAACAGAAGATAGAAGTAGAGCTGGACGCACAAGATTTGGGTCCGTGTTGACTTGGAAATGTAATGGTGCAGCTAGAATTGCTGATGTTAGAAGGATGTTGTGATCAAAACCTTCCCTGGAGATTTCTGGGGCTAGTGGAAAGTGGGGAAATGGACTGCTAGGCCCTGAAGCAGCAAACCCTGCCTGTCAGAAAGAAATGGAAGTAATGGGGGAAGGGTGGAAAGAATGATAATCTTCCAAGCTTCAAAAGGAAGGGCTGAAAGGAAGAATTTTGGAAGGATGACAAAATGATTTACTGCTTCCATGCCCTATTGAAGCTCAAGGTCTCTGTGCTGCTAAGAATGGTTACTGTCCTCTCACTCAATGTACTGTGCACATGCAAAAATTTGACAGAGAAGAATCTAATTACCGTTCCCTAAAGGCTCAGAGACTCTCCATTGATAAAACTCCGTCAAAATCATACAGGCACTATATTAACAATTCTGAATTGCAGTAAACTTGATTTATTCTTTACTTCTTTGGTATTCAGGCTACAGCATACAGAGTCCTGATGCCCTTTGGACGTCACTACCAAAACCAGTACATTGACTTTAATCACAGTTTGTATTTCTGTTCATGCTGGAACAGAGACAAGCAAAATCAGCACTCAGGATTTGTGGCAGACATCAAGCTTTTAAAGGATCAGATATACTGGGTTAAAAATACTAGAATGAGAGTAATATCTACAGACAACATGCCACAATGTATTTTTAGCACATATAGGTCTTCACGTACATGAACTTTTCCCCCCTCTAAACTTCCATGCCTTGATCTTTTGTGCATCCTTTCTTAGTGTAAATCCTTCAAATGGATTATATTTAAAGAACTACTTATTTGATGCTTGGAAGAGATGCTAAAGCAGTATTTTGGCATGTATTTATAAAGTGATCAAAATCTTCTATTTATTCCACACAGATTAAAAAAAAGATGGTCATGTATTTTGATAATTGATATGAAATGGTAAGGACTACTAGTACTTTAAATCAGTGGAAAGATAGGAATCAAAACCTGACTGTCCTTTCTTTAATGAACATAACATGAACCCTGTGCAGAGAAAATCCTTTCCTTGAAGAACTTGTATGACGACAAAATGCAGCAGATCGATGAAACAAAAAGGATGGAGATGGAGAATCTTGTCTCTCAATCCTTTGAGCAAGTCTGTATTTTCTCTTCTTATCTTTCTGGATATGCCTAGTCAAGTTACACACCCCTCTCAAAATTCTTATCTACAATACAGATTATCTCCACAGGCTATTTCTATATTTCCCCACACTCTTTATGACAGGGAATATTAAGAGTTACATGTACATGTAGTTACAGTTCTCTGCCCTTTTTGCCAAAAAGAAAAACCTCTAACACCTCAGCTTTTCTACTATCTCAAAAATAATAAAATAGCAAGCCCTATTTTCACAGAGGAATCCTTGGGTATCTCAGAGAAGGCACGTTGTGGGTTTAGGACTCAGCTCTCAAAAAGATGCACCATTCTCCTAGTATCATGTATGTGGACAGTGTGTGACATGGTATGTAATCAAGTGATAATGATGGTAATATTTTACAAGAAGAAGTTACTAGCTCCACCTCCATGTTCTTAGAAACCTGGGTAACTTGAATAGTGTACCTAGAAAGCTGAGCTGCATCTTGGGCATGAAGTTTGATAGGCAAACCAGCTGGAAAGAGCATATTTGAATAAGCAGCCACATGGCTGAGCTCTAAAACACATTCTGGTTATCTTTGACTGTGCAACATGGAATTCTGTAGCTGGGTAAGAGCTTCGACGTACAGCACAGGAAAAGATGTTATGGCTTAGTATTCTTTCATTGGCATATTCTTCTCCATGTCTCACGCACTTGTAACACCTTTTCTAGCTTCAGGCATCCAAAAGCTAAGGCATTCAGTCCAAAATTCTGGCCAGATCAGGCTAAAGACTTAAGAGTAAATGCATGTGTACTTAAGCTACCCTCATTCCTTACGAGAGCCTAAGTCCAACTCCACGTTGCCACTGAGAGTCCAAGCTCCTGCCCTGCCCTCCTGTCGCCTGCTACCAGTCTTTGATGGCCACACCAGTTGACCTGGTACAGGCAGGAGTTAGTTACATTTTCAGCCAGAGGGTGGGTTTTTTTGGTTACTGCTGCCAGGTTTGGGGGCTGGTTTTTGTGCGGGGGATGGAGAGGGTTGCCTGTGGGTTTTCGGTCAGACCAATTGCCTACCTCATTTGTTATAGCTGTGTATAGGGGCTAACAGCAGCATATGGGAAGTAGCTACGTCATGCGGCACGTGGTGAAACCATCCTTTTTGGTGGAGTCAGCAGGGACTTGGATTGGCTCAGGTCAACCATGAAACTGCACCCTTTAAGTAAATGCCTCTTTTAGAAGCTAAAGCTCGGGAAGATTAACCCTGCTCTTTAAAGGTCTTTGGGTTAAAGCCACAAATCAGAACTCAAGAGACAGAAGCTCCCTTGCTTGCTTTCTGCTGACAGGCTGTGCAGCTTGACACAGGTCAATTAAATCTTGCTTCAGGAAAATGCCCAAGCAGGTATTTTATTTAAAGCACGCTCGTTGTAATGGGAACTCACTGCAAGTTTCATATTAGGAAGACTTTTGCCACACTGGGTCTGGAAGCTGTACATCTGTTTTGTCCCTCATTAAACCAGGGAAAATAATATTAATTTATCTGACAGAGGGGATAGACTGAAATTATGATTCATCTAGATTTTTAAGTAGTTGTCCTGAAGGAAGAATATGAAGTTCTGATATGTATCTTTCACATTTCTAAATTAAAGCAGGTGCATACCCCCTACACTGCATCAAAGCTTTAATTATACCAGACCATTAATCACGCCAGGCCTCCAGTATGCCACTGACACCTTTGGTTGGAAGCTACATACTAGTGTTGTTACTGGCACTGCATCTATTTTAATCCCTTTGCTCCCAGCCTCTCACTTGCTTCACTATCAGCAATTGCAGTAATTCCTATGACTTAAAACACCCTGCCAGGATGTGCCTGACGCACTTGGAAGCGCTTATCTGACCAAGGTTTGTTTAGTGAGTGACCTCTCGTACAAAGAAACTTCCTTGTACTGAACACTGCACATCAGTGGCAAGAGAGTAAAAGCCAAGAATTGTGTAAACAGACCAGGGAAAGCTACCAGCCCTCAGGAGCACAGAGATGCAGAATAGGGTTACTCTTCTGTTACCCCTCTCCAGCTTCCTAAAACAGGTATTACTTATAAAAGCACAGCCAGCTATAAGTAGCCTACCATAAAGAATCCAGTATAGCCTGGAGATATATTTTTTTAAAGGTATTAAACAGGGCAGGTCCCCAGATAAACCCCTAAGAAATTCTACTTATAACTGGCCTCCAGGCAGAGCATGACCGATTAAACCCTTGCGGTCTGACTGTCCAGCCAGGTTTCTTTTCCCCATCTTGACTGTAACATCCTAGTCTGGATGTTGGCATGCTGTTGGAGACTATACTGAAAGCTTTGCTAATGTCAAGGTAAATGATAGCCGTGGCTTTCCCGTCATCCACAGATTGAGCCATTTTATCACAGAAGATGATCAGCTTGGTCAAGGCAAGGATACCAAGGGTAAATCTGTGCTGTCTATTCTCAGTCACCTTCTTCTCATTCATGTACCCAGAAATGTGCCCCAAGAAAACTCACTCCATGATTTTTCCAGGGACCGAAGCGAAAGTGCCTGGTCTACAGCTGCCTGAATTGTCCCTCTTGATCTTCCTGACGATGGGTGCAACATTTGCCTTTGTTCAGCTGTAAGTGTCCTCTAGAATCTAGAAAGCCTGGAGGCTTCTCCAATAAATGAAATACATAGTTTTTCATACTCTCTTTGCCCTTGTGGCAAAGAAATTTGCTGCAAAACATATATATATATATATACACATTTTTAATGAAGTCAACTTCTTGGAGATCATAGCAAGGACAGTAGCTTGGGAATTGCCCACATACAATGGGGAGTCAAATATCAGGGAGACAGTGTGCCTTCAAGCATGGATACAACACACTAGGTAACAGAGCAGATTTTTTAAAAGGTTATTTCCTTTAAGCAAGCAACCTCCCCAAACAGAAATCTACACATAAAAATGTTTTTCCTGCTCAAATTATTCAGGTGGTTAATTCCTTGGGCGTGGGTACACATGCAATACCAGAAGCAGTGCAGTTGTATTCACCTGGTCTTGTGAAACATGACTTTATCGCTTCGTTCAGGGGTAGTCACATAGAAAGCAGTACAATAAAACCTTCTGTTACCCTACCGCACGTTCTTAAAGCCTAGTTTACACTTGAATACCTTGAATAGTAAGTGAAGTACTTTTAAAAAGGTTTAGAGGTCAGACTGAGAGGGTTTACAGACAGAATCATGAAGCTTTTGAGTGAGGAGTCTAACTACATGCTTGCTGTGTGTGTTACACACCTTTCATAAACAAAATGTTATAAACTTGAGACTACTACAGAGCCCTCTGGACACCTAATTTTTCAAGATGCTTTCACTATCAAAGAGAGACCCTACAGAATTTAATTCTTGCTTGAACCAAAGGGCAAATTTTCAATGAAATGAAAAAAATTTGCACCAACTAGGAATTTTTGCTGCAATTTTGAGCTCTAGTTCCAAATTTTAAAAATAAAAATCTGAAATAATTTTCAAAATCAAAAAAAACCTTCTGAAAAAAAAAAAAGTCAACTGTTATTTTAGAAGAGGTCACCCCAAAATACTTTTGGCTTTGTTGGTTTTTTATTTTTCTTCTTTTTTCTAGGGCCCTGGTGATGGAGCTCCACCAGAGCAATCCACGTAATTCAATACAAGAGCGCAGTTTGCTTGTCCTTATCCATGTGTTATTTGCCAAAAACCATTTGGGGGGGATTTTTTTTTCCTTCCCTACTAGGAAGATACTGACTGTTCACCACAAACATTTGCTTATATTCATGCAATACTTGCAGTATTACACAACTCTAATGCCTAGCAATGCCCAGCTTGGAGCCAGATTCAGGTTCCTGTTTTGCTGAGCCTGGCAGTAGTATGAAGGCTTGAAAACAGGGTTTAGTGTTTTGCAGATACAAAATCAGAGACCTTGCCCCTGAACTAAACTCTGAAACCCCACTTTTATGGTAAGATGGCAACAAAAGGAGACAATTAGCAGAGAGGCAAGGCAGATGAGAAGAAAACACATGATAATGCAGATCAAATGTACACACACAGTCAGCCAGTATCAAAGGTTACTTTGGTTTTTAAACAAGCAACATGCCATCACTTGTTTTTGTTATTATTACTTGCTATTTATATTGCAGCAGTGCCCAGAAGTCTCATCCAGAAAAAAGCACATCAAGCTCAGTCTCTTCCTTTAAATCTTGGTGCAATCAGACACAGACAACTGCAAGTTACTAGAATCAGTAATTTTTCCTCCAAAATGCAGGCCTCCAGCAGACTGGGAGAAAAATGATGACCATGGAGTTTTGGTAAATTCTGCCATTGTAGTGACCAACCTTGTTTCTTGTTATCACAGGTACAACGTGCTGCGCATTGTGGCATACACCCGCCTTGGTGTCAGTCTATTGCCTTTGTCCTTTGTTAATTGCCCTTAGTGCATCCTCTGTTCCTCTGCTATTCTCCAGTTCTGTGTTTTTATAATCCTGTGCTCTTTTAAGCATTTCAATGTGCTGCCACTGTGGGAGCAGATTAGCACTGGCATCAGCTGGTTTCCCAGCTCTGATTTTTCGTTACTGTACCTAACACTAAACAAGCTACTAATTCTCCAAGCTCAAGCTTTTGACCCTAGCTATTTATTTTTTGGCACATCTGAACTCTTCCAACTCTTCCAACACCACTGCCCATCACATGCCTACTGGGATATTTTAGGAACTGACAAGCAAACTAGTTACTTAATCCAGCGATTATCTTGAAGCTTAATGTATGAGAAGGAGATCATTCTAAATTTTCTCTCTCGTCTAAATCACACCCTAAGTAATGAGCCATATACTTGGCAAAACTCACCCAATCCAGTCTGTATCAACGCGAGGCAAGATTCTGTTAACTCTTCAGTGGCACCTGCTTCAACGCACCTCCTTGAGTTTAGGATAAAACAGACCCAAACTACAGCAGAAGACTGAGGCACGAGTGAAAGACATACCAACTTTCTTCAAAGAAAATGAATACTGCAAGGCTCATAAAATATTTGTCATCGCAATACCCAGACTCTTCTTCAGGTACCTCAGCATCACAGCCTCCACCAGCACAATCCATGTCAGTAACCACAGCAGCTGTAGATCATATTAGACTTGCTTAGAAGCCAGTGTCACTTTGCTTGCTGCAGGTTCCCAGCAGATTTGCAGGCATTGTAACTTTCTGTGGTAAGGTGACATAAACACGCAGGACAATAAAACCATGGGAAATCATGTAATTCTATCTTGGGAGAAGTACAGGCACAAGCTGTGACAGTCAGGCAGGAACAGAGATGCACAAAACCCCATCAAACTCACACGAAGTGCCACCTGGCACGGCGTGGTGCTAGGGGCTACGATGTAGGAAAACATTTAATCCCAGAAGTACACCTTGGAAGCAGTCATCTTACAGTTAGGATTTTTAAAGTGGAAGCTTACAGTAACTAAACAAATATAGGATCAAAAATCAGTCTAATGATAATTTTTGACAGAGTGCGTAAGGCATGCCTTGATCTTAAAAATATTTAGCTAGACCAGTAATCCTTTCCCTATGCCAACTCCAGATCAAACACAAGTCTGGTCACAAACAACAGGTTCTGGACTGCCACCTCCACAGTCCAGAGTGTGGCAGCGAATCACCCCTGTTCACAGAATTAGCATGGTTCCCCTCTGCAAAATCAGACCAGCTCACGCTGAATGTTTGGCTGCAGTCAGTCAGTTGCTGCTCACAATCACACCATCATTCACATTTAACTATGAATGGAAGAGCTGCTTCGCCACAGCAGTTTTTTCTTTCAAGAAGCAAAATTCATTTACAACGGGCTAACACTAATAATAGTCCCACCCCCAGCTCCCTTAAAAGAAAACAAAAGGCCTAATACAAGCCCCCAGAAAATTACCAACACCCAATTTTCACACTTGGGTTCCTTGGCACAAGTCAGACATTTTTATTTGTGTATGCAATGATGCGATTTGGAACATCACAATTTTTTTAAAGCTTTCTACCTAATATACTTGGCAGTCCTAATGAGTCTGGTGAATGAAATAAAAACAGCAGGCTGGATTTGCTAGGGTAAACTGCAGTTGAAGGTGACCTTCAGCAAACTTTTAAACTATATGATCTTCTGGAGGATCAATTTTAAGGTCAATTGTTTGGAACATAATGCAGCAGTCAGTACCGGTATGAAAAGCCTTATGAGCGCCTTCTGGCAATCATGGCATTCTGGGATACAAGGATACCTTGAATTTGTTTTCACTTTTCCAGTCGCAGCTCAAAGACAGGGACTGGGAGGAGGATGATGCATGAGCCAGCGACTCTTCTTTGCAGGCAGGACACCTAGCAGATCAAATGCTCCAGACTGTGCGCATCAAGACGTACCACTGTGTCACAAGTGGAAGCTCTGTCTTAGAGGTCCTAAGGCTCAGAGCATTCCCCCCATCTCCCCAGTATTTTAACAACTTTCTTTGTAGAAGGTATTATCCAGTGATCAGGTCTGAGGGTTTTAACTGGGAAGTCAAAACAGAAGATTAAAGACTCTGCCCCACTTAAGATTTCTTCTTAAACGGCAATGTTTTTTTCACAACAAACTTTATTTCTTTGCAAGGTCTTCTGACATAAAATTGGTTTTAGCATCCATCACTCAGTCATAGCCAGCTGCTAGATAAGAAAAACTACAGGTAAGGACAGCTGGAGTTAAATTTAGGAAAAGAGAAAAGCTTTAAGAAGCAGCTGGGGATAGAATGTAATAAAATCAGACATGAAGGATGAAACATGAGTTAACCTTATATTTTGTTGAATGACCAAATAGCAAATTCTGCTCTTTGGGTGCTGACTGATAGCTCCATTACCTACCCGCTTAACAAAACGATAAGCCTCCATTCTTAACTATGATTTGCAGGCCAAGATGTTCCCAAGAGAGGTTGCCTGAGGTTAGGTGTCCTTATTCAGCCCCAATTCAAAGCAAAGAACCCAAGCCCGCGTATGAGCTTTGGCACATGAGCAGCTCCGTCGGCGTCCAGAGTGGTTCTGAAGTGCAACAGCCCAAAAAGGAATCATGCCAACTCGCACACGTCAAGAGCCAAGTCACGGGCTCCAGCAAAACGACAAACATTGTTTAAAAACATGTTTGCTGAAGGCCTTGTTGGTGAACGGGTCACTTGGCAAAATCATGAACACAAAGCATGCTGTGCAGCTGCCTAAAAGCTCAGCTCTCCTATGTGCCTGAACAAAACCAGGATACAGGAGAAATCGGAGGGTTACAAAGGATGCCCAACAGGACTTCTCTAATGATGTCGCTCCATCTTTCTTGATGCCAGCAAAAGCTGCTGGGAAACAGCTCTGATTTCTGTTACTGATGTAAACTCTCAAGCCTGTGGAGTGGAGCTTTTCTTTTCAATGCTCTTTGTACTTTTCCTGTCCTCTTTGAAAATGCCATGCTGAACTCTTTACAATCACCCTCCCCTGCACCACGTTTCTTCCATACCTCTAATGCACACACTCTCGCTTCCTTGACTTACCACTTAGCATATGCAGACAGCAGTGGTGGTGATGCTGAAAGCTTTCTGCTGGCAAGAAAACCAACATCCAAAAAGGGACAATTTTCTGGATGGAGAGATCTCTGACTAGCATAAAAGTGAATTTTGTGGATTAGAGAATCTAAATCTTACCTTTACTCACTTGCAAAAATCTAATATTAGGATACTGTTTCCATTTCCAACTTGACACACGAGGCCAAGTTCAGATGCAATCACATGGGCAAAAGAAGTGTATGAGAGTCAGCAGTACCAATAAAACCATTGCTTCCTGGTTTTGGCAGCTTCCAAACCCAGAAACTGTCTAGCTTGCCTATCCTCGAAGGCTTTTAGGCTGGAGTCAGGCAGGAATGGTCTCCCAGATACAGAAGAGTGAATAACTGCATTTACATTCCTGTATCAAGCACTTCTTACTATGTTTAAGTCACCATCATCTGAAGTTGAAATATTGGCAGTGAAATCAAACTCATACACGCATTTTTTCTGTAAGAAACAAAATTATCCAGAACAAAAAGAAAAACCAACACAATGACATAGAACTGAAAGGACAACTGTAAATTACTTATTTGGGCCCATCACCTCTTTGAAATCCACCCTTCATGAGATACTCAACCAAAGCTAAACGAAGATACCAAGAGAAATTCTACTGATTTCAGGAACTGGGCCTTGGCTGCAAACCAGAAAGCACACAGGCATAAATGCAAATTCAAGCAATGTTATGAAGATCCTTTAAAGTTGTGACTCAACTGCAATCTTAGTTTGCTAACTCCCTGATGAGGTTCCCTCCTTCTTCTGTAAGACACCCTTGCACATCAAAGAAAAAATATTGTGAAGTAGATACAGGCTACAAGTGTCCAAAATATCACTGCTTATGGAGAACTAAAACCACATTTCATTTTACGTATGGTAGCAAATGCAGCCTGACTGTAACCTCTAGGCTGTTACTGACAAGAGAAAATCTTACCTTTGAGGGTTTTTAAAATTGCATCATTCTAAACGCACTGCTCATTTGCTTCAAGGGCTGAACCTTTCTTTATTTTGTTATTTATCAGCTGGCAGAATTCTTCACTGCAGACGTCATCACTAACACATGAATCCCTTGGCATATCCACCATTAAATAAAACAAAAACTGCTAGCTTGAAAGAGAGGACCTTTATGCATATGTATGCATTTGTGTGTATACAAATGGTATCTATTAATTGGACTGCAGAGCACAGTTTTGTGTTTACTGCATAAGAAGCTCATCCATAATTTTCCTTGGCTAAAATGAGGTCCCTGACCATCAGAGTTCTCAAAGAGCTGCATAAAATTAGCCACGATGTCTTTACAAATTTAGCAGAGTACTTGAATATTTATATTGAAACTTGTGCATAGTCTCTTGTTAGATATCTAATATGAAACTGAGATTTCTCCTTTCTTTTTTTTTACTTTATTGCACTAGCAACACATGCATTAGCTAGAGGGATTTTTCTGGAACGTTTATATTTGAGGCTCTGTATTCTCCCCTGGAAGTGTTGCTGTTTAGATCATGATCTACTTAACATCATGAAGTGATCTAAAATAAAAAACCAACCAACCAAAAACCCCTTTTGAAATCTGATGATTTATTGTGATTCCAGTCCAAGCCAAGGAAAAGTTGCATGAAACCAAGAAGTAAAGAGAAAAATGAAGGCCAGCTTTTACATATCATTCTGTAGGTCGTGAGTGTTTGTGTAGAATGACATGAAAGACAGAAACCATTAACCTCCTTGCTGTTGCAGCCAAGCAAGTAGGCGCATAGAATGCTGAGCTCCAGAAAGAGATCTTGCTAGACCCTTTGCACGAGACGTATTTTCTGTGCATACACCTAGCAAAGGTCACACGCACCTCGTGATAAGAGGCTGGTACAAGAGATGGAGTTTCTGCACAGCAAGGGCTGCAAGGCAGGTGGCCTCTGGTCAGACAGTGATGGTGGCCACCATACTTCACGCTGGGTTTGTCTTGCAAGTGCCTGAGCACCTGGACAAGTATCGGTGTTAGCGTCACTCTGCCAGTCGCGGTGGATGTGCCACATCAACGCTTCTAACAGCTGTTTTGAGTGAAAGGTGAGGAAACGGATGTGGCAGGTTTGGACACCAAAACGTTTTAATTCACAAAATGAAAGACAAACGCTCTTGAAATGAACTGTGAAGCATTTTGCTTTCAAGAAATTACTCATTCGAGAATAATTCACCTTGCTTCCACAGTTTCATTTAGCACTGTATCCTTGTTTTTCATTTAGTATTTTATGTCAATTAAACAATCTTAATTTCATTCTGATTTATTGTGCACCTGTTGCAAGTAATGTATAACTGGAGTAAATTGAAAATTGCAGTCTATTTTAAGAAAAGAAACACAAGTTGACTTTACTACTGCAAATACCCCCAGGAGCTGAATTACTGAAGACAGTTTGCAAAGCTGGAGCATTAAGCTGTGAACTCTCCTTGGTGGTGACAAAACTGAGGTTTGTATTCTGTACCACCCAGCAGAGCTTGTGACTAGCAGACAACCAGCAGACCCCATGGCTCGTCTGTATTTCAGCAGTATCACTTGTAATAAAAGACAATGCATCACACAATTAGGTCATAATCCTTCCTAGAGCTTCCAGGTACTATGAGTTCTGCTTTTAAGGGACAACATCAGCAGGAATCATTTTGATAACACTGGAGAACTGCATCTGTAAGTGACCAGAGCCTCATGTTTCAGGGAGAGATTCAAGCAGAAGTACAAGGAGAAGCCACGTAATAAGGGACCCAGCTTCTCGCAGTGGGAAATGCCTTTGTGAAGGGTCCAGAGCACAAGTCTTATGAGGAGCGGCTGAGGGAACTGGGGTTGTTTAGTCTGGAGAAGAGGAGACTGAGGGGAGACCTTATCGCTCTCTACAACTACCTGAAAGGAGGTTGTAGTGAGGTGGGGGTCGGTCTCTTCTCCCAGGCAACAAGCAATGGGACTAGAGGAAATGACCTCAAGTTGCACCAGGGGAGGTTTAGATTGGATATTAGGAAAAATTTCTTCACCGAAAGGGTTGTCAAGCACTGGAACAGGCTGCCCAGGGAAATAGTTGAGTCACCATCCCTGGAGGTATTTAAAAGATGTGTGGATGTGGTGCTTAGGGACATGGTTTAGTGGTGGACTTGGCAGTGTTAGGTTAGCGGTTGGACTCGATGATCTTAAGGGTCTTTTCCAACCTAAAAGATTCTATGATTCTATAACTTATTTGTGCTTCAAACACATATAGATAGAAAAAATAGTATTTCAGTCTTGGCCTATGGCCTACAGAATACTCTGAAACTCCTGGTGACAGTCTCTTCTGCCTCTGTTGCTACTGTTAAGAGAATCTATCTATGCTCTGGAAGTCAGATTTCATGGATGGAGTTTTCCTCCTCCGAAGGAGGCACTTCAGAACTGATTAGCCCAACACTTGACTGCCAGCAGCAACGACCAAATGATTAACCTTCCCTGTTATTTAGCACTGGTGAGGCCGCATCTGGAGAGCAGTGTCCAGTTGTGGAATGCACAGCACAAGAGAGAGATGGACATACTGGTGCAAGTCCAGTAAGGGGCCACGAAGATGATGAAGTGACTGGAGCAGCTCTCCTATGAGGAAAGGCTGAGAGAGCTGGGACTGTTCAGCCTTCAGAAGAAAAAGCTTAGGGGTATCTCACCAATGTTTATAAATACCTGATAGCAGGGAGTAAAGAAGAAGGTGGAGCCAGGCTCTTCTCAGGGGTATCCAGTGACAGGACAAGAGACAATGGGCGAAAGATGAAACCACATGAAATTCTGCCTGAATAGAAGAAAACACTTTTTTACTGTGAGAGCGATGGAGCACTGGCACAGGTGCCCGGATAGGTTGTGTAGTCTCCCTCCTTGGGCATTCAACACCCAGCTGGACGTGGTCCTGGGCAACCAGCTCTATCTGACCTGCTCTGAGCAGGAGGCTCGACTGGACAATCTCCAGAGGTCCCTGTCAACCTCGGCAATTCTGTGATCCTGTGAAAAGGTTCCGAGAGAGGAGTGTGAAAACAAGTTAGAAACAAAAGCGATTTGCATTTTCAAGCGTATAAAAAACTAGCTGAAACTGCAGAGAATGGAATTATTATTTTTTATATAATAAAGGACGCTACAGAGGTTTTATCATATCCCCTACTGATTAAAATAGGAGATGAAATTTCCTGGGAATAGCTACTGTACTGTGACAGTATCAAAGACTGATCTTAATTAGAAGACAAGAAGGAGACTTTATTTTCCCCTGAAACTGGAGAAGAGTACCTCTTTCAGACTCTTGATGTCAGTGGCTGGGAGGAACACAGAATTACCCAGGCCACAGGGATGTCTACATGATGTCATGACACAGGCAGAGAGCAAAAGAGAAACTGGACAACTTAACAAGACAAAGGAAGCAGAGTTTAGAGCTTGTTCTGCAAAATAAAATATTAGTTCTGCATAACTTTCAGGAACTGCACAGAAGAGAGAACAGGATGGGCGGCTCTCATACTTAACTTCTTCTGTTCTGCAATGCAATTAAGACTGAGGGGTAGAGAAGAACTTCTGTGTTGTTCAACAGATACTCGTCAAAAATTACTTCGCTGTTTAAATAACCGATCACAAAAAAAAATAAAAGTAACATCTAACTGAAAGATGAAAGACTTCTTTTACAGACTGTTTTAAATAAGGCCTAGAAACTCCTCTCCCATGCTCCTAAAAGCTCAATGAAGATTAACATATTTAGCAAAATTTGGGATAAGCAGGAAAACATTGACTGATCACATTGATATAGGAGAAATGATTAATTCAACAGGGCTATATGACAGGTACAAGGGTTTTGGCTTTAAATCAGGCACAATCCTTCTTATAATTCAAAAGTCATGGTGTTGATTCACTCCCATGGGCTCTCTGATCACCCTAAACTACTTCTCTCCTTTCTGCTCATGACCTTACCAGGCTTTTCATTCAGACTGAAAGACTTTTTGGACAAAGACTTGTGCTTGCATAACTATGGCTCCTGAACGCCAACATAAGGCAAATAAGATTTATCATATATCAATATGAGAAAAGAAGGTTTCCTCTTCTCCCTCATCCCCACCAACATCCTCTTGTAGTCCTCCATTACTTTCTTCCTCCACCTAGCTCCGCAACCCCATTCTCTTCCAGTTCCTTGCCCTGACTTTCACCAATGATAATGGCCTACTCTTCACACTTTTCCTTCTGATGCTTTTTACAAACTCTTTTTTTCTGAATGTTATCTCTGATAGCCTCTGCAGACCTGCTGTCTTCTCTTTTTTCCTCTAATTGTTTCTTTGGGATTTCTTCAGAAGTTTTCATATTACTGCAGCCTTTTATTTGTTCTTGTATCTTCTGCGTCTGTACTGTTTTTCCTCCATTACTAAGATTTCCACTGGTGTCACCATTATGTCATAAATTTATCCCCTTACTCAGCTGTTCCTGACCCACTTCTGTCTCTCTCTGCCATCTTTGAACTTAGCTGACGTCCCTCCTTTTGGATGACTTGATGTTCATTGTAACTTCTCATAACTAAAACATAAGTCCTTTCTTAGCAATATCACCAACTCATTATTTAACTGCTTCCTCTCTCTGTCCCTGGATGTCTAATTTGCATCACAATCCTGTCACCCACATTTTCTCTCCAGCTTCATTAAAAAAATGAGGGCTCATCTTTTGAGAATGGTGTATAGATGCCTCTCCACATTTTTTTCATGCCTGCTTTTGTATGTACATAGAACCTTACAGAACAAGTTTGCGGCCCTAAGAAAAGGAGTATGGACACAGCAACACGTTTTCAAATATGTAAGCATTTTCAAACTGACTATTGATCTGGGGTGCTCCATTTCTAACATTTCTAAATTAAAGTATCCCGAAGGGAATCAGTCTGCAAAATGCCAATGAGATGAATCAGACTCACCAGACACATTGAAAACTTTTAGCAAAGAAATACATTATATACTGAAAAGTATAGTTATTGTTATTTCTAATACTGTCATTAGTCACGTTTAAGTGTAACGAAAGACACACAGCAAAGAAGATTTAGGGCTGTTATAAATCCATAACTCTGAATGCATCCCTGATCAACTTACATAGTGTGTGGAGAAATTTTAAATTACTGTGCAGCATCCATGTATACTAAGTAGTGATGGAAACTGCATTATGACTACGAAACTGTGCAATGAGCCTATTTTCTCTGGGAATTGTCTCAGTCACACAAAGACATTCTTTCTTCCTCAGCAGATTGCAGCCTGAATTTATCTGACTGATGGAACGGAGGACACAACTGCAACCACCACCTTTCTTTCCCTCTTCCTCTTATCATGGTTTCTCCTCTGACATCTGAGTATGCATTAAAAAAACCCAACTTTAACCCCCTCGCCATTTCCAGCTAGCTGCACTTCCAGAGAAAGGAGCTGTAGGAAACCAAGTTCTACTGATGCTAATTGATAATAAGGTGGGCCTTTGTGCTTCTCAGCTTCTCCATTAGGCCCCTGGTAGGCATGGCTTTGCATGTGGAACAGATGAAAGAGTAGGTAGGCCTGCCAGATCTTCCAACTTAGCTGAAAGCTGATGGGTGAGATTCTACACCCTGAGTCATGACACGGGTTGGATGTCCATCAAATGAGGAGGAGCTGTCACCATACAAGGCTGCAGCTTTGGCGCAGCACCCAGAAAAGACTGTATCATTGCACTTTGCTTGTTCCAGATGCCCATATTCCAGCTGAGCCTAGAGCCAAGGAGCAGCAGCAGCAGCACGGCTGCAAACATCCAACAGCAGAAAGTGACACCAGGGGTATGTGAGTGCGTCTTGGGCTCAGGACTAATGGTGGCTTCTTTTTTGTCCACTGTGAAAGGTTATCTTGCTGGAAGCACCAGCTGTCTTGTCAGCCCTTCCTTGTGCTGTAGGAAGCAGGCTATTAGCCGCTAACATATAAAGCAAAACCTTACCAGCCTTCTTCAAACAGAAACACAAGTTGTAGAAGAAAAAGAAATGAAATGGAACAAGGCAACAGATGGTGTTAGCTTAGGAAAGAGGAACAGAATGGTTCAAGACCCTTGCCTGCATTTATGTCAGCTATGTTACTGCCCTTAAGATTTAGCTCCTCTCTACCACATGGTTTACAAATCATGGGGTCAAGTAAGAAATAAATGTTTGCTAAAATGACAGATTTGTTCCTTTGGTACACAAATACCAGAGTTATTTCTGATAATCTACTGACAAAAGTGAGGCAAATCTACGTAAATACTAAACTAGAAAACATCTTCAGTTCTGTTCCACTCCAATTAGCAGTTTCCAGACCTCTTACTGAGCAAGTGGGATCCCGTTCCATCAACCAAAAAACCTCATTACTCTGATCCAGGTACTGATCCAGGCACCACTGTAGTGGTCGCAGCAGATTTAGGGGCTGCTGTTCCAGAGGGAGTGACACTGCACTGATTTGGCGTGGAGAACTTTTACTGCTTATGGTGATGAGCAAGGCACATGAGCAAGGGAGTGGAGAAAGGGATAGTCAACGGAGGTGGAAAAAGAGAATTCTGGCATGATTTGGTGAAATTTATAGGGTTACAGGAGGGTCTTGCTGTATATTTGCTGATAAGCGTAGCATACTTGACAAGGAAATACTGAAGAGGCAAAGGTGTCTCATAACACTGGACTGCTGCTGTTTTCAGTGGTCAGTCCCATCATAATGTGTAGTTCCAGACAAAGCTTTGCAGGGAAGAGAAGGTCTATCTGTACCATCCACCGTAACTATAAGGGTTAAGCATAAGGGTTAACTGTGGTTGGACATCATGAAAAAAGCAGTAGCATTTTACAGGATTTCTGGTCAGACCCAGCAATATTTGCTCCCCATTTTCAGCAGCCTCACAGCCTCCCCATTTTCTCTCTGAATTATCAGAGACATTAACAAGAGTCTTTTCCACTCCCCACTTTAACTGATCTTTCTAATTAGGAGCACTGAACAAATAGATCTGAGAAACAGCCTGGCAGCAGCAAGCAGCCTTGGTTCACTGCATGCAGAGCATGGAAAAAGCTCTGCTCTCCCAGGGACAACGTGAAAGCTACAACCAGTGACTCAGCGTTAGCCCAGTAACAGCTCTCCAGGGAATCTGAGACAACCCCTCCAAGCATTCCTGCCTATTTTTGCGCACGGAGGGATCAGACAACAAACAATACTCCTTGAAACAATTCCCTACTTCTGATAAATATACACCTCCCATCAACTAATGAGTAAACAGCACTGTCAAGCTTTGCCTTGTGATCCACATCGATGGACACATCTGGGGTGAAGCCAATACTGAAATCTAGGGTTTTGTATAACAGCTGCGCTCTGTGCCATGCAGACATGGCATTTCATTAAGCACAGGGTAATAGCTTGATTCCCTTAGGGACTCACTGCTGGAAAATAGAACATCTCCTTTCATAAATAGGCAAGGTCACCAAGCACCGCACATTCCTCAATGCACATGCTCATTTTGGAGTTGATGCTGAGATAATTGAGTATCTGTTCATTATACATTTCATATTAATGCAATAATGCATCTTCATGTAAAACTAATTTTACAAGATCTGAGGAAAACCAGCATTATATCACATTTCAATGCCATGTGTTCAGCTACTCCAGAATACAGTGGAAAAATTCTGATTTCTGCCCAAATTATTTTTTATAATTACTCTTCATGTTGCGTTGAGTTTGAAAAATTGCATGTAATAAACATCGAAAAGCACAAACCAAGGTATTTTGCCCCTTCACACCTCAGCACCTTTTTGTAACTTACAGATGCTTTTTTATGGATGCTTTTTTATGGAGTCATCTTTCAGCATATTCACATGTACACACTGTGAACAAGACAGTTCACAAATGTGACACCTCAAAGTTTAAGCCCCTGTACATACAATGATAGAAACCACAAAAAACTTCATAGAGATATATGAAGAGAGATGAAAAAATTACAGGCAATTTCTTTTCTAATATTGTTAAGTACTATCAAAAAATCAGGAGTCCCCAGAGGACCTTACCTGAAGGACCTAAGCATTATGCAGTGCAACTAATTCCTGCCAATCTACTTCTCTGCTTTCATCTTATTTCATCCCAAATACTACCTTTATCTGTTTGTTTAGAATATTTAGAAGCTGGCAACCTGTTTTTCTCTATCCCTCTGTTTCCTGGGATACTTCTCTTCTGGATGTGAAAATGAGAAACTCCAGAGGATAATACTGGTCAAAACATAATGTAAAAGAAGAAAGAGCTACTTGCAAAGTGAATGTATGATCGGTCAGTAGAGAAGATTACATAGGGTAGAATACAAAACTAGAAATATTTTCACCTAAAACCAGATAGCAATACTGTATTGCATTAAATCCAACAGTTTGTGGGGGAAAAGAATAATTATGCAGTAGAGATTAGAATATATACATACATGTAAGGAAGAGAAAGGATTTTATTCTGAATTTTCCTGTGCTTACTCAAATAGATGCAATCTTCATCAGTGATTATGATCAGGAGTGTCAAATGCAAATGTTGCCTTAAGACTTGGAGTAAGCTTTTGCTGCATTTTTATTTGTTATATAGCTCAGGGGTTTCCCAAACTGAAGAATGCAAACCACAACTGTAAATGAAAGTGTAGTCTCTAGATTGTGAATAACTGATTATGTGGCTTAAAGGCATACAGCAAATGTAACTGGAAACAATCTGCAAAAATGTTAACAATACTGTTTCTTGCCCTCTTCGTCTGCCATGAAATTACCAGTTGCTGGAATTAACAGTTTCACATCTAGAAAAAAACAAAGGTTGTCAATGTTTTCACATGGAAATAACCTTTGAACAGTCGGGTTTCTGCCTTAGGGAAGTATTTTTGGTTTATTTTAAAAAGATCAGCATCAAAAAAGTCACCTTCTTCCTTGAGGGGACCTGAATGAGTTGTGAGCATACTCCTAGAGTTTTTATTTCAAGGCTGCAGCAGCCTACCTTAGAGACTCGCCTCCTTCTTTTGTTCATTGAAACACATTGAAGCAGGCTGTCAAAGGTTCAAGGAGAGGTTATCAAGTCCTATTTGCTGTTAGCATGTCTAAAACTGCTGACACATGCTAGGAGAAAAAAGGGTACATCTAGCACAGCTGCAACAATAAAACACCTACTGGGGAACCTCACCTAGAGCTAACAACACTAAGCAGTGTTGGCCAACAGAAGAGATAAGCCAGTAATATTTATACATAAAATGCAAATAAAGCCTATAGAGGTCCTGAAAAATAGCTAGGTTTGTCATTTTCTTAGTGGTTTAAAAAAAAAAGGGGGGGGGGGGGCAAAAAACTATGCAAACACACCGCATATGGGATTTTGTTTTTGATGATGAAAACCATTACCCACAGCCTTCAGTGATGAAAGCTGTAGAAACAGCTGAAAAGTGTTCATTAAAAGGAAAAGTAATGAAAAATTCTGCACTTGACAGACTTGCAAAAAGCAACCAATGCAATATTTTCCTCTTATATCACTCACAAATTTTCCTGAATTTGAAAATAACCTACCCTCTGTTGAAAACACACCAAAAAAAAAAAAAAAATCAAACTCTGTTGTTGGACATACTTAAGACTTTTCTAGTTTGATGCCTCAAAATGTTAGGAGGAAAAATGCATGCCTTCTCCAAGACTTACTTATTGCTAAGTTATCTATAGACCTATTTTACCTCTAACTCCAGTAGGAGGGGGAGGAGTACTTTTCCAGTCAAGTCTTGTTCAAAGCTTTAGACCAATACTCTAAAGATATGTTGACACTTCTCAGATTAATTCCAAGTAATTCCTTGCGTACTAGGGCCAGATCTGTCCCTTCCCCTCATTTCACATCAGCTATGTACAAATTCACACCAGCAGTTAGCGTTGGCTTGAACTCTGGCACTTACCATAGCTAGAGGAGTCTGAGCAAGTTCATGACCTCACCACTGGCCTAAGCTCCTGAAGACCTTGAGGTCCTCAGGCCAAGTCCACTCTAGATAACTGGTCTAGCAGTTTCTACTTACAAATCTTTACATTAAATGCAGCAAAGGGCTTTGACATCCTTCTTGACACTAGAGAACTGGATTTCCTCACCGGGGTGGCAAGCTAAAAGTTCAACAGAAACAAGCCACATGGGTGGAGCTCACACAGGTTTGGTCTTCAACTGAGGTTTCTCTTAGCCTTCCTGTTCTGCTGCAGGCAACTTTGGAAAACACCCTTTACAAATGCAGCAGCATTTTAACACTTCATAAATAAGGTTAAACTGGAGCTGACATCAGAATACGGCAGATGCCCTAGTGTACTGCAGCAATGCACTGCCCACTATACATTGCCACTAGGCTTAGTCTTATGAAATGAATTTAATGCCCCAGTAAGGGCAAGGAGTAGGGTGTGATGAGCTCACACTCAGCTTTATTTTTGAATGCTAATGTTCGAATATTAAGTTTTGAAAGTGGTGGAAGGAAAAGTTTACGAAAGCAAAGTGCTGCTCTTCTTGTAAAAAGGAAATTTCCTAAGTTAACATGCTTTTGAAAAAATTAATTCACAACAAACAGCAATGCAAAAAGGAAGAAAAACAATTACATCACTACAGTGTAAAATGCTGCATCACCTATCAAAATCAGACAGATCCAGGTTCATTCATGTACAATTTGTTTGTTTGTTTTAGACACAACGAAAATATACAATGGTTACAGCAGAAGATGGTATTTTGTTCTTTAACAGAAGTCCTTTGCTTCACCCAGCTAAATGGATTTCAGATTAGACTCTAGAATAAAATATAGAAACTTACCTTGCATTTCAACATGTTGGCCACTCTCTCTTGCATTGATTGTCCAGCCTTTGGCCTGACAAGTATATAAACTGCTTTCACTTCAGGGCTGGAGCGCAGAAGCTTTTCCACCAGTACTTTGCCCATGAAACCTGTAGCTCCTGTGATAAGTACGGTCTTTCCATTGTAATAAGCTGAGACTGAAGACATGGTGCTTTCTTGTTCTGTCCTTCCTTTAACTTCCTGCAGGAGGTACCTGAGAAGATGCAGAAATAAAGCTTTAAGGGCTTTTGAGTCAAGACATAGATCAGTTATTTGGGAGCTACAGTCTGAGATAACTTTTCCTAGTCAGCTATAGCAGCTCACATTAGTTCAGTCAATGGCAATTTAGAAGATGTTTTTTTAAACAGCCTTTATTATGAAAATAAACCACAAAAATTAAAAAGGTTAATCTGAGAAGCTTAAAAAATCAAGCTCAGCCTTATTCTCCATATTATACCATAGCTGCACCCAGCAGTCACCATTTAGAACATAACTTGTGCTGTCTGAGACTCCTAGCAGTAGATGCTCACTGCAGTGTTGAATAGCATTTATCTCCTACACTGTGAAGTGGCAGCCATGAAGATATGCAGTTATCCCTACAAGACAAAGTAGAAACAGATCTCCTCACAAACACTGCAGGTACAAATGCTGTGTTTTCCACTTTAATTCCACTGTGCCAGGCTGTTGCATTTCTTGTCAGCTATCACACAGCAACATGCTCAGTCTTTTCCTGTTCTCTTGACTTGGAATAAAACCATGAAGAAAGCTCTTCTTCACGGAAGATATAGTGCAATGACATTGCTCTGCAACACCACGCTCCTGTGTGTAGGTCATCACCCACTATTGGCTGTTAAAGCCAAAATTCATCCCGTTTGACTCTAAGGAACATAGATGTCATATGCTTGCCCTGGAGAGTTTAGCTTGTTCGAACTGCCCTTTGGAGATCCACTGACTATATAAGGGAGCTGACATGACTAGGCTCCCACATGAAGTGTCCCAGTTAAGTATTTTAATTAGATACAATGGTTTCAGGCCTACATGTCCCCAGCCATCCCGATTCAAACTTTAAGTTGATTAAATGACAAACAAGGATGGACTGAATCCTCTTAATATAGCCCCTCTCTCTGTTAGACTAACGGAAGGAAAGAAAACCCTCCTATCTTTGAAGTGCTGCAGATCACAGCATGCACAAACCATTTACATGGCAAGGGAAAGGCTCATGAAAAATACAAATCGATGTTTTGAAAAAAGCTTACTAACTTTGAAAGAAAAAGAAACAAGAACAGTAGAACACTGTCGATCAAGTATTCAAGAACCAGGACAATGATCTTCAAGTACCCCCAAAAAAACTTCTTCCTCCTGCAGAAGCTTCAGAAACACTGTTGGCCATTTCAAGTTTCTCACATGATGAGTCAACTGCATGTTAATAAAATGCAAACACATCAAAACAGAAATACAGCATTTGCTGCATTTTTGCAGTCTTCCAAGATTCCCTGCTCTCACCAACCCTTTTGCATTTCTGAAACCTAGTAAACCATTCAGGGACAGTGAAGTAGCCTAACTTAGAGCAAAAACCACAAGCCTTCATACAGAAACATCTTATATAATGAGTCCTTGGCTTGGACCAACACAAATGAACAACACCAAAGAGTTTAAAGTATTGTAAGAACCTTGGCTACATGTGATGATAGGTTAAATTCCCTTCACCTCATGGGAACATGAGAGAAATATAGCTTGTCCTACAGCGCATTCCTTCCTCAGGATGGAGTGAGGTATCTTACCCCAGAAAACTGACCGCCAGCTATGTGAATCAAGAGAAGCACCACGGATCAACCCTTACAAGGTGTACTGTGTTCATGGCAACACTCAGGAACGTGCTTGGCTGGACTGCGATCCCCAAGGCGTTACCACTCACAACAGTGAAAAGTGATCCATGGTCTGTGTCAGTCTGCGGTCATTATCCGGGTCTACAGCTGATCCATCTACCCAGACCTGACTTTGCATTCCTACCAATCTACAGTGTTTTCACAATCACTGTACTGCTACGTGGAAATGTTGAATGTATATTTCTAATGGACACAGACACATAAAGTAGGGACTCAAGTCCAACAAAATACTGCTCTTCTTTCCCAGTGCTGCCTGGGACTGCAGCCCATAGCATCAAACAAATGAAAATCCCCAAATTTCTTTATCCATAACAAATCATCAGGTGTGCCATCCAATTTAGAAACTGGGTCAAGCAGAATAACTTCTGAGGGACACTATTTTACAAATTAATAGCTGTGGGTATTCTGGCTCAGTGAATTCGGGTATTAGCCTACTTTCAGATATGGCCTAGATTACAATTTAAATGAATGTAGCAGGCTCGGCTAGGCCTATTAAAACCTGTTCTTATTAAAGAGCTGGCCATTTGGGAAGTTAAACAAACAGGTTAAACTATTAATCCTATTTATAACAAAATGTCACATCTCATTCAGGTTCAGAAAAACTGAGTGATATTGGAAGACAGGAACTTGCAGAACCTGGAAGTGTGTGAAATGGTGTGTGAGTCCAAAAGTAGATATTAGTTTAGCCAGATGAAGATGGAGGTGACAAAAGAGTTAGAGAATTTGGTCCGACACATGCCCTGCAAAGCAGAAGAATTAATGAAAGAAGTCCTTAGTCACTAGAGGCCATACAAATCATACTGAACATAAGGAAACAAAAAGGTGAAATGGAAGACCACTTCCAGTCACTGGATACTTGCTTTGAACTCATATTCTGAAGATCATATCTACCTAACCTCACCTAATATTCTGCTAGAAAAATGGTACATTTATAAAGTACTTTGCACCACAAACTTGGAGATTGCCACAGTGTTTAACAGGAATTAACTCTCTTCCCATGCTTCAGTTGTAGAGAACATTTCCAACCTGCATCACTAAACATTAGTGCTTTGCATTATAGTTGTAGACTCCTGCAAAAATAACTGTTAATATTTCCAAATGTGGACATAAATTTATTATGTTGTTTCATGTGGGTTCTCTGTTTGAGTTACCCAAATGGGGCTTCATTTGTTTTGGTCAGACATTCAATGCCTGCTAGAATAGTAAAAAAAAATAAAAATAAAAAAAAAATAGCACAGTACTTGAAAGCATCCCTAAAATTGGCTGTGCAGCCACATTTCATTAAGTATTTCTGGCAAGGACTACATACACAATTGACAGTTTTTCCCCATGTAGTCTGAGACCATTTTGAACATTTGACTCCAAAAAGTCAGGAAAACAATTGCATCTCCCAAACCATTCTGGTATGATGAAAATGGAAGCATCAAACACAGCCACGAAAAACTGAACTTCTAAGGCAATCTGCTGTTCCTCTTGATCATTGGCTTAACCCTATAGGGTTAAAAGAAAAGGTAATAAAAATCACATCCTTTCTATTTTCTGTAATAAAGCAGTCCAAGTCAGGCAGCAGATAGATCGCAGGGCCAGTTTCAGAGTTGGATCCAGTTGCTAAGGGCCTCATCTACGATAAAAAGCCATGAGGAATGAGATGGTGTTTGCTTATTGCAGGATCGGATTTGTGTCCGCTTGCAGTACTTTTTTTCCCTTTCCTGGGTTAGTTTTAGAAGAAAATACAATAATCTTGTACCCACCTGATGTCATGCTAATTACCAGCAAAGAAAATCTGTGTATTTGTTTAATGTGTACAAACGAACTGATATTTTGAAATCATGACACAAAAGCCACAATGCTCCAATCTTCTATGTTCAGACAGATCCCTGAATCTCCACTATCCAAGCAAATTTAAAGAGGCTTTTACTAGGTTCCAAATTCAAAAGCAGATTCTAGTTTATTCAGGATTGCTAAGGGATTTTCCTTTCAACTTAGTCTTGACTTGACTTTTTTATTTTTCAGAACTATCTTTGGGTTTTTTATATTTTTAAGAGTATGATTTTATAACAAACTTGATTCTTGTCTGTTTTAATTGATTTTGCTTGGCCTTTGTAAAGGAAGTACTAAAGAAGGTATGGAGATTTTAAGGAACCAGAGGATTTCTAAGGTCAAAGGGCATGATCCAAGTAATGCCTACTGACCTGACCCTTTGGATGTCTACTTCAAAATAGAGAGAACTATATGCATGCTTTTTGACTTTTTACACTCAGTCAAATGAAGAAAAAATGTTTCCTGCAGAAGCTTAAACTTTGTTTTTGATTTTAAGGAATAAACAGTCAATACTGGGCATTAACTATTTCCCAGTCAATTAAGCTGCAAGGGATTAAGCGTCTGGTAAGACAAAACTATTCAAAGTCTGAACCATGGTCAGCAGTTGCAGTGAGTTGACCCTTATTGAGGTGAAGAAAGATAAAGGCTATTTCAGAGCCTAAGGGTCCTGTCTCTTCCAAAACTGAGTGGAGGAGAGAAAGCCACTGAATTGTGCAGAAAAGCCCACACAAGGGCTTCCTGAAGCCCAATTCAAGTGAGTAATTACAGGCAACTCTGAGCGTTTAGGCACTAATCAGAGCAGGAAAGTAATCACTGATGCCATCTGAATTACTGAATGCAGCATCTTTGCAGCAGTACACATCTCACTGATGCTGACTCATCTCTGACTGTAGTGTGAAAAAACCACCTTTTGGACAGCCAGCCAGGAATCACACTGAGCATCTGCAGACATAAGTACACAAGCTGCTTTAAGGGTAAAGCTCTGTTACTGATGCCTGTAACAGCCACCTCTGGATCAGACATAAAGGATGATCTACAGCGCTGCACTGCAAAGAAAGCCATGATCTTGTGCCAGGGGCATATGCCAAAGGAGAAGCAAAGGGAAAGGTGGGAATCCTACCAACCTGATACTTTCCTCCTGCAAAAGAAAACCCTCATATCCTCAACTGAAGAGTAAAGGAGAACTTTCCCCCACCAAGAGCAGATACAATTGAGCTGATACTTAACAAAACAACTAATACACTGTCCTCATCTTCCACATACTTCAATGATGCCAAATCTGCATTCAGATTACAATGGTGTAATGCCAAGAGTTAGACTGCTATCAAAGCCATAGCCATGGGAAGGGAAATGAATATCTGAACTTCATTGACTGCTGCTCCTGCCGCTGCCCGGGGCAGGTCCATGGCTGCAGAGCGTTAACGAGAGATGGCAAAATGGAGCACAAGCAATGAAGGATGGATAGACTGGAGCAGGTTAATATTTCACTAGGGTCTGGACCCCTACTAAGATTTCCATGCCCTACTCAACTAGGACAGCGGCCATTTCAGAAGCTCATCTGTTGAGATATTTGCCTTTTCAACTCAACAGAATAGAATGAAAAAAAAAAAAAATTAGTTTTGTGCAAGAGCAAAGGACTGTATGCCTGTAAATATACATCTAGATTCACAACCGGCCTCTCTGTCATCTCTTTCTACTTAGTCTGGTTTTGATAGGTTTTCTCATGTCTGGTGCATTTTCACAACTTTATGCAGGAACGTAATTTCTGTAAACAAGAGGGTCAGACTGTTCAGATGAGTCATTCAGACATCGTATTAAATGTAATGAACCAGCTTCAACTAAAATTACAATTAATGACAACATTTTTTGAAAAAAAGTTACAGACACCAAGAGTCCTTTAAGATAAAATAATTTTTGGCCACTTTCTGAATATAAATTTTTAATCCTGGGTACAAATATACAATCATACATAAGACAGTCTAATCAGGATTCTGGAGGAGTCATAATTAACCTGGGACATGCAGAGAAAGAAAAATTCCTCTGTCGCTTCAGAGTACTTGTACAGCTGAGGTCAGACGAAGCAATATAAAGTGGTCACAGACTATTTCAATCTCATCAATTTGCTTCCTCAGTCTATTAATTATTTTATGAGTTTAAAATGGACTGAACACTGGGGATGCCTCAACAATGTATCTTCATATAATTATTTTCTTTTTTATTTTTTTGCCTCAGGATGTGTGACAGAGACTCCACAAACTACGCATGTAATTACAATACATAAAGGCAATTCTTTCTAATATGTTTTCTTTGCCTGAAAGCATCTGTGTATAATTTCTTGTTAGTTAATCATCTGCAAGTAAATAATCCCGTGACTATGACTGCAGCAGTAACCACCCGATCTCTTCACTTTGGTGGCCAGTAGAGGTGGATACTTGAAGAAGGAGCAGTTTTCCTCCAACGCTAACATATATACAATTGTATGGTTTGAAGCAAATCAGTATAATCCGAGGAGAGCGTGTACATGGATGAAGAGGTAAGAATAGTGTTACAAATTCAACCTACACACCACCTCCTATAGAGCGAAGTCCAGTCTGAAACAAAGCAACTTTCCAACCTTCTGATTCCTGAAGTAGCAGAATGCTCCATTCCATGCTTAAAGAATAAAAATTAAAGAGACAAAGGAAAATGCAATATGCATGTACATGTTTCATTTATGTGCTGGCACTAGAAACATGGGATATAACAGTGTCTGTCAATTCGCGGTGAAATCTCAGGTGCATGCAGGTGCATTAGTTGTGTATGCTCTGTCATTTAAGATACTTTATGTGGATATCAAGGTTTTGTTGAGCACCAGGCTTTGCTTCAGAGATTTCACAGATTATTTTTAGCCCCAGGACATCTGGAAATAATAAAGCGTGCTGTGGCCTTACGAGTCACAGAGCAGAGTCCCACACCATGCACGCTAGCAATAGCTGAAGAAGTGACCTGCTTTTCATCATAGTGACTTAACTCCTGGCTTCTCAGTAACACTGGGAGGAAGTTTATGTCACTCGGCTCCATTGATTTGATTTACTGGGCCAAACTCACAATCAGGGTAGTTCCACTGCAATGACCAACGTTTCAGCTGGGATTAACATGAATTAGCTTAGATTTGAGCCTTTACATTTAAAAGATTTTCTGCGTTTTCAGTGATAAATAACAGTGACTCAGAACAGAAAAAGGCTGTAAGTTCAACACTGTACAACATTTTTGACAGCAGTGCTGCTAACGCAAACCAGCAGATAATACCAGCAATGATGCACTGAAGTTATATAATATATTTTCAGAGGTCTTTAGGCACAAAGATTTGTGCAGTACATGATGTTTGGAAAGAGATAGGGGAGATTTCACTGACGGCAGAAAATGAAGCAAAGAGGATGTTAAAATGGCTGATCCAGAGACAAAGTAAAAGATCCTCATGGTTTGATAACTTCCATAGTTATTTAATAGCACTAACAATAACAAACTGGCAAAAATGAACCTTCTCTCACTTAGCTACAGAATTAAAAGGAAGGCCATAATCCATCCTTTGTACAGGCACTATAGATGCTAATAGAGTGCAAAGAAATAAAATCCTGTGATTCAAAGATGGGCACATTCACAGCCAGACTGAACTCCTGATGATAATCCTCTTTACAAAAGAGATTTTGCTCCAAGCAATTTACACCAAATATAAATGTTGTTGCTAGCAGCCTGAAGGTTAAATCACTTTTCTCAAGCTAATATATTTCAAGTCATTTTTTGTTTGCCAACATTACCAACTCAATTCCATAACAGCATACCCAAGTAGCAACAAGCAAGGAGAAACTCTCATTGCTCCCGGAAACCCTTCATGACTTGAAAAATGACACCAGTTTTGCAATCCATTTCAATTTATAACAGTTAAATCTAAAGAGACAGTGCAGTGTGACAGCATAATTAAGAGCTAGAGACAACCAGCAGCGTGCACAGCCAGATCCTGCGAACTGCTGAATGTTACATTACATGGAGATAGGAACTCTTGATCCTTTGGAAAGCACTGGGAGTTGTGGCTCCTGGGCTAGAGATCTGCCTGCAGATCAAGACCCAGATGTAGGGCAAAAAACTTGAATTTCAAGATTTGATCGTTGCTTAAGCATTACTTGTACAGCTTCACAGATCAGCTGACTCTCTTAAGTAGTCCAAACTGTTTGACCACCGTTAAGAATTAGAGGAGAATGAATGAAGCAGAAGGGCCACCGATATAATGACATCCAGGAGCAGCCTCTTGATTTTTCAGTGAAACCTCTTAGTCTCAGTCTCACTATGCTCTTTCTGAAACTGAAGAAAACAAGCCTGTAAGTGTTTTATTGCTAAGACGGGGCAGTTGTGCTAAGGACATACCTACATATGTGATATGGGATTTTAAAGAACAAATATTTCTCAGGAGTTCAAAAATGGATGTATTCTGCCTTACTCCTGTTTAGGTAGCTTACTGGTAAGAACAGCAGCTCCCAAAGACATCAAAGGAATGGCTTCTGCAGGCTTTCTGTGTTATGCAGGGCAGTGACTGTGCCACTGTCCCTTTTTTTAGCTTAGAGCTAGTTCTTGTAAGGCCATTGAGCAGGTTGCAAGATCAAAGCTTAGGTGCTGTGCATAGATGAGGACTAGAAGAGAGTTTTTGCTCTGCCTTAGAATAATTATATGCAGACATCCTACATCAGAGCATTTCTGCAGGCGATCCTTCCCCTTCTCTTTCCACTAACTCACTCTTCACAGCCATTATCACCTTGCTCTTTCTCCTTTAGCTGTGATTGGGATTTCTACAACCAGCAGTCCTTTCCCAAACCCCTAAATCAAAACCCTTGCCATACCCATTGCACACTGATCACACTGCAACTCAGCATTGTGAAAGGGAGGTTCTCTCAGTGATTAAGTCGAAAGTCTACAAATCTCTCTGTGGTATCAGGGTGGTCTGGCACCTTTATTTTCTTTTAGATATCTCAGTTGATAACTTTGTATTAGCATCCGCCATCTCTTAGCACAGTATTTGAAGATTTTCTGTCCTTTTCCACCACTTGTTCTTGCCCCTCATCAAAAACAGTGGCACTATAATTTACGGTATTTGTGGGAAGAGTTGGATTTGGAGGCACCAAGCTGGGCAGGAGTGTTGATCTGCTTGAGGGTAGGAAGGCTCTACAGAGGGATCTGGACAGGCTGGATCGATGGGCCAAGGCCAAGTGTATGAGGTTCAACAAGGCCAAGTGCCGGGTCCTGCGCTTGGGTCACAACAAGCCTATAGCATTGCTTGGGCCTGGGGAAGAGTGGCTGGAAAACGGCCTGGTGGAAAAGGACCTGGGGGTGTTGATCGACAGTCGGCTGAATGTGAGCCGGCAGTGTGCCCAGGTGGCCAAGGCCAACGGCATCCTGGCCTCTATCAGAAATAGTGTGGCCAGCAGGAGCAGGGAGGTGGTTGTTCCCCTGTACTGGGCACTGATGAGGCCGCACCTCGAGTACTGGGTTCAGTTTTGGGCCCCTCACTACAAGAAAGACACTGAGGTGCTGGAGTGTGTCCAGAGAAGAGCAACGAAGTTGGTGAAGGGTCTAGAGCACAAGTCTTATGAGAAGCAGCTGCGGGAACTGGAGTGGTTTAGCCTGGAGAAAAGGAGGCTGAGGGGAGACCTTATCGCTCTCTACAACTGCCTGAAAGGAGGTGGGAGTTGGTCTCATCTATCCACTAACTAGTGATAGGATGAGAGGAACTGGCCTCCAGCTAAGCCAGGGGAGGTTTAGATTGGGTATCAGGAAAAATTTCTTCACTCCAAGGGTTATGAAGCATTGGAACAGGCTGCTCCAGGAAGTGGTTGAGTCACCATCCCTGCAGGTATTTACAAGATGTGTACATGTGGTGCTTAGTGACATGGTTTAGTGGTGGACTTGGCAGTGCTACGTTATCGGTTGGACTCGATGATCTGAAAGGTCTTTTCCAACCTAAATGATTCTATGATTGATCCAGTTTAAGAATACCTGTATACAATTTGAGGGTAGCAGGAGACTGAAGTGTTTTGGTGTTTTTTTCAAGCCCCACTTTTGGAACAGTTGAGCTAGCTCAGCTGCTGTGAAACACAGCAGCAGCAGGACTGCTACCTCCCCCCGATTTCCACATTCCAACACTCACAGAAAACCATCCCTTAGTGACCCCAAAATAGACTGGGTAACTAAAACTGAAAGTATCTAAAATCTGACTGCATTTCTGTAACAAATGAAAAAAACAGTAGTGATTGATAGTAGAAATGCAAATATTCATGTGATTGCAGCAAACGTGTTCTGCACAAAGGCACTGTCGCTATATAAAGAATGGTCTTCACTCAAGATTTTGAGTCAGCAGTAATATTGATCCAAGTAGAGCATTATCTGGTAAGTAAATCTATGTCATGTAATGATGGAGAGACTACCTTCCTGAGGGATTCCTCCTTTACCTGTAATTCTTCCTCCTCTACTGTCAGAGTAGTTTCCATCCAGCTCTCTTACCAGGTAAATACATAACCACAACGCTTAAAAGTCTTAATGAAATCAAATGGAACTGCATGTATATGTTTTCATAACAAAACCTAAAAAATACAGAAAACAGCAAAAGAACAAACCGAGTACAACATACCAGGAACGTGTTAATGGTCATTAACGACTGCTTCTCCAAGCCATGCTACCTTCCTATTGTTACAACTTTTTTTTTTACAGCTGTCTGGTAGAAGCTGTATATAGAAAAGATGAGTAGCTTTGTAGTCCTGTGCTGATTTATCAGAATACATACATATTTTTGTTCAAAACAAATGCAAAGTATTTAATAAATGACTGAAGGATACAAGCTGCATTAAAAAAAAAAGCCGTAGGGATTAAAATGTATACGACATTCACTCTCTCCAGTTTCTGATGACCCGAGTCCCCCATGCAATTTGTCTGGATTTTCCAAAGTGTATAGGCTTCTATTGAAGAAGACTTTTATTTAGTAATGTGTATACACATACTTGTGTTTGTACATGCACAGAAAACCATTTTTCGGTTGTAGGTGCAACAATCTGCTAACTGTGTTTTCCTTGAGCCACAACCATTTTGGGGTCAAGACCATGACTATCCTTTACAGGCTAGTGGCTATAGAATACCTCTTGTAAACTTTTACAGGCTGTAACAGAACAAAAATTCCTTTTCCTCCATCCCTCCATAATGTCCAAATTTGCTAATACCTCCCCTAAAAGGCAGAGGAAACTACTTATCAGCTGCGAAGCTCTTGTCACGTTGTCAGTGAAACCTCTTGATGAGCTCAGATATTATAGTAGCATTGTGTATGGTGCTTAACAGAAGAATGTGGTGACTATACTAAGAAGTCTAGCAGTCCTGTGACAGCAAGCTAAAATGAAATTTCACACTTTTGATCTCAGATCTAACAGAGTGGAAAAAATTACCTGCTGTGTTCAGACTCAGATTTAAGGTTAATTAAATAACGGTAATTATTTTTTCTTTCCAATAGAAAGCTAAGCTCAGCAGTCTGAGCATTATTATACTCAGGTTTTATTAAGAAGCGCAGTCTAGAACCCTACTCTTGCCTTGGTTGGGGATGAAAGACAAAAATGCTTGGAATATTTCCCACCAAGAGAAGTTGTCTTAAAAGGATGACCAGATGGATGTGAGAGTCCATACTATCAATTTCACAGGAAAGCATTTATAAATACAGAAATATGTTTTCAAAACCAAAGATTTAAGACACCATCAAGTCTTCTTTTTATATTGAAACCTAAAAGAGAGCATAGTGGATGGAAATACCACAGTTTTGCCTTTTATGTCATCATTGCGTCAAAACTCAGATAGGCTAAGTACAAACAAAAAGAACTTCTTTTTTTCATTTCTCCCACATTGCTCTATTGTTCACGCTTAGAGCATTTGATGGCACCTGGCAATCCATCAGACAACAGCAGCAGTCTTATATGTTCTGTCCAGCTACTGAAATAGGACAGAAGCTATCCAGGCTTCTGCTACACAAAAATTCTCCTGTCAAGTAAAGTTCTCAGCAGACAGAGCAGGATCAAGCCCTTTAGGAAAGGGAAGAAACGCAGCCAAAGCATATTTTGTTCCAGGAAGTCCACAGGGAATTTTACACTGCTTAGCGCATGCTGCTAGCTGGCTTATTCTGCACCAAGCCAGAAAATCCGCATCAGTGACCAGCTCTCCAATAATTCCCTGTTTTGTTGAAGACAATTCTGGCACTACCTGATTCAGAACCGTGACACACTGCCATATTTACTGCCAGAGTCCTTGGCACCAAAATAACAACCTCGCACTGGCAGCCTAAGGGCATACACACCAAGGCAGCGACAGAGCAGAGCTCCAGCTGTTCCAGTTTGGCAGGTTGCTGCCATGTCGTGACTCTCGCTGCGCAAATGTGATCGACTGACAAACATCGCATTCTCCCTTTGAAAACGCACAGAAATGACTGCGAGGAGAATCTAGAAGGCCACTTCATCCTATGAGGACCCATGCGTGGAGCGTTGGGAGGGGGCAATGGAGACACCGGTATGGGGCTTGCCTGCTTCTGAAGAGAGGGTGAGGAAACGCAACAGCAAAAAGAATTTAGACTTTATATATAATGCAGAAAAAATATAAAGCATACTAATTCTTAAGACAGAAGTCAATATGACAGAAGGTGCTTCAGAGAGATTGAGCGGTATTTCTGCCTGCCATTACACCTCACTGTTCCAAGTAGACTTTCCCCCTGCTTTGTCCGACCGTCCCTGCGGGGATGCACTCCCAACCTCTTTAATCCTTGATCTATTGCTTCTAGCAAGACAAGAGAAGCATGGGGTTACAACACACAGCTGAGTCCTGCTGCTCCTCCCAAGGCTGTAGGATAGCTTGGGGCCAGGGGATGAAGAGCTTCAGAGGCTACATGTGCACAGCGGGACTACTAGTTTTGCCTCTGCCCCTTCTGACAGCAAGTGCCATCCTAAGAGTTGGGAAGTTTTTTTCCTTGGGATCAACAAACACAGCACGTGGAGAAAGCCTCCTTCCCTGGAAACTTGAACAGCTAATACAGAAGAAGCCCAGCTAAGCCAGAAGCTTCACCAGCCATATGAAAACAAGTGGTGTGTGTTGATAGGTAGCTCCAAGGTAGCTGCTAGGATTTTCGACAGAGTAAACCAGTGTTTGATCAAAGTGGAAAAATGAAGGAAATCATCTCAACATGGGTAGGCTGAGGGTGAACATATCTTGGATGCTAACTGCTACCAACAGAAAGAGAAAGATGAGACTGCAAAACGTAGCTTCTTTTTAAAAAAAACCAAAAAAACAAAAAACCAAAAAAAACCCCAAGAGAGGAGTTTGTAGGACTCTCTGTGATTAGTATCTGAGTCAGTCTGTTTATGGAGGAATTCCCATTCAGCTTCTACCAGTAGGCCTACAACTCACAATGAACTAAGTGTGCAAATCCAAGAGACCTCCTCACCGTGCTATGCCCAGAATTACTCACAGCAGCTTATAACTTACAGTAGTTCTGTGATCTCTGAACACACTGAGCCAAATTACTCCTGGGTAATAGCCTAGCAATCTTCAACACTGATGATGTGGAAACTGAACTCTTCCAAAAAATAGTTTCCTTAAGACTGAGACCTATAGCTGAAAGAAATGAAAAACAACTTACAAGGGTCTCCTCATGTGCCTTGTAAAATTTCTCGTAGAATTTGCCAACTGGCATGCTGTGGCTATGCGGCAATGGAGTCTGCTAACACAGGTGCCGATCGAAGCTTGCAGAGAAGATAGGCTTTTGTCAAGCAGGAGCTAGTTCAGTAGTAAATGGACTGAGAGCCTCTCATTTCTTGATACCTGACAGCCATAATATTTTGAGATATAGTTTAAAGGTGCAGTTCATAAGAAGGTATGAACAAAACACAGAAATCACAGTCTTATTTGCTCTTCTAAATATACTAAACCTTCTTTTTCTAACCCCCATCAGCTCTTCCCTTACCTGAAACCCAGCTATGAGCAAGCAGATCTCACTCTACTAACAGTGAGAACATTTTCACAAAATATTTCATAATTCAACTGACTGCACTCTTGACACTAAATATTATCTTTACTTAATTTCTGAGATTTTAGTTACTCTCAGGAGGTAGTTTTGCTATCTCCTGATCCTCATCAGATGGTTTTAAGGATTTCCGACTCTTCTAATTAGTACATCTCTCCCTGTTCTACCAGGATAAACAGACTGAGAAAACAAATAAAACCAAAAAGCAAATGTTAAGCAGGCCTGAGTGTGCTGTTTTAAAATACAGGGATAGATGCAATATTCTGAAACATGTATGCCTCCAGCAGAGACTACAGATTTGCTGCATCCCAAGCTCTTTGGGATGGGAACTATGCAAGTGCAATAGTACCAGTCAGAATACGTCTCTGATCACAGCTGAAGTTATCAGAGTAGAAATATTTTTTCTGGATTTGTATATATATAAATCAGTAATATAGCAAACACAGTCACAGCACACACAACATAGCAATGTTTATCCCTCCCTTTTGCTGTTAAAAATTCTCTTTTATTGAATTAGTGTATTCGCTCATACCCTGTTTTATACACATTAACTAATGATCTCTGAAATACCCCAGAGAAACAAAGTAGGTGTGTATTTTATTATTCCCATTACTAGAAGCAAGGCAATTCACAGGGGCTGTTAATGAATTAGAGTTAATGATACAGTGACAAGCAGCCACTTTTTTGCTCTTTTTATGAGTTGTGTTCAGTTCTTTTAAATTGTTTAGGTCATATTAGAACAGGGATCAGAAGTAACATCCATTTCACAAGCCAAAGACCACAACAGCAAAAAGGACCATAAATGCTGTAAAATACAATAACTTGATCAAAATAGTTGTCGCAGTACTGCAATTTCATTAGTATCATGTGCATATGTAAATAAAAAAAGTCTTTAAAAATTTTTGTTGGGTCTTTTTTTTTGGTTTTTGGTGGGTTTGGTTTGTTGTTTGGGTTGGGTTTTTTGTCATACAGTTATTCCTCTCACTCAAGAGCACACAGACTAAACTGTGGATTCAGGGGGGAAATAATGATTACATGTGGAAGAAGCCAACCTAGAAGATCAAAATAATACCCTTGCAAATTATATTTTCTCACAAACTGTAAGGAAAATATACTCCTTAAATCTCCTCACTCAGTCTCTGTGAAAGGTAGGTAGCACAGCACAGTCTGCAGATTTCTCTCCCCAAAGTTCTCCAAGAAACACAAACATTTACTCTTCAGATAAAGAGAAAAGAGCAGGAAGAGGAAACTAAAGAGAATTCTCTAGAGTTACCCAAAGCTGCATTAAGGAACTTTGCTCAGCACATCAGCGGCTCTGAATAATGAGGCAGCAGAGAGCTTTGCAGCACTGGGAGCCTTTGAAACACACTTCTCCAGAAAGAAGTGACAATAAAATGTAAATAGAAAATGCCTCTTGGCTGGCACAGAGAAAATTTTTCCTCCTTTTCCACGTACAGGGACCTTTTTTTTTCTTCCCCCCCCTTCTCCAGTATTTAGAAGACAAGCTGATTAAAGATGACAAGGCACATTTATAGAAGTTCAAAAAAATCCAGCATTGAATAAAACCTAAGTGCAGCATCAGAAAAGGATGGTCAGGCTGTACTAATGTCATCTAATACATCCTCTGTGCACTGAAACACAAGGAGGGAATGGAAAGAAGTAATGCAATGATGATTTGGTTCTAAACATTCAAGAAAAGTTTGAGTTAAGTTTAAAGCACTTGAATAATCCTGTTGTAATCATTGCCAGGTTCAAATTAGCACACGTGTTTTCTTGAATCACAAATTACCTTCTTGTCCTTAAGAAGCTCTGCATTCAAAATTTACATGCTCCCATATTGAATAGTTTTTTCATTACTTTTTTTCTTTTTTCTTTTTTTTTTTTTCTCTCCAGTGACTAGCAGTTAAAACCTTAATTATCTGGTAAAGAAAAACATCCACAAGTTTTGCAACACTGGCTTCCCTCACCCTACCATGATCTATAAAATAAAGAAATTCTTCCTATTTCCAGAGAATCCCACACAGTCCTCTTAAAGCCAACTCACAGTTTAAATTTTGGAATAATTTTAAATTAGTTTAGTTACAGACCCAGGACTACATCCTGAAAGCAAGATACGTGTGCTGACTTCACACGGCTCATGTAATACAACCCTGTGGACCAGCACCCAGCCATCCTCCTGCCACTACCATGATCTTTGCCTTTCAGGCAGGAAGATGTCAAGCTGTACAGCCTACCTAGTGGTACTGCCTCTGGATTGATTAACGTGTACCTGTCCTCAAAATGCATGAGACCACACAAACCTGGTATATTAGCATAGCTTCACATAGCACAGAGAAGTACAGAAATAAATATGCAAAGGCATATGACATGTTTCAGGTGAAGTCAGGTGTGCTCCTAGATTTTTCCATGCAGCATCCAATCTATGGATGTGCTAAGCCCTACAGCTAGCTGTCCATCGAAATGTGACAGTTTTCTTTCTGATAGCAGTCTTCTCTTAACATCAATGTGGCTACTGATGTTTCAGAAAGTTAGTAAGAAAATATACATGAGATGCAGCATCTCAAAATAGATGCAAGTCAATTAATTACATTATGCTTGTATAAAACACTGCAGCAAATGCTGTACTATTGTGCGCCAGTGATTTCAAGCTCAGGTACAGGTACAGAGTGTTGCTGACTCCCGACTGGGTTTGGTTTGGGGTTTTTTTTGGGGGGTGGAGGGGTGTTTGAGGTTTTTTTAAGCCTTTTCCTCTCTTGTAGAGACAGGAAATTGTTATGTTCCAAGGTAAAGTTATTTAGCGGTGTTGTGACTACATAAACATTAATGTGTGATCAAACATAACAATAGAAATAAAGGGCCACTGAGGACCTTTCTAAAAGGAAGGATTTATCCATATCATTTAAGAAAAAATAACTTTTGACTCAATTCCTGTTTATAATTTTTAAATTATATTTTCCAAGAAATGATGCTTTTTTTGACTTTTGCATGACCTCATGATCTTGGAGAGAAACCTCACAGTCTGAAGTTATAAATATCAAGCAAATGTTACTAGTTCTGAAACTGAAACGCTACCAAGGTGCTTTGGTGCTTTTAGGTCCATTGCACTAAGACACCCAAAGTAGACTCACTCTATCTTACATCTCTCTATTTGGTGTACTTAAAATTTTGCTATTCGGAAGAAGCTGAACCACCCCCTCTTAATTAATATGTGCCGAGCAGAACACAAAAGATTTGCATCTTAAGTCAGGTCTCTCCGGTCCTGGATATTCGCAATGCTTTGAAAGTCCCACACAGGTCCAGAGTCTGTCCTCAGCCCAAACCCCAGAGATGCTGTGAAAATAAACATCAAGTGACTTAGTGTAACAACAACATATGTGCATAGCAGGCTACCTCTCAATAAATAAACTGTTATCAGTCCCTGCGTCTCTAAACTGTAGCCAAAAGGTGCAACATTCTCTTGAAGGTATCTCCAATTGCATTGTCCTGATTCTTCAGACACAAATAATTCACCTCCAAGCCTTGCAACGTTTGTTAGATCTGCCCCATCTTGCATTCTTTTACCGCTAATCTTTGGTCCAGATAACAGTCCTATTAAGAAGGGTTGAAGTGAGGTACATGCAGATTGCCAGGCTGGAAATTCTTTGCCAAAATACACAGCTTAATTGGGCGGCGACATAATAAGTAGCATGTATCCGCACTAGGCTTGCCACAAGAAAGAAAAATCTTGTGTTATTAACAGCCAAAATACACACTGACCTTGCCAAAAACCAGTCTTTGAGGCAGGACGCTTCCTGCAATACAGAGATACCTACTAAAATGAGCACACAAAGTAAAGCTCCCGCTCAATTACACCTCTTTGGGAAAAGAGCAGTAGAGAACAAACATACATGTCTACAGGTAGTAGCAACCATTTTTTCTCTCCAGTTTAACAGTGTAAAAGTGGTACCACTCTGTTACTTGTGAAAGCAAAGCAAAACAGGAGAGGTGTTTCACTCTGCTCAAAATTTTATTTCTTGAAATCTCTGTAGTATAAAATCCTATTTTAGGAGAAGCTTTTTTTCCCCTTGGCACTGCAAAACAGCCCCAAACTCAGCATATTTGGCTTCCTGATAATTTTTCCTGGCTGAGTACTCACAGCCTACAGAGGCTCTCTGTTACAATTTTTGCCAATTCCCTTGCTTGACCCGTTTCCAATAGGATGACCAGAGAAAAAAGGTGGCAGTCAGAGAAATGGTATGACCTCATGTTATCAGAAGGGTGTTTGAAGCCACAGAAAACACTGCACTGAGGCAGCGTCATTCTGCACTGGAAGCCAATGTAGGCTTGGGGAGATTTAATGGTTTTGCCACCACATCCATACTCTTTGATCTTACACCAAGAAATCTGGATCTTAACAACCAAATGGCAGAGATGTCCTGCAAGAGATACAATCCTAAATAACCAGAGGGGAAAGAAATCATGCCTGTGAATGTAGTATGTGTCTTTTGACACAAGGAAGCTTAACCATAGATAGAGCAGGCACACAGTAGGTGATCTGTGCTTGGAGAAAAACATTTAATTTAGATGATACTTACTTGCAAATTATTTGATCTAGTTGAAATCTTCTAATAACACAGAGGATAAAGAGGTTGCTGTCAAGACATACAAGTTGAGGGGCTGAAGAATAAATGCAACATAGTGATCCTATGTACCCAAAACTCAAACAGCATAAAGAGACTGCTTCTAAAGAGACTGGACTTTCTTACGAATAAGTCAGGTGGTTTTTTTTAGATTTTCAAGCACTTCAGAAAACTTCAGCATTCAAATTCAGGTTAAAAAGTCATAGTGTTTAGCAGGAGAGAGAGAACTTAAACTGAGTATTTCATAGAAGTAGATCATCCTTAGAAACAGTGACAGAAAATTAAAACTACTATCTATGATCTAAGAGACAAATGATGAACTGCAAGGGGAAGCAGAAGAAAGGCACCTTTGCACTGCCAGGCTTTCCAGCTGGCTGTGAGATGTCAGGTTTGCCAGGTGCCAAATTGCTCCATAGAATCTATTAGTGCCACTAATCACTATATAGCACAGATGCCCACAGGTGATACCGAAGCTCTTAGATCATATTTACACTACAGGAACAATTTTTTTATATTAGGCTGGTCCTTCCAAATTTACAATACCTGAAGTTTAACTCCGAGGCTGAGCCTGGGCCAATTTATTTGCCTAATGTGTACAATCATAAGCCTTAATTGCAACATTCTTCAGTTCTGACAGTAAGACTGAGACAATCGAGGCAGTGCATTTCACAAGGGAAAACCATCGCTGATCCTCAGTTGCTTTCTTTCATGAATCTCTGGAGTTGCACTGTGGCTAAACGCAGAGGTTTCGGCAGCAGCTTTCCTTTTTTTTTTTAGAAATACCTTTAGCAGCTCAGGCCATATTTTTCTTGCCCCTTCACTTGTACAGGAAGAATTCCTGCAGGATCAAGTTGTGAATTAAACAAATTCACTGGACTAGTTTACAATGTGGCTTGAGAAAGAGTTGTGTCAGCACCACTGAGGGCGTTGTGAGACAGTGGTGGGATGAGAGGCAGGGGCAGGAATAAGCAAGAATTCGTTTGTCTGTATCATTGCCAAGGCCTTCACACTGTGAAACTCTGGCCTCTTGGCAGGAACATTTAATCTACCTTTTTTAGGAAGTACTCCAATTTTAAAATTTAACAATTATTACAGTTACAAGCAACTTTCCCCAGGATTTGCATGAAGTCTCACCTGAATAATCTCAGGCCATCACTCCAACTCCTCGTGGGTGTCTTGCCAATACTTTGCTATTCCCCTTCAAAACCCTTGTTTTCTTTCCCCTTACTTATGCTTCAGCCCAACCTGCAGTGTTGTCTTCTGAACCGGGAAGCTTATAATAGGAACAGATCCTCCATGGCCACCAGGCAAGGAGAAGTAAAACAGAGCCCCGGTAACCACCATCAGCCTTAATCCACTGCTTCTGTGAGAGAGTCCCAGCTCAGGAGATGGAAATGGAGAATTGAGAACTAGGGGGATCACTTAAAAGGGAGAATCCAGCCCAGCATGGAAGAGAAGGTCTAGCATCACTTACAGAGCAAGGATTTAGGAACAGGGCTTACCTGAAAAAAATCAGCTCTTGCAGAAGTTTATCTGCATGCAGTTAGTTTACTCAGGAAAGTCAGCCAAACTCCAGCAACATGGGAAACTTTATAGCATTGGATGGGGACCAGCTAGTCCCTCCTGTTTGCTCTAAGGGAGGTACTATAAGGTTTGCAGGAAGTAGAGAAGCCATTAGTTATTAGGAAATAAAACGGCTCTAAGATACATTGGACACACAATCACAGCATGCTATAAAACACAGGAGAAGAATTGCAACAGCTACAGGCAAGTTGACACAATAGCTAAGATGAGGCAACATGACCAGCTTTTTATTTGACAGCTATTTCTAGAAGATATAGCCTGTTCTTTGCGCAATGGGTTTAGCATTTTTGTTAATTTGCAGCTGAATGGAAAGATGAGTCACTTTATCACAAAACAACTTCATCAACTCAGGTTTCAGCCTGTGAGAGCAGAACTACTATGCATACAATACAATCTATTAAGACAATTTAGCACTCCCTTCCTAATGCCTGGGAAAAAGAGCCCCTTTATTCCAGAGTTTATTGTATCTTCATTTTCACTGAAATAGCCTAATATGATGCTTTGATGTTCTCCACATATCAGAGCAAGCAGATTTCAGGCTGTAGTTCTTCCTCATGCCCTATCCTAGAGCAAAACCAGTCAGTCCAGCAAAAAAGCAGAAGAAACTCAGGATAAAAATAAAAATTACTTTCTCTCCCCACAGAGGATACACTTATCTCAGCTGTATCCAACATATTTTCTTGAAAAGCTTAGTAAACTACAAGTGAAAATACGTATGTTTTGCTCATGTAACGTGTCCTCCCGCTTACAAAGGATAATACTGACACAGTCAAGACCCAGTAAAAGCGACAAGCTCTTTTTATGTAAGGACCTTAACCCACAGTCCCAAGAAAACAGACTAAGTAGCTACTAATCTCCTACTGAAACAAGCCTCCCTTGACTCTCAGGGGATTGTAGGGAAGAAGATGGGAGAAGGGCATGAACCACCTCAAAAAGAAAGGAGCTCAGTGATCTCCAACCTGGGTCTCCTCTTTGTGCCACCCATCGGCGTGGGGAACCTCCCCACTCAAGAGACCCTGGAAGGGCCCTTGCTTCCTATGGGGCTCCCAGCAGCTGGTTGAATGCTGGTCCGCTTGGGGAAAGCTGTGTATTGAGGAACCAGCTCTGACCTGTCTGCACTTCTGTATTCCCTATCCACCATAACTTCCATTTCTTGTGCAGGAGTCACTTTAGCCCACAGGCTGAACAAAAAATAATCAAATATCAGTTTGGTATCTTTGCAGCATGACACCTGAAAGGAGCGAATTGTTTTCTTTCCTGTTATTGTGACTCCTAGAGCAGGTGGTTTATAGACTGCCAAGGAAGAGAGAAATTTCTGTATGCTACTGTGGAGGCCTTTTCTCCCTCAAAATTACATAAAGACGATCCTGATTAAATACTATCCCACATGAATAAATATCCCTTTCACAGAAGTATTCATTGCAGAGTAACAACTGATGGCTGTGTGCAGACAATGGATGAAGTACACTTGCTGCTCTGGAGATCTTCATGACATAGCCGAATTAAACCTGAACTCTATAGAGTGTTGCATAATGTCATAGAACAGAATCACAGAATGGTTTGGGTCAGAAGGGACATTCAAAGATCACCTAGTTCCAACCCCCCTGCCATGGGCAGGGACACCTTCCACTAGACCAGGTTGCTCAAAGCCCCATCCAACCTGGCCGGAACACTTCCAGGGATGGGGCATCCACAACCTCTCTGGGCAGCTTATTCCAGGGCCTCACTGCCCTCACAGTGAAGAACTTCTTCCTTACATCTAACCTAAATCTACCTTCTTTCAGTTTAAAGCCTTATGCCTTGTCCTACTGCTACAAGCCCTTGTAAAAAGCATGTCCTGCTGCTCCCTCTATAAAACCTACTTTTTGCCTCAATAAGCTTCGATAAACTATTTTACTTTCCTTTTTCTACCTAGAACACCACATGTGCCATGGTTTTCCTTTGAGAGCATACACAGCCTCCTGAACTTGTTACACACAACATGAAAATATTCCACCATGTCACAACATACAACAACTTTGCTGATGCTAGCCTTACATGGGAAGCCAGTTTAGGAATTGATGGGTAATTTTTGCTCTCTTTTTTTTTCTTTTCTCTCTTTAGTTTCAGACATATCTTCAATAATTTTACTGAAATATTTAGATTTCTTTCCATCAAAAATCCTAAAGCAAAATGTTTTTTTCTAGAGCCAAGGTCACTCAGAATCAACTGGGATCTGTCGCTTTGTTCAATCTTGTCTCATTTTGACATTGATCTGCATCCACCTGTATTGCCACTACGCCAAATGACTGTTCTAGCTTACGTAGGTCTTGCTCTCATTACCACTATCAGTTAGGCCTCTTGATGGACTGTATCTCCCAAGAGACACACACGCATGCAAATCCTGGTGTATGCTGTGACCTCCGCTCTGCCAGAGCTCTTTGGACGCAGAGGAGGCGGCACATAAATGTGATTCACCAGGACAAAAGTGCTTGGCCAGTGATCCCAGCTCATAGCGATCAACGAAGACATCTCTGAATTGCCATTCCAAGGACTCATCAAAAGCAATGCAGGAAGATGTAATGTCAAATTGGTCTTTTAACACCCCCCCTCCCTCATCCTTTTGAAAACCAAAATTTTTCATAACCCTCCATTCTAGCACAAAAATGAGATTTTTTTTTTATTTCTATCCAGCATAAAGATAAATGCTGAAGTTAGCAGATTCCCTGAGGAAAGGAAATACTGAGTTTTAAATCAGCTCTTGTTACTCCTCCTCCTCATTGCATCTCAATCAGTGCTTGCTACGTGTTCCAATATTAAATTTTTCCTCATATATCTTTCCCAGACAAATCTTTTACTTAAGCTGTTCTTTAAAACCTCTCTGGTTTGCTGACTGTTATCAGAGATAGATGAGACAGAGCATCATGGCTCTCCCTCATGGGAAAGCATCATAACATCACAATGCCTTCGCCTAAACAAATGAAACTACATTGGGTTCCATCTCCATTTCACATTTTACTCTCAGTAGCCTGAGCACTTCTGCCCAGTTATCACCAAGCAGCATCTGTCTTTTTCTCATCCCTCCTCCTTCTCTCTCACCACCATGCCACAAGGCCAAACTTCATTTTATTACCCACTGTCAACCCTTTACTTCTTTGGAGTGCCTGCGTAGGAAGTAAAATTGGTTTAGGTTGCTCATAAAATCCACTGCTTATTCTCTCAGAGCAGTGTCTCCTCTCTCATGGCAGATAATATACAAGTCACAGAGACTGGAGAATCCTAGAGCAGGAGATGCTCTGAGCACTGAACTCTTCTGGCATAGCACAATCTCAGAAGTAAAATTAGCCAGAACTGCATGCAAAGGGAGATTAAGCTAAAAGTCTTCACCTTGGAAGAAAAAAAAAAAAAAAAAAAAAAAAAAAAAAAAATCACAATCCTTTTAAAACCAATTCCAGTTTCCTGCAACTTAAAGGTCAAATAAAATTCTCCATTTTGCAAGCTTCTTTAGAGCAACTTCACAATATTTTAAATTGCTTATTTTTATACAATATGTGAAAGCACACTTAACATAAGAGGTGTTCTTTTTCTAATTACCTTTTGATTTTTGTTTCCCCATTTCCCCTTCTACCTTCTCCTTTCCTTTTTTTTATGCACTGTGGCAACTCACACATTACATTCCAGTATAATGGCAACCTTGCAAAAAAATCTGATGAATTAATAGCCAGTCTTGTCCAGTTTGAGGAGAATAACTTGGGTTATTTGCAAAAAATGCCATGGGATCTGAGAAACTGGGGTTCCATCACTTTATTCTTTTGTTTCTTGCTTAATTACTGAAGTCCTGATGACCATACACAGATACTTGGATAGCAAACCATAACTTCAGTAGAGGAAATATTCTAAATTTCTGCTAAGTCTGTGTAGAAAAATATAAATTTACAGTCTTCGCTTGCACGTTCTGCCCTCAGACCTCCCAGGTGCCTGTGTCTCACAGCAGAGTCTGGGGGAGCGAAGTATGACCCCTGCTAGAGAAAGATGGAGTGAGGGACACAGGCACAGAAAATCTACACAGCTCCGTGGGACTGGATGGGAGGCATCCAAGGGGGCTAAATGAACTTGCCGATGTCATCAGGAGAAAACAGTCTAGTATTTTGGGAAGGTAATGGAGACTGAGGACAGACCCATAGACAGTAAAAGGCAAATATCGAGACTGTCTTCGGGATGGGCAAGAAGAAAGAAACTTCCAGAAGTGGAAGAAAAACCATTCTATGTTTCTATAATCATTGATTACTATGATTATAACCACACTTCCTATCATTTTTCCTTCAAAAAAGACAAGGAAGAAGAAAACAAACACGTAAAAGGGGGAAAGGGAGCTGAACATTAGTTTCTTTGCAGTGCTAGCATTCAGTTTGCTGTAAATGGTATGCTGACCACTGGTAAATATCCCTCAGTGCAGGCCTTAGAAACCATCTTCATTAACACTTGTGAAGATGATGGGAAAAAAAAAATAAATCAAAACTCAATACAAATTATTCTGTATTTAAGGCAAAAACAACTTAGACATTATAGATGGACATAAATGCAGCAAATTTTTCCAAGCTACATAAAGAACTCCTTCCAGAAAGAAATAAAAATACCTTCAAAACCACTGAGTTTCATGGAGTTACGCAACTTTTCTGTAAATTTTTTCTTAGCTCACTAATCAAACACCTAGCTTCTTAGTACAACAAATCCTGGTTTTGGACAATAGATTACCATGGAGCCTAATAATTATTTTGGCCAGAGAGGCTTTCCTGAGATGTCTCAGCCTCCTGCCTCAACCTGCTCCCCAGAAAACAATTCCTTCTTGTCAAGGGAGCACTGCCTGCTTAATGACAGGCTTATGAAAACCCAAATGAAATATTTTTATCTTTCCACCATCAGAAAAGCCTCCAAATAGCTACTGAATGACTAAAATCAGGGAGTGTCCGAGCAGGGAGATTGATAAAGAAAGAAAAAGGCTTTGCCTTCACTCTCTGAGAGCCACGGCCTGTGAGCTGGCATGTTCTATTCTTTTTGTGCTGGGAGCAGATTTTTCCGTCTTTCTAAAGTGCTGTTTTATCAGAATGATAACCTGAAATTTACTCTTACTACTCCAGTTGTATTTCCATGCAGGTTTCTGTGGGAAGCTGTGATGAGCGGTGGCTCCTCTGCACACACAGCCAGTGCTCCTCCTTCTCCCGGCTGCCTGGCAAGCTCTGCTTTGCTCCCTCAAGATCAGTAATGGCGACAGCCCCCAAAATAAAATAACAAAAAAAAAAAAAAAAAAAAAAAAAAAAAGAAAGAAAAAA
>NW_010972909.1:3812161-3830734 GCF_000737465.1 Haliaeetus leucocephalus | reverse complement strand
AAAAAAAAAAAGACAGGAAAAAAGGATGGAAAGAGACTCTGACTTTCCTTGTTGGATACTCCTATCTCTCCCTGCTGGATATATGAGGAGCAAGAACTATTTGGCCCTTAACTCTGAGGTGCCTCTGATGCATGGGCAGAGTGATGACGTTATACTACTTTACTGTTACTGACGCTGGCCCGAAAAGGGCCAAAAAGTGAGAAGGAAAGGGTACACAAAGTAAGAAACCAGGACCTCTGGGCAACAAACCATCCCAGAGTCCGCATGGGAAAGGCAGTTTCAGCCAAAGGACATTCAAGGAGGTTTGTCTCCACAGTTCTGCCTGAGCTTCTCACCAAGAGCTGGGAATGAAGGACCATTGCTCCACACTCAACACATATGTTAAAAAGGAAAAGTCTTTTACTGAAGCAGAAAAAAAAAGGGGGGAGGGAGGGAATTTGGCAGATAGGAAATCTTTTATATAAAGATAATACTATCAACAAAACTGCCAGGGAATACTGACCTCTAACTGCTAACAGAAGAAATAAATCAGGTTTTGTCTCACCTAGAGCAGAGAGTTGATTGAGATGAATGAGAGTTTCAGATAGATAATATATAAATAAAAGAAGAGGTTTAACTGAAGGTATTCTGATGTGTCAAAAAACCCCAAAAGTAAAAAGGTATTGGTCAGCAAGTTTTTTTTCAGAGTAGTTCTGAGAAATTTTTTTAAGGGAAAACATTTTCCTGACCAGTAAAAGATAAATGAAAAGATATTCTGTCTTTGCTTTGAAATATTTACTAGTTATCTCAGTTGTTCTCTGTCTTTCTACTGGCCATCACACTTCTGCTGCTCTGGGCTTCTCTCTCCTTCTCTGCAGATCTCTTTCCTTCTCCCCTGAGTGATTTTTCCCTTAGCTCTGTAATATTCCACTTTTAAAATAAATGCAGAGAATCTGCTGCTTCCCTAGAGCATGCCCAGGGGCAGCTATACAGGAGTTTCAATGAAATGCTACTTCCTGGGTCATCAGCCTGACCTGACTTTTTTTTTTTTTTCTTTCATTTTTCTTTTCTTCACAAAGTCAAACCAGAAAAGATGTGACACTTAAAAGCCCTGTAAAGTGGGAAACCTGCATGGCTGAAACTCAGAACTCTTGGATTCTCAGCAAAAGAAGACTGCAGAGAAATGGCACCATAATAAATTATGAAAGCTGAGTTCCCAGGTAGCCTGAATAGCTTTGGTAGACTTTAATTAAATTACTTTAAAATGCACAAAATGCATCTTTGTTGTTAAGAAGTGCAACAGTATACGCTGGAATGAGATTTACATTAAAATTATTTCATATCACTCCACAGCTTCAAATTTTCACCCTCTTTCCCACATATTCTGAGGAATTTTGTAGTTAAGGAATAAGGGAAGGTATGTCCATCTACTTTGTGAACTGTTAAAGGTACAAGATAGCTGGCTGTATTTAACCTCATGATATGGGCTTTTACTTCCAAGAATGGCCTCTGCTAGACTAGATCCTACAATAACTGGGCTCTAATTCTATTCATTGCACACTTTCTGGACAACCTTACACAAAGCCAAATCCACAAAAGTTTGTGATTTTTACTATCTTATGCTATACTTTGTTCTTTCCTAATCCAAGTAATCCAAACCAGTTTTCAGCTCATTGCATCATTGTAAGGTAGAGAAATAGTGTTGTACTTAATTTAGATTTAGGCACTGGGAAATTAAGGGATCTGATCAAAGATGCACAGAAATAGTCCAGGAGACAGTTGGAAACCAAATACGAGAAAATGGAGCAGGAAAGATCTGCTATGGTGAATTTCATTTTTCTACAGGATTCATTCAGTACCTAGTAACTCAGGCTGGAATGAGGATGTACGTGGTTTTAGATGCATTCCCTTTGACATATTAGGAACACTGTAAAGCAAGAAACTTCTGGAAAACATAGGCAAAACGATTTCTTAGTTGCTGCCCAACTACGAGTAAAACCTCTTTCTTATTGCTCAGAGAAAATAGAGAAACTGAAAACAGCTGCTGGAGTTGCTGAAGATGCTGAGAAATTGTTAGGTAAAATACTGATGGCAATTAATAAAATCAGGCTGCATCCTGCATATGCAACAGAGGGAAGCCAGGGGAAATAGTGCAAAAAGAACTCGTACAAAATGGTAGTCAAAGCAAATGTGATCCTCTACATCTTTATTCCCAAACTACAGCTGTAAATGGGGTCCACAGAAGACATCTGAGATGAGAAAAGAGAAAAATTTCCAAAACTGTAGACTCAGCTCCACACTGACCCCTCATAGTGACCCCCCACACATCTGAATTTAGGCAGTGTTTTTTGTTATTATTTGTCATATTAATAAAGGAAGGAGCTTATTATTTCTTCCCATATGTGTCCCAAATGCCCATTGCATCCTTTTTTTTTTTTTTCTCTATACGACTGAAAGGGGCCACCTTTGGTCAAAAGGCCAAATGAGCTTTGATTCCCTTACAGCTTCTATAAGAGGATGGAACCTGCCCTATTAAGAAAAATCTTAACCTACATTCTCCAGTTACTGTAAATCCAGGGTTCTTGTTATCTGTTTACAGCCCAGACAGAAAACAGTAAGAGGATCTGTGAATGTGCAGCAGTAAGGAATAATACTGCAGAAAATAATTTGTGGACAAAGACTGAGGATAGTAGCCTACTGGGGGGACATGGTGTGAAACGGGGAGCCTTTGGGCAAAAAAAGAGCCTGGTGTTCAAGAAATATGGGTTTTTGGAGGGATTCCAGAGTAAGCTGGAGGAGGAACAAATCTGGAGTGAGAAGCAGAGGACAAGGAAGTGTTAACGGGGCAGACAGTTCAACACACCAGCTGTGTCCTTTGGGGAGCTGTGAATAGAGAGAGCAGAAGGCTACAGAGCAAGAGGAGAGGGAAAGAGAGGGTGACTGAGTGCAGCCAGAGCTCACTGGGGACTAAATGAAGCTCTGGGGTCAAGGGAGGGTAAGTAAAGTCACTGACCTCTGAGGACTCTTCAGAAAAAAAAAGGCATTTTTCTGTGCACTTGAACTACCGATTTTCTAATTGTACCAAGACCAGTTAAAGAGCCTGTCCTGCAAGGTTAATAAGCATAAAATGTATCATTAAGCATCCAGTTTCTTATCATTTTAGATCTCTTTGGAGGGAGGAAAATGGGAACAGGATGACAACATGACTCATGACTTTCCAATATTAGGTACAACAATTCTGTAGTTGTAGAGGCTGAGGCTTGCATACCCTACTTCTTCTAACTCTGAAACTGAAATAGCCAAAATCACCAAGGCAGCTGGACAGGGTATGTACCGATTTGTCCATTCTTTCCCCAAAGCCACACTTAGTTTAGAAAGGTAGCAACAGAGATCAGTGTTCAGCTGCCACCTACACTGAATAACTATAAACTGAAACAGGATTTCCTCACCTGTCCTTCTGGTTAACATGCCACAGTCAGACAGCATTGCACACACTTAAACCCAGCCACCTAAAATAACATTCTACCTGCAGCCCTTCCTACTCAGGGAGGCTGCTGGTACTCCCAGATACTCGGTATACAAACAGGTTTCCACAAGCTTAAGTGGCAAAAGAAAAACCTGTAGATACTAAAAAAATAACATTATGGCAAAGTGACACCAGAGTGATGTTTCCTTCAGATCACTTGTAGCATCAAACCTGTTCTGAGGCTGCCCCTCTCTTCAGCGAGGAACGAGATGAATTTAGCCAAGCATCGGGAAGGGAAGCTGGCTCCGCTGCGCAGCATTAATTAAGCACTGATTCTACATTAAGGCCGGGGAGGGGGTAGTGAGCATGGAAGGATAAGGAGAGCAGGCTGCAAGGTGGGGAGAGACATAACAGAGAAAAAATAAGAGTGGCTCAACAGCATTCACCTGGAAACTGAAGAAGGTCGAAAAGCTGGACGCTTACTGCCAGAGAAGCTGCTCTGGAGGTGCTGATCCCCAGCTCCCTCACATGGCATGTCCCCCATCCAGAGCTGAGCTCTGGGCAGATCCAGGAGTGCTCCCGAGTCAATCACTCCAACAAATCCAAGCCTAGCCTTATGGATGTTGTAAATCAGAATTCAGAAATGCATGTATTTAGGAATAAGAACTGGCTGGATAACCACATCTGGCAGGATCTGTGAAAAGCCTCAGACTCCCTTCACATGCGTAGTGAAGGTAGGACTGGAAAAACCAGGCTTTTTCACTGTCACCAAGTATATATTAAAAAAACTAGGTTTTATCTTTTGGTAGTGTTAAGGGAACCTTTCTTCTTAATGGCCAGATTCATTTAAGGTTTTATATGGGAACAGTTAAGTAGGGAGCTCTTTGAAAAACCTGATACAATATAAATATTTAATCCTTAAGTAAATCATTTGGACCTCGCTCCACTATTCTCAAACCTAGCACCTACCACATAAGCTCGCAGAAATGCAACAACAGGAGTTACTAGGTTCTGTCCCCGCTCCTAAGACAACAGAGGAACCCTTCCACAGGCCAGGTTTTTAGCAAGCACATTCACAGACAGCAATCCACAAGGGCAGTTTACAGTCCAGGACTCGCCACACACATCAGCAAAGTTTACACCCATGCACAGACATTCGTGGGATGCAAGAGATGAGACCTGCTGGTCAGAATTCACTGCAAATGTTCAGTCAGTGGCAGCACATTTAAGCCAGCGAGGTATCACTTTTACTCCAGGCAAGGAGAGGACCAGTACTTGCAGAGCTAGACAGCATGTCTGCCTTTAAAGAAATACTTCAAATGTTGGAAATCTTAAAAAATTTATTTCATAACAGTACAATATTTACTATTTCATCTGGGCATATATTCTCAGTCTTCCCTTGAATCTCTCTATTCCAAATATCACCACAAAATAAAATACTCATTAACTCATTAAAATAATCCTCTTGCTGTGCTTAGAAAGGGATAGAAATAGGATAAAATCCTATGACGGGCCTGTCACTTTTACTTATTTTATAATTGGGTGCTTACTATATTTCTTGTTGATTAAATTAGAACAAGAGTAAAGGTACTTTAAGAAGTTTTCCACCCTCAATTTGTTGATATCTCTGACGTGAAAGTAAAAGCCATTAAACAGGGTGATTTGGTCATTCTGTTTGAAGGGGCTTTCCAAATCTGTTTGTGCAAAGGAACATCTGTTCAGGCAAGGCAGCTTTCCAAATTTGCTCATTTGTCTGGCTGCCCTAACAGCTACGTTGTCATCCATCACCTGCCACCAAAGCTGCGAATGACCAGGGAGTTCATGAGAGAAAAATGGTCTTATCTTACACCTACCCATGGACAATACCCAACTGTAACCAAAAATGTTAGCAACGCCTTCTCTCCCAGTCTCTTCCTGAGATTAAGAGATGGTGAAATACGCAAAGACACAAACCCCTGGCTCCGATGCAGCCAGCGGTGAAGGACTGCTCCTTTCAGCAGAGCCGAGGAATCACCTCCTAGCTATCTCGAAGCCACCTGACGTTTGTCACCGCCACGAAATCCTCTTCAGTCTTTTGCAATAGCCTGGAAAGAAAAGGTGTGGATTTGCTTGTTTTCAGTTGCGACAGTCATCTAATTGGGAGGTAACTTAAAATCTTTGTTGCCCAAGACAGCTCATGTGGCATTTAAGGTGTTCCTTCCTTCTCTTCAGCGAGGCCCTCCTTGATCCGCTGTGGTCTTCTGGCGGTGCACGTCTTTGACTCTTCTGCAGCGGACGTGCTCGTTTTGCCGAGCACCAGCTGCGCTCTTCAGAAATCTCGATCTCACCGACAGCAGCGGAATCGCTGAGATTCTCTGCAGTGCATCGGCTGTGGTCCCTCTCGGCACAAGGTATGGCACGTCCCCTGTAACCGCATGTGAGTGACCATCGTGTTAACCGTTGGGTCACTGGCCAGCTTCAAAAACTTTCACACAAATAGAAACGTGACCGTTCAGACTGTCCTCTTGCTGCTGGCAACCCTGCCTCCTCCGATAGCACAGCTGTAACCTTCTTCCTTCAGCTGTTCGGGTTTTTTTTATCTGCCCCAGCTCAAAACGCGGTGGGGTGTGGAGCAGAAGTAGCAGGAAGCACCCAGGAGCCCTGGGTGACTGCAGAGCTAAGGAGGAAAGCACAAAGCTCTCTGGCAGTGAAAAAGGAATATTCTAAAATATTTCTAGAATATAAGAAGAAAGGAATGGAGAAGAGGGATGCAAGCTGACCTTGCTTCAACTGAATCAGCAGACTGCAGCTAGAGAGGAGGGGCGTGTTTGTTTCTAAACAATAAAATACAGCCAGCACACATCATTCCACATCTACCATCCTTAACAGCGCTCTTCACACAACGCTCTTCTGTTACACACAAAAAATAGATCCTTTGTTTTTTTTAATAAAAAAAAACAAAACACCAGTGTAAGAAAACAACAAGCCAACCCCAAAAGACAATCCCTTCTCCTCACAAAACAACAAAAATGCCCGAAGGCTATCCCAATATTGTCAATACTCTAAAGACACGATACACTCACCAAAGCAAAACAGTTGGCTTTCCGTAGAGCTGTGTTTACCAAACCCTTTCATTTGTAGCACCCGAACCGCCAGCCGAGGCGAGAACGACAGCTACGTCCTGCTGGAATGACGAGGGAGCAGACCTGCACCTTGCAGCAGAGGACAGCGGCGATGCCCTGGTCTGGCTGTGACCGACCTGCTTCCAGAACTGGGAGTCATCAAATCAGCTCCAGGCAGCGCTGCTCCTCGCTTAATTAACTTTGCTCCTATACGTAACCCACGTGCAGTGCTGCCAGCTGACGCTTTTGAGTGTACCTTTGAAGTTCTAAGCTCATCATGTCCCGCAGCATGGCCGTGGCACAGACAGAAGTACCAGCCCGATAAATGCTCTTTGCACTGCGTGCCATTGTGCAGCACAGACATACCCTTAACTGACACAACCTCCTGGCTGTCTTTTTTCTTCATCTTGATCTAACAGCAACCTCCTTGCACAAGGGACAGAGAGCACCTCAGCCTGCAAGTGTCACAAAAGTAACAGACTTTGAGCAAACTGATCCTCCTGAAGTCAAGCAGAGCAATGGACTTGGAAGCATGCACAGATATTTTCAATCTGCGTGAAAAATATCACGGCAGGAAAACAAAAGAGATGTGATTTGACAGAGAGAACATAAATGTGAGTATGTGCAACTTTTAGGGCTGCAAAAGACCTAGAGTTGTGGGCAGCACCTCACTATTTTGACAGTTATACATTCAGGGAAATGGGTCTTTGCAACAGGGAGACAATTTCTCTTCCTGACCAGGAAAACCCTTAATTTTTAATTCTTATTTCAGTCAAACCACACTTTGACTAGATGAAACTATGCTACCCAGTGAAGGTATCAAAATAAACTCCACGACTCTGCCTTTTCCTGAGCCTATCGGTTGAATATCAGCATGCCCTATTCACCAGCAACACCAAAGAGCAAAGTTTTGTAAAGATAGTTAAAAAAACAACACACAAAACCAAATCTTGCCAGATTCTGCCAGGAGTTTGCCAAGTAAATTAGGGGTGGTGGTGGTGGTGTTTCCTCCTCTTTGCATTGTCAGGATAGATTTTGTCAGCAATTCAGAGAAAGTTTAAGCAAAAAAGAAGTTTTGTTATTTAAGTCACAGTTTTATTTGAATCCGGTAAATGTTCTGATGAGAAAAAGTGTGTATCTACACAGGTAAGTTCTGCCCACTAAGAAGTCCTTCCATATGGGTCCCAGTGTTTGCAGTGGCAATGGGACGGGAATGAAGTATTCTCACAAGGAAAACAAATGCAGCTCAGTTAGGAGAAACACAGCTAGGAGAAAAGAGGCAAATATATTAACATCAATACTAGAAGGGATTTTCAAACAACCTAGTTTTACATAGTGTTCCTGGTATTTAGAGGACGTTGGAAAACCTCTCCATTAACTTTTCCAAAGTTTATGATACTTTGTGATAAAACTATTAGAATTTTGGTGATTTTCTCATAACTAAATGAAAGTTAGGAGTTTTGTTTCATTTCTGGAACATATACGTAGGGGGAGTTTTCCCATTCTGAAGGCTGCATTCCAGTTAGCAGCAGTGTGAGTGTTGTCACTGCATTAAGCCTAAGATAATGTCTATTCACAGTCATATCAATGGCATGGTGACAGGGACCTTCAAGCTTCTCACTAGAGGTTGGCCCTCATACTGAGGGCTCTCCCTAACTCGCTTCACCTGGAAACTGGTATCTCAGCTATTGAGTCACACTTAGATGGATATGATCTGATTTTAGCTACAGAAATTAGAGTGCTTTAACCATTGCAAACCAATATTTTACCAAAATTGAACTGGGGCCTTTGTCCTAGATTGGTCCATACAGAACTTTAACAGACTGCTCTCAGGAACCAGTGCCCTTCTGAAAATATAGGAGGAGGGATCCCAAGCAAAAGGGAGGGCAAGATGAAGTGTATAACGAAGTTTTGCAAGAATAAGTGTGTAGGAGCCGGAAGACAGCTGTGATGCACTCTGTAATGAAACATCATTCAGGTCCAGGGAGTAACCCATACCTTCTGATTCTCAGTTGGCAGACAAATGTGTTTCCAGCCCTGAGGGTTAGGACAATGTTTCAAAAACAGCTGGCTGGCTATATAAGAAGTTTTCCTAAGGTGAGGAGAATTTTGCCAGGGCTGACCGAAGGACAAAATTGGTGCTCCTTATCATCTGCTGCGATGAATCAGGTCTACAGGCTTGATTTAATGCAAAACCTGGACGATGGATTTACTAGGGCAGCTACGGCATTGTCCCTGTGTGGAAGGAAGACAGACCAACCTGTGATGCTCCACAAGACTAGGTATCTGCTCCTCAAACAGAAATTGAGAAGCAATCCAGGGTAGATTACAGAGTACATTTCAGAGAGTCACAATTTCACTTGCAAAGCCAAGACAGACAAGCATCTAAATTGTCACTGCAATCTCTGTAAAATAGGCAGATATTCTCAAAAAATATCTTAATTATGTGTTGTAGGTTAAGTACTCCAGACTGATGAAAAGACTCTCAAAGGCTAGGGAGATGGAAGATCTTACTAGATGATCCTAAAATGTTGTGTTGGAAGAGGCCTCCATTGGACTACTAGGGACAGGTAGATGTGTCAGATGAAGGGCTGCGACATGGAGCCAAATCCATAGTCTTCAGGCTTTACACCCCTGATTTAACCTCCTGATGGGCTCATCAGAGTATACTTTTATTGTGTAAAACAGGCTGCTCATACAGTGCTGTTTCCTTATGGTATATTAACCAAGTGCCAAACATGGCATTTTGGAGAGAGCACAATGTACACACATCCTGAAACAGCATCATCGGCACTGAGCTCAGGCATCTTATGTTTAAGAGTAATCTGATGCATCCACTGACTTCTACCCATATTTTGTTATGGAAGTTGACAGGGAAGTGCTATTAGCGGCAAGCAAGAAATTTTCTTGGTGAAAAATTAAGATCTTGGTCATATCAATGTTTTTAGAGTTATGACGCTTTTGGTGTCAGTTTCATATAATTATTTGGGGGAGATTAAAAAAAATCCTAACCCCTAAATATTTTATTTAAAAATTTAAAAAATGAAACACTTTTGCTTTAACTTTTATCACTTTTGTTTATCACCTGGGGGGAGGTGCAGCAGCAACCTGAACAGTTTATTTAAACCAGAACAGTTTTCTACCTCAAATTCATAGGCCAGTGATTCTTCCTCTCTGATTTTTCAGAGCCAGCACTGATCTGAATATTGCTTAACCTGAAATCTATTAGCAGATAATCCTTATCCAACAATGGCACCTTCACCTGTGTAATCTGCCCAGAGATGAGCCATCTTCTTTCACGTTTCAAAATACTGTAGAAAACCACCCTGTCTAATGCTTGCTTAGGAAAGGAAAAAGAGTGATGGGACTTGTAGAAGTAGCTCCTTTTTGTTCCGCCCAGCTCCCACCTGCCCACACAGACATTATCAAGAACAGAACTGGGGGTGCTGGCCCAGAACGAGGGATGGAAATGTTTCCAGCCTGCGCCACAGCCATCCACACCCGAGTTGCAATGCATTCCCTCCTCCTCCCAGATGGGACTGAAAATCAAAACATGTAAAGAAGAACTGTTTGGACTCTGGATTCTCCCAGCTCATCTGCATAGGAATACAGCCTCTTCATTTATCTCCAGGCTTTTTGTTATCTGCCAGTGCAAATATCATGGTGTAGCAAGGTAGAGGTCATTTAATAGATGTGCTATAAGCAGCTGCAATCTTTGGAAAACGCTATTAAGAGCACAGACTCTTCCTTTCTGTATCTCCTGTGTTAATGAAACATTCCTTTAGCCATTAGAAAATTTACAAACTGTATACCATTGCTTCTGCTATTTTAGCTTCTTGAAATAATAGGCTTTTATATATGTGCCTTCAACTCTAGTTTAAGATCGTGAAGACTTCAAAGATGCAATAATTTTAATAAAGTAAAACTCTGATAATCTTGACTCCAAGGGTATTATCCTTAAATATTATTAACATGGCATCATTGATGTCTATCTCCTGTTGCGTATGTGGCTGTAGGCACTTTTCTGTTCCTGTATACCCGGCTACACGCTTTGTTGTTCTAATGTGAAAGCCATGATGGCACGACTCATGTGAACCTTCCTTGCCTGTTATGACTTGTGCTCAATTATCTGAAATCCAAAAATCTTTCCATCTTAGCATTCCTGACTGTTGATCATCTCTGGAATGACTGATCTATGAAGAATAAAGAGAACACTCACCAAACACACACAGTTTTAGGATTCTCCAACACATATTTACATAGTGACTAAATTGCCACCAGCTGCACCCAACTTTGCTGGCATCATTTTTACACCCCTGCCTGTCACCCAGCCCCCTCTAACAACATGCCAAGAGTGACTGGTGACAGTACTTTATTTGTATGGGCATTGTTGCGCAGACTAGATGGTCTCCATGGGTAAAGACAGCTTCGCTAATGCAGCGTGAGGATGCTCCCAGTTTGATGTGCAGCAGAGTCCCACGCAGAAGGGCCTCTGCTAACCTTATGAAAACACCTCTGTGCTGCACTCCCACAAGCAGGGAGGCAGGGAAGCCCAGTGCATAGCCAAATGAGAGGTTCCAGGTGGTCTTGGCCATGTTTAACAGGCTTTATTAGCCAAGGCAGTAGTCTCAAGGCCTTCAGCAAAGAAATGGCAGTGGTGGCAATCATGCCCACTAGAGGCAAACAGGATGGAGAGAGTAGGTAGAGGAAAAACATAGAGGGGGAGTAACTGAACCAGTTAGGTACAGAACATAACCAGTTTTCTGAAGTAATAATCAGACAAAAGGATGACAAGACTCATCTCCACTGGAACAAGATAAAGCGTTACAGGTACCTATCCACAGGCAATCATTTTGGCTTGTACACTGCTGTCCATGGCTTAGCACACCAGAGGAGAAACTAATTTTTGGCATATCTTTCACTAACAAGATCATTGAAAGATGAAGTACCTGCTCCCAACTGTTATATCCAACATCTGGGAAGCATTTGCTGAGCAAAGCGGTTGGCTGGCTATAGACCATCAGAATACAGGTCTCCCAACACTCTTTTCCTCACTTGGCACACAGGTCTCCACAATCTATATACGGTAACAAGAGGACTACCACCACAGGAGGCTGCAGGAAGAAGAAAATGCCAGAAGCAGGTTCCCTAGTTGCATTGCTTCACCATGTCATCATGCCTGAAACACAGCTGGTGAAAAAATGCCAGATTGGGTTGAACCCTTCACATTGCATGTGGAAACATGGAGCAAGATAACGACTGTGTCACTACCCTGAAAAGTCCTAGTGAGGCACAGATACTACTCCAGAGCTCACATACAGTATATGAAACTTGTTTGGTCTTCACGTATCTTACAGTACTTGTTACATCCTCCAGTGTTTCACAAGTGCCCCAAATTACATGAGGAACTTTGCCTTATCATGGGTGTGTGCTGCTGCACCCACAAAAAGTGGGTAGACAGAAAGGCAATTTTTTTCCAAGCAATCCCAAGATGGGTGGACTGAATCCACGCATCAGTGTCTTTGTAATGTAGTTTATAGCACACAGCCCAATTACGATAGCCTGTCCTGCTGGGGTGCAAGGATGAGCAGGTTCTTCCCGACAGGTACACCTAGATCACTTTCTCCCTTCGTGGAAAAGCAGGATAACAAACCACTGCATCATACGAGGCTGAAGGTTGCTGTTACAAGAGCTACCTTGAGGCTCTTGCCTCAAGGAACAGCTATTATCTTCATCTACGCTAGCAAGCTTCTGTACTTTGAAAAGGAAAGCACTGTGCCATGGAAAGATGCAAACAACCAGTATGACAATATCAAAGCTGCAGATTAACATTTTGAGCCTGATATAATGGGTGTGATGATAGCAGCTGATAAAGGGATAGAGTGGTAATACCATGCATCACAAACAGTGATGCGTATGGAAGGGCGGGGGATGACAAGATGAAGGGTTTATCACTTTGTTATTGCTGTTGTCTGACATCAGGAGGAGAAAAGGGTAGAAGAATATATTACAGATATCTGACAAAAGATGCATAGTCTTTCCCACTTCACACCCCCTATGACCTTCGTTCTTAATTACAGTCTTACTAGTAGATTGATCAGGTGGGAAAGGAAGAAGAAAAATAGTTGACAGGCAGAGTTTTTATACAAGCACATATCTACCAGTATTTTAAAAAAAAAAAAGGGACAAAGAAAACAATGGAAAGATATGGCAGCTAAGTGCATAAAGTGTTCATTAAGCATAAATATGCTTTTTCCCAACAAAGACCTTTAACATGTAGCCTCTTCTTGGAGGAAAGGGAAACAACTTAGAAGTAATAGGTGCTAATAATTTTTTCAGTGATTTAAGAAGCTTCCCTTCTAACAGTTAGGTATTCTGTGTGCATTTGGGCTTCAGTAACTAACACATGGAGGTAACTATGAATCAAAGTGATTTCTTTATATGAATCAACTGTGATTTCTTTATAGGCACATTTACAGGAGTGAAACTATCCATTCCAGGGTGAAAAGGTACAGTTCTCAGGCCAGCTAAGAATCCACACAAATCCAAAACCAAAGGAGATGACATTAGGGCTGGCAAAAAATTAAAACCTGTTTTTCTTCAGAGAAACAGTGTTTTTTCATTCTGTTAACCTGTTTCACAAGGTTTATCTGCTCGGTGCAGAAAGCTGATTAAAAAACCCTATTTTCCAATTCACATTGCTAAATTGCAGCCAGGGGCCCAGAACCCACCACTTAAGTCTGCACCAACTGAAAGCAAGATGACAATTCTTGACCAGAAGAGCCCAACTGTTTAAAGCAGTATCTGGAAGGAAATTTTGACAGCAAAAGTATGCAGAAGAAAATATATTCCAATTAGCTCTGCTTAACACCTTATAGCAAACAATGATTTCCATTTGGCAGTTTTTGTAATGAATTGTGTGTAGCTATTTGACATACCCAATGTGACACAGTATCACATGAGTTTTTATAATAGGTACCTGGGGAAAAAAAAATAGTGCCTGTAAATACCATGTATTTGTAATCTTCTTTTGCTAGCAGGAAAACATGTATAGAAAAGAAAAATCTGTTTAATACCTGCTATTCAATTATAAAAAAGAGCCACAAGCTAGCAATCTACAACACATAGGCTGCTTCCATTTACTTTACAACATTGAGGCGGGGAGGAGGGAGCAAAGCAAAAGCTTTCTGTAGATCTCATTGATGAAAAAGATGGCATCACATAAAAAACCGAACACAGCAGGAGTCCTTCCACTTCTCGGATTCTATGAAATGTTTCTACTCCTTGTACCTGGACAGGTAGACTAAGAAGTCGCATTAACAGTTATTTTTAAGAAAGATTTATGACTTGTTAACAACTTCTAATTAAGCCTCCCACTTTTCTACAGTATTGCTATAAAACATCTTAAAACAGCATCCAACGAATGCCTCCAGCTGTCCCTGTCTGGCTGCTTTTTGGGTTTTATCTTTCACAGAGGTACTGCAGCTACTATGGAAAGTAACTTAGTTTAGCTCTCAAGTTTAAAAAAGGCACGCACTCATTTTCCCTTCCAGCTGGTTAGCAGACACGATAGGTGACTGAAACTGTTCATTTCATACCATCGCCAGCAACGAGATTTGTTACGCACACATCCTGCCCATTAATGACAATAAAACTCCAGGTAGTAGCCTTTGATCTGTGAAATCGGTGGCTCTGAAGGACAAGCCAGGAAAGGAGCAGCTGCTCAGTCTTCTCTGCTGGAAATCACTCATTGCATACCTTACAATAAAGATGTTCTCAGCCCGACACTATCGAATTAGCAGACAACAAACACTCTTCTTTCATGACATCTCTTTCCTGCTTTTCTACTGCTGATCCAGATGCCCTAGACTGTGGCCAAAGACTACTCCTAAGAGGGTCTATGAATGACTGCCAAAATATAGAGGTAGAAAGAACATATAGAGATGCATATATTTTAATTTTCACATATCAAAAAGGGTTCAGAAACACTGTTTATGCCAATTTAATCAATTTACTCCGTGGGAAAGGAGTGGGTTCATACTGTGTACCACACTAGGTGTTGAGACTGGAAGGCAAGGAGAGTAACATCAGGTACCCATCTGAAGATTTTATAGATGCTGGTACTTTCTGCTCTTTTCCACATCATCCTAGCTTGGAGCAACACAAAACACTAAAACGGCCAGTAAATTGAGTAGACGACAAGTCTTGGCCCTTATTTGAACTTCCCATGTCTTTGCCCTTTTCAAGATTTCTCTCACATTATCACTGCTATGTACTCTATCTAAACATAACCCACCTTGAAGTTTTTGTGCCAGCATTTATTAATAAATACAAATGAAAATATTCTAATTTTCCTATTTCAGTATATGCAAAATTTAGAGAGAAATATAAATAAAACCAGAGTCCACAATATAAAAAAAAACAACAAAACAAAACAACAGACAGCTATTGTTAACTATAAACACAGTAATCTTTTCAGGCTCTCTGAGAGAAAGGTCACAACCACCTTGACATGTTACCACCACTGAGACACAAGATGAAATTCCCATGGTGTTCCTGTTGTCACATGTGGTTTGCTTCTGTTGAACCCGTCATGCTGGGATGCTGCATACACATTAAGAACTACTGCTTTTCACCAGAAAGGTAAAATATCATGTTTGGCAGAAGCTGAGGCAATTCTTGCTGCGTAATGCTTGGAGCCAGAAAAAGTAAGATATTCCTTCTCTTCTTTCCTTCTCCTATCTACAGTGAAAATTCTTCAAAACCCAGTAAAAGAGGGCATTCTTGTTGATCACCAATTATGCTCACCAATACACCAAAAAAAAATCCCTTACTAAATATAAAGATCTCAGGAAACACAAGCCATATAACATATATGAAACACACCCAAATGAAAAAGTTTGCATACACCCTTCCTAGTTTATTCACTTTTGACTTTTGTAGCAAGTACATTTCCATCCCCGAGATCTGCTATAAAACAAAACATGTGGGAGGATAATGGGACAACTAAAGTTTTATCAGGATTTTAAAAAAAGAAAGAGAGACAAAGCAGTATGCCCCAAATTGCATAATCACTGCTAAAGAACAGGCAAAAGTAATAAGTCAGCCTGAATACAGAGTCATGCTTGCGCTGTGGTTAAGTGGTACATTTCTCCCTAATTCCAATAACCATTAATCTTAACAACTGTTCAACTGAACCAAAACCCTTTAGAGTTAAAAACAAGGGTTAGCAGCTTGGTAGGGCTGTAAAAAAAACCCCACCTTCTATCGTCTTATAGATATTAAGCAAATCAGGAAAGAGGTGTTCAGCATACACGGAGGGGCACATGTACGTTGTACGGTCATGTTCGATTCAGCGCTAGTTTGCAGCATTACTCCTGTAGGTGGATAGTCAGTAACTCCTAGGCAAAGACTTTTCTAATTATTTGTAATTATTATTTTTATCAGCATTCGTATTCAAAAATGCTACTGTATGTTCACAGCAAGATGTAGGGAACACCCAGCAGCTCTCAGCTGTGGTGCCCTTCCAGGAAAACTAACATGCAGTGCCAAGAGCAAAACAACCCCCACAACCCTTTAAAATAAAATAAACGGACATCAATAATGAAAAAAACTTTTAAAATTATGCCAAACATCTGCATTTTCAGGTTATGACACAGTCTGCCCCTCCCAAGAAAACCCCACAAATATCTTAATACGCAGGTCAAGGATACTCAGCACAAAGCTCTCTGCTCCATCGCTCCAGGTGGGGGGATGCCTACGGACCCGGGGGCTGCGGTCACAGCCTCCCCGCAAGCTGCAGCTCCCAGGATTTTGTCCCTTTCCCTCTCTATGACAAACAGCCTAGTGTCTCAGGGCACGCGATGCCAGCACTGCCCACACAGAGACAACGTTCAGGCGCTGCAGATCCTTCAGAGGCAGGCAGAAATGTGCTGGAGCAGACGATTTGCAAAACTTGATTTACTGGAATTTTTCCAATAGATCTGATTATCAGATTTCCTTTTGCCTTATATGTAAGTGTACTGGCTTAGGCTGTAAAACACAGCACCTGGGTGCACGGCCAAATGTCAAAACAGTTTCAAAGGCACCATTTTGAATAACATCGACTCTGATGTTAAGGTAATTGTTTAGATTCTCCCCGGCACTTATAGGGCGTGGGTCTTGGACAAATGAAATGTATGACAAGGAATAGTCTGATTTGTATAAATTCAGAAATTGTTCAGAGTTAAAAATCAGAAAGACAGCACAACAAACCAAGTTACTATATTCTCTTCATGACGAACTGACCTTCCTAAGGAATTTTTCCTTCTGCACAGTTCCACTTACAATTAGTAAAATACAAATTCCTCACTTTTCTGTCTCTATTCAGAGCCAGACATGTTAAATGAATTTTTAAAACTAGCTGCAAAAAAACTGTTCAGTTATCTGAAAGGAAGCCTGCGAGAGATGACTGTGTTCCATAATGTTATTGGGTTTTAGCTGTTTTCATTAATCACAGAAATAATACAGTAGTGCTCAGCTTCAAACCCAGTTAGGAATTACAAAGAGGGTGCTGCCCTTTCAGATTTCCAAATGCACATTTACCAGGTCTTGTGGGCCTTTTACAGTCTAGTGAAGTTTTAATTTTAAAAGATACAGACATAGAGCTTGGTGGAAGCGGCATCTTCATTCTTCCTCTGTTTTCTTATCTTCTCAAAAACAGCTTTGAGAGCTAAGCACATGGATTTTGCAAAGCACTGTGCTCTCATCTTCAATTTATATCAGCTGTTCAGCTTTGAATAGCAGTTTGGTATCCGCCTTGTCAGCAGAACTGCCCTCCAGGAGTTGCATCTCTAGCCAAACCTCAAAAGAAAGAATCACTTCTTGGCACGGGCAGCTCCTCCAAGCATGCTCTGCCTCCTGCCAACTGCTTTTGGTGGATCCTCAGCCTCCAGCACTCAGCAACAGAAGATGCTGCCGACAGGAGCACAACTGATGCTCTCAACCCTTCCAGTCGCTCTCTTGTCTCAGAGCCATGTCCAGAAATAGCTGCAAAGACCTACAGTGACCTAGAAGAAGAGCAAGTCGTGCTCTGGTAGGATTTTTAGGGCTCTGCTCAACTGGAAGGCAGTCCCTTGACTTTTGCCTTGGAGGGAAATGCTCAGTGGAAGCTGGTTGTTTTTAATCACCCATTCCACAACATAGTCTGTTACACCCGAAGTTTACTAACTCAACAAGCATAGTGCAAAATTCCTCTCTGTTGTTAAGCATCCATTTGACTCAGATCACACTGAAACACGTTTTGCGTGCATGTGCAAAAGATTGGGATAAAAGTGGTTTTGCTTTAAGGCACTGCTTCACAAGGAAAAAAACGAACCAACAAACCCAAAGCAGACCACATGCCAAACTAGGCTTAATTGCAAATTAGCAAGGACAGTTGAGTGGCAATTAGTGCAGCCACAATTCAAGGCAGGACAGTCAGTGGTTCACCAGAGACTCACCCAAGATACAAGATTTTGTAATTAATGAAACTGTTTTATGAATTTTAGGGTACAGTGTGTATCACTCTTCCTGGAGTAAAACACAGGTTTTCTTTTGTGGCTTTATTTAGGCACATTGTTGACCACAATTAAAGGACAAGAAATGATGCATATATATTTCCTCTAAACTAATTTTTTTTGAGAAGTCTTCCAAACTTCCCAACTGCCAGATTAACAAATCAAGCACTGTAAATAATTCAAGCACGCTATAGACTGTACCCTACATAACAGTATACCACTAATTAGAGTAAAACCAAACCAAAACAGAAAAACCTCATCATCAGGTTAACTCTGTTTCCTCTGGAAAAACACAGCAGAAGCAGAGGGGTGAGCAGCAGCAAGCTTATCTCAGGAAGGCTGGTGAAGGCATGAAGTAGAAGGATGTTTCCAAGTCCATCTTGAACTTCTAAGCTTAGCACTAATAAAAGCTCACACAAGCAAAAGATGGGGGGGGGGGGGGGACCCCCCAAAAACTCAATGGGGAAAAACCCCCAGGCGGGTTTGAAGG
>NW_010972909.1:3790803-3812151 GCF_000737465.1 Haliaeetus leucocephalus | reverse complement strand
AAAAAAAAAAAAACGGCAAAGGGAGTGGGGGGGGGGGGGGGGAGGGGGAAAAACCCCACTAAATTCATATGGAGATAAAGCCCTAGGGCTGTTGAAATGGGTGCTGGTGGTCTGTGGCTAGAGTAGTACTGAATTCCCCCACAGGTTCAGCTGCTGTACCAAAATCATAGCATCCCTTAGCCAGCTCGGTAATACCTTCTTTCTCCTAGAAATGCATGTCCTTTAGTTATTTCTGGGCAGACTGCCAATCATCTTTAAGACAGGTGACTTTATACACAGTTGCTGTAAATGCTCCATAACTAAATGTTAGGATTGCTTTCCACTTCAAATATTATTTTCTGCACCCATTTCTTTTAAAGAAAATAACGCACCTGAATATCGTACATCTGGAATCCATGCTAAAGCACCATTTTTTAAGCTTTCTATGAGCATGAGGAGTTTAAAAAAATCATTATAGAAAGGACTCTGTTGTTAGGAAACCTCAACAAAACAATTAAAGAGGAATTTCATAACACTCATTTTTGGCACATACTTTCTCTTTGCTCGACTATACTTGACAAACTACAAATTGGTTTAACTTCATTGGCCTCACATCTGAAAAATCATTGCTAGACTTGCAGAATGAATATGCTAGTAAGAGAATTACAAGGACATAACACACACCATAACACAGCAAGGAATAAGTCAGGACAACCTCATTAAACCCATGATTTTGGAAAGTGTTCCTGTTCAGGACAGTATCCAACGCACATCTTTCAAATGGAAATAAATTATAAAGTTCTAAAAGGTTATCACTTCAAAGAGTTTTAGAACTATATGTACCTGTTTAAACAATAGGACTTTACCTGAGTATGGATCACACGTGTAGTCAGAAGACACAGAATATTCAAAAGCCCAAGTTGCTTAAACATAAAATATTAATAAACAGAATACAATGCTGTCCAACTCCTATGATAATTCACACTTTGAATGAACTTCATCATCTTTGCACTTCACCATCAGATATAGACCACAAGTACCTGCGCAAGTCTGCATGAAAAGAACAACGTTGACACTCTAAATGGTGGTTGTGCATTCCCCCTTTCAGTCCTTTCTTCTCCTGCTGATGAATACATGTCTGCTTTCTCTTGGAGAAAACTTGTCAGACAGCAAAATCAAGATGTTCCAAAACATTTCATTTCACTTGGGCTGTGGCAAATACTCAAAACAAAGATTACATCACTACACACTGGCACAAATTTGCAACTAAAACCCATTACACGCGATTTTTTTAATGAAAAGGAAAATGCAAGTAAGTTGTTTTGTAAATCAAAACCCTACATATTAGACGTCTCTTTTCCAAGAACTTCCACAATAAACATTCCCTTCTCAAGAAAAAAAAACAACAAAAACCCCTCAGGAGATGCTTACATATAGGATTGCTAGGTCTTTAAAGTTCACCATGACTGTGTTGCAACACATGATTCTAGGAGCTGTAAGATTAATTAAGATGAAATCATCAGCAGCTAAATGGTGTTTATTAAAAAATAAAATTGCACAATACCTACAATCTCACACTAGAAACCACATAAAGTTAATCTGGTTTGAAGTGTTAACTCCCCAGACCAAATTTGCTAAAAGGCGTTTAGACCTATACTTCTTAAATCTAAAGTTTACAGATGATTGTTGCATGAGGCTGAGTAAAACTTTTTAAATTTCCCTTTCCATCTTCGGCAACGTTCAAAAGACAAGCTCAAAAATGAAAACTGAGGAAAACAAGGGGTTATAAGAAGACTGATAAATTAAGATTCTTGCATATGCATGAACCAGTTGGTAACAACTAGCTCTTCTCAACCCATTCTACTTCTAACGTATAAGAAACCAAAGTCCAGGGTGCAAAAGGGCACTTGACCGCACACCACCAAAAAATTCAGTGTTCTTTATAGTATTAGCTTTGAGCTAACACCAACAAGGCAAAGTACACTGTGCTTAAAGGAAGAAAGGTGCTTAAGTTTCCCTAAACCAAACAAACCATAAAGATCAAAATGACAACTATACAGAGTTCAGCTGTCCCTTGTCATGATCTTTTTGGGTCAGCTGTGACTGTATTTTGCACCAAGAATAACCGAGAAGATAAAATAAGCTACATTTTCTGGCAAGTTTTGTACCCGTAGCATAACCATTTTTGCAATAAATGAATTGTTAGGTGATTTCAGTGGGTTCTTCCCTCAACTAAAAAAAAAAAAAACAAACCAAACTTTGCCTTGCTTATAAGCAAAATGAATAGACAGCTTATGCATGGAGAAAGTTGCACAATTTCAGAACCAGTAGACATCATTCAACACAATGTATATTGTTTTTAGCTATAGCTAAGTATCTGTTACAGACTATGCCCATATTATAGTATTCCTGTCCTTAGCACACCAGAACAATCCTTGCAGTAGTGTTTTTGTTGAATAGCCAGTTCCTGGACTTCCTGATTACATGTGAATTCTGCTTTTACAGCCTCAATTACTGCAGTGAGAAGACTAAAGATCAAGAATTCAAACCGATCTGCTCATTTGTCCTATTGTTTTCTTATTCAGTACTTTCTCATGGTTTTTGAGGACATGATTTATGTTTCCTGAATAGCCGAGCCTGGCAAAACTAGTGCCACTTGAGGATAACAGAATCCAAGGAGAATCAGCCCTGAAGCTGAATCAACATGTCTATGCATCAGGCACAGAGGAAGGGTTCCAAGGTTATGTGCTCCCAACTCATCTGCTTGGTTTATAGGCTTCATTAAACAAAGCAAAACTTACAGTGGACAAATTTAAAAAGAAAAGTGACAGCATTTGATACACTTCTTTAAGCTAGAAAATGAAGCACTTGCAACAACTTTAAAAAACCCTAAACTACTACAGTTGACAAGTTTAATACCTGAATGAAAACCATTTACTTGAGTCACTTAAAGTCGCATTCAGCATTGTAATGCATCTCCCTCCCAGTCTGCAGTATACAGGATCTATTACCTAGTGGCATTTGGAGGAAATGCAACGTGGTTTTGAGGCATTGAATCTATCCATTTAACTGCCAGGTAGGACAGTAGACTCCCTTTATTGAGCTTCTGAATTATTCTGGCACATAAAAACATGCTGACTGCCTTCACAATAAGGAGACTTAATAAGACAGTATAACAAAGGATATCAAAGAAAGTTTTGCCCTCAAACTTTGCCAAATTTTGTTTCTGCAGTTTGTTGCACTTGCAGAGTGCAGACTGACTCCATTTCGTCGTAGGACACCACAGAAATGCAGATTGCTGGCCTAATAATGCTCTGACGGTTTGGGTTTTTACTGTTGCTTAGCAGTTATGAAAACAATCCACTTGACAAGGTCAGAATTCATGACCAAGAGATGTGGCAAGCAGAGCAAAAGTTACATATACAGCCCTATCTTTTGAAGCATGAGCTAAGGTTTAGAAAGCACATTGTTATAGTCATGACATTAAAGTTTGGAATATCGTATTCTCTAGCAGGAAATCAGAACAAACATTGACACTTCTTTGCTTCCCTAAATCATCCTGCACTGTTGCACAGAAAATACATCTGTAGCCTGGTTATCAAGTTCTCTGCAACTGTAGTCTTCTTAAACGCCGTTATTAACCACATGAAAAAAGTAAACCAACAATATTCAGTTACCATAAACCAATGCAGACCATTCATTCTGCTGAACTTCCACTGCAGATCTAATCTACTACTCCTAAAAATAACAACAAAATATTACATGACACCATCCAGGTGATTCCAACACCAATGTGAAAGATAGACTCTGCACTAGCATGGAGAAAAGATGCAATACATCAGGGTCCTGTGATTCATTCATTAAGTTTTCAGATCATGAAGAAATCTGAGCATTCAATGCCGAACATCACACAGGTTGGCTTCGCTGGGAGGCAAAACCTGGCTTGCAGCACAGTCCCGTGTAATGATGCCCCTCCAACTCTACCAACTCTCCATCAGGTGTAGCCTGGAGCCTGAGAGAAGCCATCCACGAATACAGAATTTTAAGGAAGACAGACCAATGGGCAGATTGTACACATAAAGCATGAGACCTGACAGACCTGCGTGATAGGTGGCTCACTGCCTTCAGGACCCACTTTTAGGTATGTTTTTGCACGTAAAAAGTTTTGCCTAGAAATGCCACGTTATACTTTGTAATCCCATGCTGGCGTATATATAAAATTTCCATTGTGAACAGTGTTCCAAATATGGAGCAGACTGTATGCTTATTATAAAGCCCATGCTGACTCCTGTGACAACTAGCTTGTAACCAGCTTACCTACACGATTTAGAGACATTGGTGTGTTTGTTGATGACTCTCAGATGTCCACACGGTGCTGCTGCTAATCACACTGCAACCAGCTTTGTTTTAAACATTTTCAGGTTCCAAAAAGCATCTGTGCAATGTGATGCTCCCTGATGACAAAGCATTAGCCATATGCTGCACTCCCTCTCCTTCTCTCCAGAGATGCAAGTGATTTTACTTCTACTCTACATGTTTTTATGGCATAACAACAGACTCTTTTTTCCTTATGGTCTAGGATGCCAAGCACATCGAGAGAGGGAGGTATTACTGGGGCTTTTCTGCAGGGGCAATTTCAGGAGATGAGCAACTAAGTTACAGCCTGAGGTGTAGATGAGTTTGTTCTCAGTAAGTTGTTGAAAAGAGAGAAGGGGTGGGATCATATTAACAGCGTCACTTTGGTGCAAGGGGCCCAGGAACACTTCTTACCTATACTATGTAGACAAAGGTCCTTCAGTCAACTGTATCCACGTGCCAGCTTAAGAGCCTTGACTCTTTCAAATAAAACCCAGTCCAAAGTCTAAGCACAAAGTGGAATTTACAACAGCCCAAACCAACAAGCTACATATTACAAGATAATAAAGAGGAGCAAGAAATCCAAGTAAAGTTACAATTTCTTTCAAAGCTACGTGCCTATCACTGGTGACTGCAAACCTAGCTGGGATTTACCCTCTGGGCTGCTCAGAGGTTGAAGAAACAGCAGATCATATCAAGGAATTCAAACAGGTTTATGCTTTTGTTTTCATAACAATGACTCCTCAGCTTCTAGGTCAGATTGTGATTACATGCTATTGCACTCGTACCTTACCTGCTGTCACTCTGTATTTTTTAAGTTCATTTTATAAATGCTCTTGCATAATGTACAGGGTTTAATCAAAATTAGGTTTATATGTTCTAAGTTCTAGGGGCTTGGGGGTTTATACATATAGCCTAACAATGCGATTCGGATTCGCTGGCCCCCAGTCAAATATAGTTCACTTTCAGGCAGCATATCCAAGATGACAGTAAAAGGCATTTTAGGGAGAACAGTGCAGAGTCACCCAAACAGCAGGAGAGGCAGCACAGCTGAACCAGCAAACCCAGCCAAACACGGGCTGGTGCCTGCTGCTGAAGTGATGGAGCTGCTCCCAGCTCCGACTTACTGAAAGACACTTGCCTGGATGTTGTGCCAGACCAGCAATAGCCCCAAGTTACTCCAGCCCCCAGGACCCAGAGCACACTGCAGAAGAGCCTGAATTTTGCTAAGTTGAACTTACTAATCCCCACTAATGGCTGACGACACGTGGGTCGATACAAAACAACTGGAGATCTTCTGCATTTTGCCCCTTATCCCCTCTATTCTCATGCCTCACAGCACGGAAACTCCCCAGCTGGCAGAAAGCTCTTGGCTCAGACTGCAGGCGAGAGCTGCGAAGCTGCTTTTTGGGCTAGCACTGGCCCTGGGCGTTAAAGAGATGCATCGGCACGGCCCTGCAATGATTTAGCACGCACGGCGGCCAGCACGCCTCTGCGGCACGGTTTGCCTGAAACGGCACGCCGAGTAATGCAGTCTTCAGAGAGGGTTGTTTCATTGCGCTATTTGTATTGCCGCTGCAAGACTGAAGCCCACAAGAAAACAGAGATTTCTCAGCAAAGTTATCGCTGCCCAGGCCTAAATAAGAACATCTGGAAGCCCCGGTGAAGATGACCAGAACAAATCTAATCTCTTGGTACTGATTTGCTTCCCACTCTCTGTATTTAACAGCTCTTGTGCATACACTTAGTCCCTGGTTACTGCTTCTACTTCTGGGCTGAAAACAAATATGAACATACACATCCTCCTATTACATGAATAACGAAATTTAAGTTTACACAAGAATGTTTGTCAGGAACATATTCCCTTTGAAATATATTTTCCAGATATTCCATATGCAAATAATTTCCTTTTTTTTGTATTTGTCTCCTCAGAGATCTAGACTAGGTCCTAATTATCCTCTTGTGAAAATTTATCCAGCAGAGGCAGAGACACTCCTACCAAGAATCTTTCCAGTAAAACTGCCACAGCAAATGCTGATGCTTAAACTAAGCTGCAACAAATGTATTAAATCCTGAGAGTGAAAAACTGTGTTCACATCCAGCAGCAACTTCCTGAAAAACTGATAAAGGAAATTTCATAAAAATAAAATTATTTTGTTGAAATGAAAAACAAGGCTTGAGCAGGGACAAATAGGAAAAGCAAGTATTTATTTCATTTGACGTTAGCATGTTCATTGCTAAATACAGATATAATTTACTACACAGAAGATCAATGGCAACTTTTGTAATTACAGTCATTGTTTGGGGGGAAGTGTTGCTATAGCAATACCAACCATAGGAAGGAAATCCACATCTACTCAGAGCATTATTTCTACATATCATTATTTTTTATGGCATAGCACTCTAACAGGAAAGGGTGCAGTAAATCAATAGCAATGCCTATTTTAATCACATAGGCATAGTTTGGAAAAGTGTTTCACAGAAACACATTGAACAGGGAAATGAAAGACCATGACTGCACGTTAAGTAACTTGTGTTTGTTTTAGTTACTTGAGTGCCCTTTCTTGAATCAGCTTACATCAGCTAAAGTCAAGAGTTTAAATCCAGGCTTTCCGAAACCAACTCCTCCTGGATTTTGAATATAAGATGTTTTGGTTCGTTTTTTTTCCTGTTCTCTACGTAATCATGAGCAACCTAAATGAGATCTGATACCCCTTAAACTGGTTTGACTCCCAGCCATCTCAGGTCTGCAGGGTTTCTTGGCTCAGGCATCAAGTGAAAGAAATAAAACTGGTTTGGGACTGGGATCAGCCCTGAAGTGATACAGCCACATTTGCATGGCCCTACCCCCAATGCAGCTGGCAATGGTGTTAAACTGGGAGTCAGACAAACCACAAAGGATGACCAACATATGACAGCAATACCTTTTCCTGGCCAGCCCCAAGGTAGGTCTGGTGCCCAGGGCATGCTCTGGGACATTCCCACCCACAGGCTTCCAGCAATGGCACTTTGGCTGTGGGTTTGGGGAACCAGGACTTTGGGTGTTTGTTTCTTTCTTGTGCAAAGGTTGACCCCATTCTGTCTGTCTCCACTCCTACCTTGGATTACTGATAAAATCATACTCCCAATTATCCTGGCTTTTAGTTGACTATTTTTTTCCCTTTTCCATGAGTTGGCTCCCTCAATTAAATCTTGCAGCACTCACAATCACAGTCAGATTTAAAAGAAGGAATCAACTCCATTGAAAACAAACAATCGTCAACACTGATCTGTGAAAACAGATCTAATATGATCCCAACAGCTGATTTTCTCATATCTCTCTCTTATATTTTTGAAAAATTAACTTGAACAACAGTTTTCTATACATTTCTACAGTTCCTAGCACACCTAGGAAGAGAGAAGGGATAGCAAAATAGATCTAGTTCTTAATAAATAATCTTAATTCAAGCAAAATACAAATTACTTGGATTCCTATGGTCACGTGAACATTGTGGCTTTCCCAAAGGCATGTCAAAAGAACAGAAAATTTGAAAATGGCTAAGCAAGATAAACCCACATAATATCATATAGAGTTAAGAATGCCTTGTACATGGATACAATTCAAGCTGATGGTAGAGAGGAAATCTTTGTAGAAGAGGGGCTTCTATTGTCCACCATTCCAGATCCACCATCGTGGACATACAAACATCACAACCTTACAAAATTCTTCCTCCACATGGCACAGCCCTGCTGTCCTATGCAGACTCTAACTTCTTTGAAGTCAGAATCACAGAAAAGCTAGTTGGAAGGGACCTCTGCAGATCACCAGTTCAACTCTCTACTTGAAGAAGGCCTGTCACCAATGCCAGATCAGGTCATCCACAGCTTGGTCCAGCTGTCTTGAAAAACTCCAAGGAAAGATTCCACCACCTCTCTGGGTGACATGTTAAAAGTCCTGTGCTACTCTCTGGTGGAAAAAAACCTTTTCCTAATGGCCAGTCTGAACTTCTCAAGCTGCAACTTGTGACAGTTGCCCCTTGTTTTTACAATTTGCCCCTAATAACAGTTCAGCTCCATAGTCATTGTAACTCCTCTTCAAGCAGTTACAGGCTTCTGTGAGATTGCCCCTTAGCCTCTTTTTCTGACCAGACTAAACCAGCCCAACTCTCTCAACCTCTCCTCATAGCTTATGGGGTCCCATGGCTCAAATCACCTTAGTAGTCCTCTGTTGCATCCTCTCTCCATTTTTTAAACACTGTCCTTTTCATTTGAGGAACCTCAAAACTGACTGGAAAAGCACAGTACTTAACAGTGCTGAGGAGGATAATGACTTCCCCTGATCTGCTGGCCATACTTTTGATGTAGACCACTATGCCGTTTGCCTTATTTGCAATGAAAACGCACCACTGGCTCATTTTCAACTTGGCAGCAACCATAATATCCCATTGCTTTCCCACGGATGTTCTGTTCAGCCAGTTGTTTCCCAGCCTGTACTGTTGCACAGAGTTAATCTGCACAGGCAGAGAACTTCATGATTATTCTCACTGAACTTCATGAGGTTCCTGTTGACCCAAAGCTCAGGTCTCTCGAGGTCCAGCTGAATTTAATTTCTACCATTTGGTGTACAAAACTCTCTCTCCTGCCATTTTAACATGTTCTATGACTTTTTTCAGGGTGCATTCTGTCTCACCATCTAGGTAATTAACAGAGATGTAACACTACTGGCCCAATCCCTCACAGGCCACTTGTTATTTGTCTCTAATGAGACACTGAGCTATTGAAGACTACTCTTTGAACCCGGAGAGCCACGCAATTTTCAGTCAGTCTAACAATCCGTATCTCCAGCCCATACTTACACAGCTTCCCCAGTGAGAGATGATAACAAAAACCTCACTGAAGTCAAAGTCAGGAAATGCTACATCCACTGATGTCCCCACATCTACATTGTTAGTCATTTAATTGCAAAAGGCACTCAGGTTGGTCAAGTATGACTTGTCCTTGGTACCTCTGGGTCAACTGTTCTTGATTACCTTCTCATATTTGGAAACAAATTCCCTGAGGACATGATTCATAATACTTCCACAGACTGTGGTAAGGCTGACTGGCCTATAGTTCCCTGGACTTTCCTTACTCTTCTTAAAGATGGGTGTAAGGATAGACTTTTCCTAGTCTTCAGGGACCTCTTTGCCATCTTTTTTCATAGATAACAGAATTGCAATTGCGTCGCCCATGTCTGTCAGTACCCTAGCATAAATCCCACCCAGGCTGATGGATCTGAGTATAACCAGCTTTTCTAAGTAGTTCTGAACAGTAAAATATGCTTTGTTTCCTGTGCAGCACTGCTTAATTATGTTCTCCTTGGCAGTCTTTGCTTTTGTACAAAATTATATGTGGAACAGGAATTGATCATGCCTCTTGCTCAGTGGGCCACACTGCAAGACAGGTCATCTCTTGCCCGCACACTCAATTCCACACTGCTTGGGCTCTGAGAACACAGTATGTATCCTCACCTCACCCTTATAAAATAGGAAAGTGCTCTACCCCCTGATCCTAATGAGCAGCCATCTAGCAAAAAGCACTCCTGACAAATAGCCAGTGATATTGGAAAGAAGAGAACCCAAATCGTCAGAGCACTAAGCCTCTAAATGCTGATTCAGGGGGAAGGACAGAGAGCCGAGAAATACCCACAGCGCAAAGAGAAAACTTTTGACCCTACCCTTAACGGTAGCTCCAAAATAACTGAAGGAATGAAGACAGACTAATTTGCCTTTCTGACACATGCCCTTATACTCACTTAACAGGACTAAGATGACGAGGTTCCATTTGGATTCTGCTAGGATATGGTTCCTTCAGGGGAAGGAGGGAGACCCAGTAAGACCCAGTAAGATCCCCCTTCACTGACATTAGAGATCTATCTCACTGCTGTCTTGACAAACCTGCCAGGTTACCTTCCTGAATGCTCAGTGCACAACTGCTACATACCCTTTCCTCTGAATGTACCAGGGACCCACGATCTGCTGCAGACTTGTCACTACGTGCTTCTGAGTTGAGAAAGAAGAGGACCCAAATGTTCTCTTATGCTCCCAGCGATCTTCAGACAAACCCCACTGTGCTGTTGCCAACTCAGCGCTAAGCTGGAACAAAAGAAAGCAAGCCATGTCCACCATACATGGGTTTTAATCGCTACTCCCTACCGTATGCATTAATACACTGCATTCGTACTGTGTTAATCTCATTTTCATCATTAACAGTGAAGTGGGAAACACAAGTGCCAAGCACTATCTTGCTCCTCTTCATTCACATATGGTGCACTGGCAGACCTCTGTATCTGATTTGAAATCTACCACATTTACCTAATTTCCACATACCTTGTACCATGGATTATCACTTGTGTCCTTCGCTATGCTCCCTTTGCTTTCAAGTAGTAATGCCACACTGTTACAAGGAAAATGCACATCTCCAACAAGCATATGAATACACACAAAGTGCAGATGCAAGAGACTTACTATACCAATAAAATCAACATGTTCTGGCAGAAAACATTCTGAAGATCATAGTGACCACTTCACCTGTGGCCCAGCATATTTTGTTCTTGTATCAGGCATTTCTGGTGGAGATATATTAGGACAATTTTTATGTTTATCCTAAGACATCAGAATATATGTTCCCTTGCTAGCACTACACCAGATATTTATTTGCAATATATTAGAGATGATTTAATCAATGAAGAAATGCTCAATACAAAAGAGTGGCTTCTACAGTTGTAGGTTTATAACTTACAAATAGCATGACAAAGAAAATAGAAAACTGATATATTTTATCTTAATTTTTCAGTCAGATTCATTCAGAATTTGCTTTTTAAAGAAAAGAAGGTAGATTTCCATAAAATATGGAAAACACAACATTTTAAAAAGATAAGGCAATGAAGTATGACCTTTTCATCACAGAATTATAGTTATCCTTAATGTATTTTTTCTGGCCTTAATCTTCTTGAACTTTCAAAACAAGTGTCAAATAGTTGCAATACTTGTATTGGTGCAAGTGGAAAGTTCTGGTTTGGTAAGATTTTTGCGCAACACCGTACGGAATAAAAAACCAACTAACTACTATGGGACACCCTAGTGAAAATTCTGTAATTGATTTAAAGGAAGCTGCTGTTGGCAATTATGAGCACTTTAGATTAAAAGCATCCCAGACAGGATATTTTGGGCACTATATTTTGCATGGACAGGACACAAAGTTGCAGATAGCAGATAAGAATTTCAAAGACAGACAAAAGAAGAAAAAAAGGAGTGCAATGAGGTGCCCATTTTATTTTATAAATGAGTCAGCAGTACAGGATGATATTCATACAGCGCTACATGGAGCAAAGCACCAAATGCTGCCAAAGCTACTCTAGAGTGAAAATATAGACAACACAATGAAAAAAAAAATGTTTAGAGTAAAAATACATATAAGGACTTGCATACATCACATGAAAAAAATCCTATTGTCTTGATTACTTTCAACTATCAGACATAATAAATTTAGTTTACTCTTGTTACCCACAAAACAAGACACAAATTTCCTGCTATATACCTAGGAATGCTGTGAGACCTACTTCTATAATTCCACTTTTATTTGTATAGCACTTTAAGGGCTCACAGTCACAGTCCCATTAGTCACACTAGGTGTAGGCGTATGTGGAATACAAGACAACTACTCTCTTTGAAGGCACCCTGCCATTTAATGAAAGATAGATTTACTTTTACAGTATTGTGACTGTTTTAACATTTTGAACACATGAACCTTAGATCAGAGATGAGTTCCTATGAAGGGCTCCAGATCGCCTTACTTCATCTCCCAGAACAAGAGTTACGTAGGTTTCCATGGAAATTAAATGTTAGTGATAAGTAGAGTACTTGGGTTTTGATAAATGCAGATTATGTTGCTTCAGAAGACAGGAACGTTCCCATCTTCAAGGATGCAATCTATGGTCAGCGATGGGAACTCTGGCATTGCATATTATTTTTTCATTTTTCAACACGACTATCCAATTTTCAGGTGAAACACTGGTAGTTAAATGTGCCAGCCTATAACCTTTAATACTGGAAGTTTAAAATCATATTGAACTTCAAGAGCAAAGCAGAGGCAGCCACAAAGCAACCTGTCCTCCTACGTATGTCACCATCCTGGTCTGGGGGACATCTAGCCTTTCAGAAAAGACGACAGAAATGTGTTCAGTATTAATGCAACTTCAGCCTCTTTACGATTCACGAGCAGAAAGGTGGCTGTACAAATACAACCATTTATTACTTGAAAACCAAAGCCACAGTAAATGTAACTTTAACAGGCAAAAGGTTTCCAAGAGGAACCTGAGAAGTAAGACACCCCCCCCCGCTCCCAAGTGGTGTCGCATGAGCAGCTAATGCATCTGTACGCTGTGATTGACTTGCTGTCAGATCAGAGTTTAGTTTTGCATATGTGGTTGGTTCAACAGTATCACTCTGTTGGTAGATTCCAGAAACTTCATCTTCAAACATGCGATGTTATCACATCATCTTGGAAGCATACAGTTTCATCCCATCCCTGACTTTCTTGCTAGAACTTCTTTGTGGGTGAGTTAATCAGCAGTAAGCAATGCCTAATTAGTTCTTGAAAAACCTTGAGCTAGCCAAAGCAATAGGCTTTCCACTGGTAGGGAATTCAGTGTCAACCTCTGCAGATAAACAACTACCTGCATCTCAGTTGTATATGGTCCAACACAAATATTCAGCAGAAAAAAAAAAAAAAACGCTTGATCAAAACACTTGAGCCCCATGCATGGAGCGTTCCAGTACCAGGAACTGAACATCTCTTCTCCACATATCGATTGACTCGGACCCTGTAGCAAACAACAGCATGCAGGATTCGAGCAAGGTGCCTGTAAAGCACTCATTTTAACATAAAAACAAGACAGCTTCAGAACATGGTGGAGATGGGTTAAATTCTTTTCTGAGCCACAGGAATTAATACATAGCTAGCAGTTTGCCTGACGCCACACAGCAATGAAGGGTCAGTGATAAGCCAAAATGAAGGTGAAGTGATACATCTCAGGCATGAAAATCAGTCTTTAAGGACACAGTTAGACTCCTCATCTCCTCTGTCAGCTTAGTGATGGCAGGATTAGGCAAAGGAACAAAACAAAATGCCTGGGAGAGAACACAGTGATTAGGAAATAAGGGAGACGAAAAAAATATTAACTGAAAAATGCATCAAGATCTAACATTTCCCATCAAATCGATATATTGTTTAGGATGCCTTGAAACCTTGAATTCTGTATATAGTAGAAACCCACAGGCTGCTTTAAGGATACATGGGGCAAGGCAGCAGGCACTGAACATAAACATAAGAATGAAGAAAAATTAAGACTACAGCTAGACAGCATTATGGCAAAAGTTACTGATTACCTGCAGAACCCTGAAGGTTTTCCACTGAGTTGACAGGTTTGACTAATGCATCTAGGTGCAAGATATGATGGCTGCTTTGAATCATACACCAGAGCATGGCATAAAGACCCTGGTACCTCTGGGCTCCTTGCCCTCTTCCCTCTGCAACAGTGGCATCAAGTTCATTTCAGATGCAAACGAAGGCACAAAAAAAAATGCGGAGGGGATCACTGACATTTTGTTCCATACTTGGAGTGTATTAGCTTAGTCACTTTGCTCTGGAGTATCTAATAAAGATAGCAGCAATCGGAGCTTGAAGGAGGTCACCGGTAGAAGATGGTGTCATTCAATGTCTGTAATGTCTTGATCTGGGATTTCATTTCTACCCGCAGATGGCAGACTGAAGGGTTCCATAGGGAAGTACTACAGAACCTCATCAAAAGCAATAATGTACGTTACTACAGAAAAGATCATAGGGCACATAGAGAGCTAGGCTGAGAAGTACCAGCTGCAGTCACAGGAATAAAGTGGAATTTACTGCACACAACGTTAGCGTACATGGCTATAAGAGCTTCAGGTTTGCATAAACAGATCTTTTTTCAGAAAAGCAAGCAAATTGTTTCCTTGCAGTCTGCAGGATCAGAAAGAGGTAAAGCAGCAAGGCTGCAGTTATATGAAGCAAGGGTTAACTAAGGGTATAATTCTGTCTGTCACATTCAATTTAGAAATGTGAATACATGAGAGTTCGGGTGTCTTATTAATGGCCTGGGGACCAACAGTCTCAGGCTCTTCATAAATTTTTCGTCCAACAAAGGAGTTGGGTGCTTTACAACAATGACATTCAGTTCAATAGCCAAAGGAAATCTAGCAGCAGTCCTAGACTGTGACGTTCCCCTTCACTGAAAGCTAGAAGCAATGAATAAGCTGATGTCAGTGCATACAATAGAAGTTTTGCTAAGGGCTCCTTCTGTAAGAAAATTTCACCCTCAAAATTGTCCTTAAAATTAGGTTTAAGCAGAATCATGCCATCCATTACAGACCAGCTGATAGCAAAAATAAGTCCCATTGACAGCACTGTGAGCATGTACATCACAAAGTGTTTTATGTTGGGCAGGCAAGTCCTTTTCTTTCTCTCCCTCCCCCCCTCTCCCTCACAGCAGAGCACTTCTCTAAGTCCCCTACTTGGGCTATGGGCACACAGTGGGGGAATTTCTGAAGAAACGTACTTATTTTTATACTTAAAGGCAAGATTTTTAATACCCATGCCCAATAAGACTGCGTGCTTGTGAATAAGCAATGACAGGTGGTAAAAGCAGATGGTTTTGAAAAGATCTGCGGCAGTCCCTGGCTCCGCTGTCCTAGCAGCTCTGCAGGATACTGGCAGAGAAAGCGATTCCCCTCCTTTTCTTTCCTCACCTCACTTGAGAAAGCCAGCAGCAGCCGACCTCGCTGGCTGCCACAAAGCCGGGATAGGACCGGCAAAGCACACTCACTCACATTCTTCATCCCAGCTCCAAACTGCTTCTGCCTCGCTACAGAAGCTCAGCCCATCGCAAGCCATCAATACTGGCTAACCAGACGGGTGGTCATCTGCCAGGAGCCACAAAATCACCTCTGTGTTAGCTGGTCCTGACCAGGAACAGAGCGGGCAGAGCTCCTGGTTTCGGCAGTCTAGCACTGTGTTTGTTCCCCACGGATCATGACCACTTTGCTTCTGAATGCGTTACCCTCCTCTAGTGTGGTCCGAAGTATCTAAGAGGGAGCATCACTGAATGCTCCAGTGCTGAACTGAGGCAAAACCACCTGCCTTCCAGTACAGACCTCTGCTGAAAGCACCACCTCTTGTTTCTGAAGGCCTTGGTGATGAAGGAGGCATCCCGGATGCTTCAACCCTGCATAACCAAACAAACTTTCACAAATGATGAATAACCTTGTGTCACTAGTCATAGAGTGATGCTGCAATGGAAACCAAAGCACAGAGAAGCACAATTATTCACATTATGTCTCAAAACAAGAGAGAGCGGGCAAAAAAATTATTTCATATATCAATGAGAGCAGTAACAGAAAAGTATATTTCCAAATGAGTGTTGTGTGTTTGGCCAAAATTGTGCTGACTGCTGCAGCTACAACCTTCTCCAAGTTATTGTTACTTGTGCTTAGGGAGCAAAGACCCACTACTAATGAGAAAACAGTGCCAGCTTCAGGCTGTGGTTTTCTGCACGCTGCATCAGCTGTAGCACACCACTAGTTAAAGTCAGTTGTAACTCTCTTTTGAGATATCACAGTACACCTAGGAAGATGACTCAGGCAATTTCATATACCACCAATGAATCATTAAATGGTACCACCTCTGGCTACTATCAAACCCATCTGTATAGCCCATTGTTAACTCCACGGTACACCCATCTCAAAGAACCTTTTAGAAGACTGCTATGCTCACACATTTCTTGAATAAATTAAGAATCTCCCAGGATTTACTAAGGTATATTGTAGGAATTATGCTTTGAAAAGGGCCGGTACCTTTTCTACAATAGCATCTCTGCTTTTCAGATGTTCCTCAGAAATAGGCCTGATTAAGTCAATGTCAACGTAACACTTATTCTTGTTTTCCATTTCTTTAAACAGTATAAGTGTATAGCTTTGTAAGAATCTTTTCCTTATTGTTCATCTGTAGCATTGTTTACAAAACTGCAATCCATTTACATTTTCATAATTTCACTCACAGTATCAAGGCAGTTGCTGAAGGAATATTCTAGGGAGGGTTGTGACACTACAGTGTATTTATATTCAGCATCCCCTGAATAAGAAAAGGCCTTCCTGAACCTTCCATGGCAAAATAAATCCACATTCTTTACATGAAATCAGGGAACCTTTCTTTCCTTCAATCAATGGGGTTTGTGGTTGCTTTCAGGAAGGTCAAACAAACAAACAAACAAAAAAAGGCATTGTCAATCCAGCTGGCCCCAATTTTATACAGCATTGCAGAAACAGTAGTGAAATCCGAGTTTGCTGTAAAGGTGGACGCAAGCCATTCAAGCCTGGAATCAAAAACTTAAATTTGTTTCCAGAGAACACCCCACGGTAAAATTGCCTCTCACCTTTGGGCACAATAAAAAGTGGATCTGGGCTTGGATAAGGCAACGCTTAAAGACAGCTTTAGAAATTAAATTGTAAGCATCCAGGTTTGTGACCAGTCCTGCCATTCTTGTGTGCGTTAACCAGTCGTTAAGTTTTGAATTTGTTCTGTTAAAACCACAGGACAATTTACTGCTTCTTAAAGGAGATATAGGTGATGGATACTGGCATAACGGGTTAAAAATGAAACTAAGTACAAGGAAAACCTATAATATGCATCTCTTATGGGCACAGCTGCTCCACAATTACTTTCAGGAAGGAGAAAACATTGGAATTAAACATAATATTATATTTTTGTGGCACAAGGTATCTTTTTCTGTGAATGTGGGTGAAAGAACAGAGCCCTATGCAATTTCCAGTCACTTGAAACTGCCTAAGCATAGGTGCACACAAAGAGAAACACACATGCAAGCAACTCCTGCAAAAGATAGCTAGTATAAGCTTAGAACTGAACACAATTATAGTTGAATTATAGTTGGTATTTTTGCAAAACCTTCAGTATGCCTCATGCTTTAACAAAAACAAATGGGCCAGGACTTTGAGGGAGAGGAGATTTTCAGTTTCCAGTAGAACATTCATTATATGCCTACACACAAGATCCTACTATTGACTATTTCACTGTGTAAAGAACTAATCAGCTGTAATTTTAACACTGTATATCACCCAGACAACTACATTTTCTAAAGGAAGCCTGAAAGCACTATTTAGATGAAAATTAGAAAAAAACAAAACAAAAAAACCCCACACCAGACAAAACATCTAACTCAGATGGTGTTAAAAAAACCCATGAGTTATAGGCTTACCATTCAAAAATTGAATGGAAAAAAATATAATAAAAGACAAAGCATCCGCTGTAGTATACTCTTTGGTGTGATAATAAATGAAAATGAACTTTTGCCAGACGTGGCAGCATATAAAAAGGGCTGAGATGCTACAAGTGCATGGTAACCCCAGCAGTCCACGGGGAAAGTTTTGCAGGAGTCCAGGAGACTGCACAAGATAGCAAATTAGGGAAATGCTCCCCCATGACTGGTCCCTATGGCTCTGACCATCCCGTGCTGAGAAATTATCGTTGTCGATATCATCATAGCAACAAAGAACTCATGCCGCAAACCTGGGCTTTATCAGCACAGGCCATGTGCAAACACAGAGCAAAAAAGAGAGACTGTAGTTGAAGTAATCTGCCATTTAAATACAAGATAGGCAGACTTAGAAGCAAAAGGAGTGGTTGTGAGGCTATAAATCAGGTCAGTGGCAGAACTGACCCCAAACCTAAATTCAGACCTCCACATCCTGAGCAGAGGGAGGTAATTTTTTAGGATGCCAGAGTAAGGCCCCACCTCCTTCAAGAATACAGGTGTTTAAAAAAACTTTTTGTCCTTCAAGTTTCCTCTTTCACTCAGTTCATCAGGCTCTTGAAGAGTATGTCTACACAGGTGACTGGAGACAGACACGCACCTCTACTCACTCTCCAAATTGGCCAGACACAAGCCAAACCCAATCTGAAAGCCATGCAGAAGTGTTAACAGAGCACTGAGCAAGCTCATTAGGCTGCAGGTCCCGCATCGTTTTAATCTGGTCCCAAGGGGTCTCCTACCAAGCACGATGAGGATCTCCCGCTCTTTGCCCAAGTGCACGTCTCTGCTGACTCCTTGGTGCATTTTAGTCATGCATTGAGTCAGACCCAGGAACTCATCCAACTGAAAGCCAGGCCAAGAGCAACAAGAAGAGTGGATTTGCATTTGGCCACAAGTGATAGTACCGGCACAAAGCGAGAGATGAGGAACACGTCGCCAGAGGCGAGGCAGGCAGGCTGACCCTTTGGCAGAAGCCCACGTTTATGGCACATGGAAATGACTGCTGAACCGCACCCTTTGCCTTGCAGAGAGGCAAATTTTGGTTAGCTCCAGCACAGCTTCACATTAATACAGGTGAATAGCTCCCAGACAAGGGCTGCCTTTGTGTAATAGCTTGTTGAGCCAGGGAAGTGAACACGCTTCAGATGATACTTATTTCTAGATACATCTGGAGATGCAAAACTCTTTCCATGACATACCGCTAATAACTTTGATAATGTTAATCTCATTGGACAGCACTGCAATATTCAAACTTTCATTTCTTAAGCCTCCTTTGTAGACCCAGGGCCCTTAGGGAATAAGAATGCTATAATTTTTAATAGTAATAATGGGATAATAATGCAGCTACAGAGCGATACTAACATTATGCCCTGCAGCAATCATCCCCAACACTTTCCTACAAACACAGCAAAACCAAACAATATAGTAAGATAAGCAATAGTCCCCAGATGAGTTGAGCACTCATCAGTAGAGTTTCCCCAACCCCACTGAGTTACTCTTCATTGCCCTTCAGATTCTATGAACTACTCAGATCTGTGGTATCACCCAAAAAAAAAGTCCCTTCTCCTTTTCCCATTTCAAAACATGTATTTTTCTTCTCTTTCCCTATGCCCTCATTTATGTGATCCATCCCTTGTATAGATCAAAGCTACCTGCCATTGGGGAAAAAAACTGGCAAATTGATCAGAATTAGGAGCTTCCTACGTGGAACGTAAGGAAAAAATATTGAAAAGTTTTTTTACAATGACAGTCTAATGCTGTAGACAGCCCTCTTGGACAAGGATCTACTTGCCACAGGATTTGAAATCACCAGTATCCGAGAGATTTCTGAAGACATTGGCCATGCGTTTGCGTTCCTCTACCGTACCACGCAGACCAAATGGCGGTCTCTGTGCCTTTGGTCGCATTACCCATATTCCCTGCCACAATCCTTCTGCCCTGTCATTACCCACGTTCTCCCTGCCAGCACCCCCACACCTCCCTAACCAACCCACCCACCGCCACTCCCCAAGATCCAGGTCTGTCACATCTGAACTGACTTTGGGGGAAGCATGAGAATTTTATCAGTCAAAGCTGCCTCCATAACAGAGCTGCAAATTTTATGCCTCTGTTAACAGGCCATTCCCTACTATTTTTCTAGCATTCTCTCTCTAGATTCTTCTTTTTTTGCCCAGCTGACATGCTACGGGTTTTATTTACTCAGGCTTTTCCGATATGTTCTTCAAGATGTTTTAAAACTACATTTCCCCACCACTAATTTAAACAAGCCTTAATAGGGATTAGAATTGAAACCCAAATTGGCAGAACTGAGGAATTTGCAGCTTTGTTACAGTATCAGATGCATCCTCGAACACCCTCTAAATATAGTAAAAGGCTGGCCTAAATCTGCTATTGCTTCATGTTTAATTCAGATACCTTTGAGTAAGTGCATCTCTCCCCACACCCCCAAATTTTCTATTCTCGTCACCTATGTATTGAAGTTTATGGTGACTTTAACTTAGACAAAAACCCAAACCACAGAGGAAATGTTTTTAAAACTTGTTTCTACAAAACTGTAGTTTATCAGAGGGCGAGAACACAATAGATCTGGAGATTAAAGCACTTCCGTTATAACAGGGATTTTACAACTCCTCTAAAGCAACTATCAGTGTATTTTTTAAACTATGTAGTTACTTCAAAGATGAGTACATTATACGGTAATGAGCAGGACTTGCACTTTCCTATTCAAGAACATTACAGGTAAGCAGGAAACGATGATGCCTTTGATACAGTAGATGCAAATGAAAACAAACTCTAACAGCAGATCTCTGGACTGCCATCAGCGTCTTATGAAATGGAGATGAAGATTCCCACAACGCCAGCACACACAGAAAGTTACGCTCTAAAGTAACATGCCAAAGCAATGTGAGCTTTGGTATTGAAAGCTGCTGAAAGGCCGTGCCTTTTTTTTTTTTTTTTTTAAACACACCTTTGGGATCACCTAATAGTTCAGTTTTACACGTACTTTTAACACAAATTCAAGTGAACCTGGATTAGAGCAGATATGGATTTTGGAGTACATTTTTCTAGCCTAATCATGACCTTCACAAGATGCAAAACTAGGCTTTTGATTGAATTTATAGTGCAGTATTTCTGGGTGAAGCAACTCGCATTTAGTTTTACTGCTTCCCACTGCAAGATAACGGTCTGTCATTAGTTATTCATCTCTTTAGTTATGCCCTTAAAAGGCTCCGAGGCAAACACGTAAACGCAAATTGTTCCGAGTAACAACATTACTGTAAAGGACCGTGTAAGACAAGGTCGCATGTCTCTAGTTTCTAGAAAACTGAGGATATCCTCACAGGATTCTGTAACAAAATTCGTGCTGTATCTTTGTGGTGCCATGTGGGTGGGTGGGCAGCGGGGTTATCCAGTAATTTCCCAGTCAAGAGACAGAAAACAGCAACGAGGCTCAGAATAAGGAGCCCTCCTCATACAATTAAGACTCAATTGCTGTCTAATACTACACTTTTTTAAAAAAAAAACCATCCAAACAACAACGTAGGGGCCTAACAGCAGGGAAAACAAAAAGGCAAGCCTCCCCTAAAATTACATTCGATCCTCCCGGCTTCGGTTGTGGGTTGGCTTTTTTTTTT
>NW_010972909.1:3790590-3790793 GCF_000737465.1 Haliaeetus leucocephalus | reverse complement strand
TTTTTATTTTTTGGTGGTTTTTTTTTTCCTTTCTCTTTTTTTGCTGCTCCCCCTCAATGTCCCCCAGCGGGTTATTACCTTCAATTACCGCTTCTCCGACCAATTCCCGTCACCAGACCGCTGCCCCTACCTCCCCTTAGCAACTCCCGGCAAAGAAAAGGAGGCGGCAAAAAAAAAAAAAAAACCAACCAAACAAAACAAAA
>NW_010972909.1:3595581-3790454 GCF_000737465.1 Haliaeetus leucocephalus | reverse complement strand
GGGGGGGGGAGCCGAAATCCTTCTAAATGCATGACGAAGGGGTAGGGCGAGTGGTCCCCCGAGTGTCCTCCAAGGTTATTACGCCTCCTTCTCCCTTCACCTTAAAGCAGAATTTACCTCTGCGTTTCTAAACGAGGGGGAAGAACGGTGCGCGCAGAAACGGAGTTACAAAATGGGCATATTAATTACGTGATTTGTCTTACAGCAGTAGGAAAAAAAACCCGAGACGTGCAGCGTACCTGCTCAGCCACGAATACCTACCTTTGCCACCAATACTAATTTTCTCGCTTCGGCTATGGAAGATTACACCCTTTGAAAGATGTTTTCAACCCAACATGAGGATCGGCAAGATGTGGCGCTTTTATAGCCTCTTATTACACTTATTGTATGTACAAGCATTAATTAGTTTTACAAGGTTGTGTTTATCTAATGACTGTCTTCAATTTATTAGTACTGAAAAAAAGCCAGCCCCAGAGAGGTTGGGTAAGGTGCCCACTGATGATTGATTCGGTATCAGAGCTGTCAGCAGAACTCCACACACAAAGGCATTAAGTACTACACCCATAGTTGCAGTTCTCCAGCCTCTAGCTCCTTTCTTGACAAGCTTAAAGGCTACAGGTGCCTGCCGTTTCCACACCAGAGCTCCCTCGGCATCTCTGTTTGCACACCTGGGCGCTAGTAGTTAAAGCCTGCGACTAGGTGGAGTCCCCAAAGCCTTCACATTTTCACCTCATTCTGGCCAGTGTCCTTACACTACATTAACGTGACACCTGGGCATAGGGCTCTAAGACCAATGCGGACCATAAAAGTCCAAATTGCCCAGGACACAAGATCCACGGCACCTGCTCTCCACACTACAGCTACAGATTCAAAGGAGGGGTTTATATGTGTGGGGTCAGATAGAGCCGTTCAGGGAATTCATCCCACACGAAGGAGTGGCATGTAGAGTACATTGACTTCATCATTCGTGTAGATGGAAGAAAGGCTGCTGCCTTCACAAATAACTAGCATATCGCATATCGCTAACGTCGCTATCGCAATGGATTGGAGCACTCGACAGAAGAGTAGAAGCCCTGGCTTCCATTTCATTTTTTCCTTTACAAGGAAAAACAGCCTACAACTTCCTTTATGGCTGGACTCGATGATCTTAAGGGTCTTTTCCAACCTAAATGATTCTACGATTCTAGCAAAGGAGTTTTGAATTCACTAATTGGAACTGTAGCAGGAGGAAACTTGCAAGGAAAGAAATCACAGGAAATGGTTCTTACCCAAGGAAGTCCCAGCTATTTGCAGAGAGTGACTGATGGTTGCTGGGGTAATTCTGAGTAAACAGACTTTTGGTTGCCTTCATCTCAGGCATATTCTTTAACATAAATATCTGCCTGGACAGACTGGCCAGGCCTCTGTCTGAACTGAAAAAGCCATACCTGAACTGCCAGCTGAAGGTGAGCGACTGCTTGGCACCAAAATGGGGAACAAGTAGGCAAAGCTGTGAATGAATAGAATAGACAGTCAGGGGTGGCTTTGTTCAAAGACCACGATCTCTCGCAGTCTGAAAAATAACCAGGAGGAGAGTTTCTGGGAAGCACAGAATGAGGGAGAACTATTGCTAGCATTATCTTTCACGACATTGAATAGAGAGCTTGATAAGCATCAGTTCTTGCATAAACTCTTTCAAGAGACATTGCATGGGAGACAAAGTACATTCAAACCTACAAACCTACAGAAGTTCCTTTGTGAAGTTTTGAAAAAGCAGGCAGGCTTGAAGAACAGTTTCCAACTAAGAGCCAGTTAGGACATTAAACAGGTAGTGTGTCAGAGACAGTTCATGACAGCTTCCCAGAAATCTCTAGGAAAAAGTTGAGGGGATAATTTGATTAAGGAGATGATGAAACAAGAAAGAATCATTAAAACAGTGCCAACCTGAGAAGGCTACCCTTTGAACCGATGAACTGAAGGGAGTAATGCAGCTCTCAAATGTGTCAAGGGCTGGGGGAAATCTAGAGGCTTGGCTGAAAAAATTGCCCTTTAGCTAGTTGAAGTAGTACACCACAAATGTTTAATAGGAGTAAAAAATGTATACTCTCCAGGGTACTCTGCCCTCAGGGAAAAAGGAGAGAGATCAGCCTTCATTGTTCTTTCTTGAGTAACCCTCTTAATTTTGTCATTAATTGCAGTGACTGAGCTGGACAAAGAGCTGTTGCAAGCCTGGGACTTCAGTGCGTGTCACAAGAATGAGGTGTGCGTTTGAAACCGACCTTGCTAGAGATTGCATACACCTGAACTTCTATCTAATGCAGCATAAGAAAGATGTAAAAGTAGGAAAGTTAAATTTTACATCAAACTACTATTAAGTGATTTGATGCAAGGCTGCCTAAGGGAAGTTGCGTCATGCAGGTCCGTGAGGCTAGTATTGGAAGAATCGGAACAGCACTTCCCTCCCTTCCTTTGACAACGTGCCCTAACTCTATGCCTCATGGGTTACTGAGGGAAATAATAAGCACAGATATGGGGAGTTGTTTGTTTGTTTGTTTCAGTTTGTTTGTTTGTTTTAAATATGAGCAAAGCAACTTAGTCTGGAGAAACAGTACAAGAGCCCAGAAGATCTATAAACTGAGGAAAAAAAATCCAGATCCTTAGGGCTACCAACACATCAGAAATCTAAGGGCATCTAAGGGTAAAGGTTTGCAGCCATTTTAATATTACGGTTTATTCTTCTAATAGAAATTGCTAAATTTGTCTGCTGAAATTTATTTTATCTCCGCTTTTTAGTTGCACTCAACCTTCTTCAACAACTTCTTTTAAGCTTGCCTTTTTCATGCCTTATTTCAAAAGAGAAAAATACTTTTATTTTATATAAAGCTTGAGGAAATCTAGTTGGATTATTCTGGAAAGTGTGTATACCGTCAGATATGAGTACTTCACAGACTGAATTAGGTGTTACGGACATGGACCTCAAAACCAGCAGAAATTCATCTTTAGTTTGTCAGGAAGATCTGATTCCCTTTACCCCAGCCGAGGAAGTATTAACATTTACATTCCTACTCATTAATATCTATGTGGATCCCATTTGTTACAGCTGACTTCGTCCTGCTTCCCCTATCTGAGACCAGAGGAGGCCTCAACTTTAACAAGAGCATCATCAAGGCGAGAAATGCAAACTGCTTCTTCCCAAGTTCAGCTACATGAGGGTATGAAGGCAGGTCCTCAGTTCAGGCAAAGACTTCTCTAACTCCTGGCTTCAGCTGCAGTGCTGACTAGCATCCCTGGTTTACCACAGACATGAGGAAAATCACTTTGGCTTTTGACACACAGACAGAAAAATGGTTTGCTTTATCTGGGCAAAGATATGTTCTAGTTTCCCCACTTGAGATTACGCTTACAGGTAAAATGATGCTGTCTTGCATTAGATCCTGTTGCCACCTAAGCATATACTACTCATGGCAGGAAAGAGCTTAAAATGTTGCATGCTTTGCAGGTTTAACAACTATCTTATAGAGAGGTTCACTGCCTGCTAGTTAGTAGATAGGGAAATCTGGGGTTCACATCATATCCAGCAGCCCAAAATGAAACATCTCTTCATTCTCCTGGGGCACACTGTTAGCAAAGGCTTTCTTCATCAGGATCAAGATCTAGTCAAAGAACACCTCAAGAAAGATGAGAAAATTCAGGTAGGTGAAGATTAGATCATGTTGCAAAACTCCTTCCATTCATTAAATACACACAGCTCATACAGCTCTAGCTCCTCACCATGTTCATGGCACAGCCCTCTGGGCAAGAAAGAGGCCACACAACTCTCAAATTGCACAGCCTGTGTGAAACACCCTTCACTCTTTCTCCAAGCAAATGGAAAAAAAGACTTTGTGATAACATATCTGGTTTTATACTTGATTGAGAAAGTAAGCTTTATCAGAGTAATGAATATGTTGGCATTCACAAGGCATGATTCATAGCATTTTTAAGAAATTAGTTTCCTGAGGGCATTTGATGCTTAATTTTGTGGCCTCCCTTTTAGTTAAAAGGGCTCATTTAACAGTATCAGACTTAAGCAATGCGTACTGTTTCAAAAACACCTTTTATGAGAATTCTGTGTCTGTCTTTACCTTGTGCTTCCGTCAAGGTAAGTTTTAGTGCCACCTTCCTCTCTCACGTCAAAATGAGATTTGTTCGAAGTCTCTTGAGTAAAACAGAACATGGAGAATAACTCAGAGGTAGAGGCAGGTCCAGCCACGTGTGGCGGGGGGTCCGTTCCCTTTTTAGGCCAAAACCTTAACCGATGCTAATCAATAACAGCTCTGCCGATTCCCTTTTAGTGGTATAATATAGAAAAAAGGAAGAAAGGCAGCCGGCAAGATGTTCGCAGTATAAAAAACCAATTTACAGAGACTGGTGCTGCTGTCACAGTCATGCAGTTACTGAAGCAAGACCATCTCCTGCAGGAGATGCTAAGCACAACGCGCACGTGCAGTCCCTCATCTACACACCGTTCAGCGTGGGCTCGTTAGGTTCACAATTGAGCTTTCCCAGCTGGCTGCGGAGAATCTTTTAAACCACATGCTTAAAAGGCCATGCCTCAAATATTTATTTCAAACTCAATTTTCTGGTCATGATTGATATAAATCACAAAGTTTATTGCTTGCTTAGAAAACTACAGCAGCTGTAGTAGCACTGCCTTATTTCGAGGTTGTATTTCTGACTGAAGAACCCCAAGAGAGTATGTCAAGGTCTCAGATAGGGTTGTTCCACATGCACTATCCAGATGCTGATCAGCTCGAGAAGCGATAATAATCTGTCCAAAGTCTTGTGGGAGTGTATAGAAAACAAGTGTTACATGCTTTTCTAGGATAAGGTGGACAAGGATCAACAGCATGAGAATAGCACAGAGCCAAACCATCTGCAGTTTCCTCTGAAGAGGACTGCAAGTGCTTTGATACACTGGGAAACTCATGCTACAGGTTCTCAAAACTCATTCTTGAGTATCAATTTTTTTGTTGTTTTGTTTTCATTTTATTAAAAGATAAGCTTTCTTTGGCTCCTTCCCAGACATCAGTGTTTCTCTGTATTCTTGCCAATGAGAGCGATTCAATCTTTGTGAGGTACTCCGAGCAAAGCAATCATTTTCCATTAAGCATCCAGAGGGGAAAAGAAATATACCAGAAAGCAAACAAAATTAATTAACCTTGGTTTTTCCCCACAAAATTTCTACATGTAGCTTTAAAAAGTTGCAGCTTGACCTATGATATTTATGTTGCTTCGAGGTTGAAGTTGCCCTGTTACCAGTGCAATACAGGAAAGGAACTTCTGAGAGGAGCTGATTTTAGGTAATATATAATTCCACACTTATCTTTCTCTTGCATTTTGATAATATACTGCTTATTCAGATGAAGATTCTAAACTACAGCTAGCAGGATCACCTGCTGCAAGAGCACATGTATAAAACAGACTGCAGAGCAGCACACAGATAGTTTAGCTGTCATGAAAAACCTAACTGTGGGTGGAGGCCTATGGGAATAAAAAAAATCAAAAAATCAAATCCAATAACTATTAAGTTTATTCTAAGCCCTGTGCGATGATGCCAGAAAATCATGTCTTTATTAAAAATAATTTTAACCAGCCACTGACTCCTACTTATAGCTGCCCAGCTTCATTGATCTGAGGGACTGGGTTGAAATTTCTTTTACGTAATGCTTATTTAGCAACCCAATGTTAAACCTGTTATCTCTGTGGCTTCCAGTACACAGTTCTGATATTTCTGACTTAGCAAGTATGTTCTATAATATACACCAAGTGAAGCAAACTGAAATGTAATGGAAGATGTAGGTTTTGAATAATCTTTTAAACAAAACCTAAAAATCTGATTAATGGAGTAACAGACATTTGAAAAGTAATAAATGAGTCAAACTCCAAAGAGAAGATTAATTGCCACATCGTACAAACAAGTTTTAAAAAAATAATTTTGCTACTGATATATATTTAGCTTTTTTTTTATTAATTCCTTAGGAGGAGGGAATTAATTAATTTAGGTAATGTTGCTTTTATTGTCTTAATAGAAGGAATCCACATTTTGCAGTTTCACTTTTTTTCTGATAAATTATTAGCCTTCACCCAAGGTACAGATGAAGATCAGGGACTCTGAGAAGAAACTTAAAAATTAAGCCTACAATTAATGTTTCAAAGTAAGAAGATGATATTAACAGATCTTGTCACCTGTCAGCCTGATTGAATTTAATTCAGACCTGGCGTTTATGATGAAGGAAAATCAGAGCTATGTATTGGAAAGCTGCCGAGAGACTTTGGACAGGTTGATTTCTTAAATAACTGTAATCTAGCCCACTTACAACTTCCTCGTGTGGTCATAATACCTGAGGAGATAGAGAAGACGGCAAGTTGTTGAGTGCAAATAAAAAAAAAAAGACAAATGTTGATTTTTAAAAAGAATCCTACTAGCACAAGAACTGCAGTGTACAATTTAAAGGCTAAAAGTTTTCAAGGAAATCAGAAGTTTGAGAAGGTTGGACTAACATACCATGATGCATTTCTGCTGGCCACACTATTTCTGATACAGGCCAGGATGCCGTTGGCCTTCTTGGCCACCTGGGCACACTGCCGGCTCATATTCCACCGGCTGTTGACCAACACCCCCAGGTCATTTTCCGCCAGGCAGCTTTCCAGCCACTCTTCCCCAAGTCTGTAGCGCTGTGTGGGGTTGTTGTGACCCAAGTGCAGGACCCAGCACTTAGATCACCCCCTGTACTCAGCACTGGTGAGGCCGCACCTCGAGTCCTGTGTTCAGTTTTGGGCCCCTCACTACAGGAAGGACCTTGAGGTGCTGGAGCATGTCCAGAGAAGGGCAACGAAGCTGGTGAAGGGTCTAGAGCACAAGCCTTATGAGAAGCAGCTGAGGGAACTGGAGTGGTTTAGTCTGGAGAAAAGGAGGCTGAGGACTTGAAAGGAGGTTGTAGCGAGGTGGGGGTCAGCCTCTTTTCCCATGTAACAAGTGATAGGACAAGAGGAAATGGCCTTCAGTTGCACCAGGGGAGGTTTAGATTGGATATTACGAAAAATTTCTTCACCAAAAGGGTTGTCAAGCATTGGAACAGGCTGTCCAGGGAAGTGGTTGAGTCACCATCCCTGGAGGTATTTAAAAGATGTGTGGATGTGGTGCTTAGGGACATGGTTTAGTGGTGGACTTGGCAGCGCTAGGTTAACGGTTGGACTCGATGATCTTAGGGGTCTTTTCCAACCAAAATGGTTCTATGATTCTATAATTTGGAATTAACTGCTGTTTTTCACCAATTCAGTGTCAGCACTGAATACTGAATAACCAGCAGCAAAATGTCATAGAGCTGCAAAGAATTAATGAAATACCTCATGCTTTCAGGTCAAATTATGCCTAAACAAATAATGCCTTGTGCATGTCTGAAGTGCCTTACATCACAAAATGTCAAGCCACTTCTCATTAAGTGATTGATGCCAGCCAGAAATAGGGTCCTTGTCACAGGAGCCTTAATCCTGCTTTTTTAATCATAAACCTTACAATATTTGTACTGTAATCTTTCAGCTTTTTAATAGGAGTCCAAAGGTGGAGTTGGTTATTTCCTCATTGGCTGATCTGTAAATCTGTAAATCTCCAGGTGACAGACACGTTAGCAGTTTTCTGCTATAGCGTATTTTTTATTATTTCCCAAACTATTTTGATCTTTATCCAGAACACCCCACTATTTCCTGTGCTTCAGAAATGAAACTAAGCTTCAAAAAAATTACAGCAGTCAAGCCAAAAATCAGTTCTGGGTACACATTTACAAGGCTTTTTCATTTTATTGGATTTTCCCATCCCTGAACACAATTAGATAGGTATTACAGGAATAAAGTTACTATGAGAGGACACCTAGTGGTATTTTGCAGAAAGTCAGAGCTGTGCACTAAATTTTCCAAAGGCACTCAATCCTTTATATATATGAGATCATGCTATTCATTATTCCCTACTGATGTCTAGGTTATGACACGGAGTATCAGATATTCCTTGACAATACTAGAGGAAGTGTCAGATACCTTGGCAACTAATCTAAAGAAAGCACAACCTCAGTTTATTTATATAATTACTGCTGAATATTGTATCATTCTGTCCGCACCTTTGGGGATGAAACATTATTCCATAGCAAAAGGGCTTAGTGTGCGAGCCCACTATGCGCTGGCAAGCAAGACCAAGCCCAGCTATGAAAAAGCTGCACAGAGCAAAGGCAAGACAGTCTAACCTGTAGTGAGCTACTGTGTGCATTTTGTAGCTCCAGATTTGGAAAATCAACAGCGATGAAGCTGAAGGCGACTGTGCAGCAGTGTCATATTTAGACAAGGAGGTCTTTGGCTGTGATGGAGCCATCACCCACTTCAGTGCAGTGGCGTCTAGATAAGCAAGATATGTGAACAACCGAGAGAATCAAATAAAGGAAGCCAAAAGCAAGGTGCAACAGCACAAACAAGTAGATTATAGGCCAATAAGCATAGTGGCATCAAATCCATGAGGCCTAGCAGGCCATGCAAGATGGTTTCAAAGCCCCTTCTCACTTATTTGTGATATTTGTAATGCCATCGTAAAAGAAGGGACAAACAAGAGTAAATACTAGCAGAAAAGACAGTTAAAGTGAATTGCAGAAAGAGAAGATACAGCAGATGTCTTGCTTGAAGCTTGCCAAGACAGACGAGTCTGGTGGAACTACCAGGGAGTGAGTCAGTAAGAACATTGTTCAAGGACTAACTGCTCTTGCACATTTTAAGTACTTCTGCTAGCAAAGATACAAATTGGTATTAAAAAATCCATATCCATATCAGAAATATGGAGGTCTACTACAATTCTGTATACAAAAGAGAAAGTATTTAACACGTTCATTAATCTGATTTCCTAGTTCTCATTTCTGTGTCTCATTTGGTAGTATTAATTCCTTACATGTGCTGATGTTTTGTCTTTGTGCACTTTGATAGCACAGGCTCTTCCTTCAGGTATTTTCTGTTCCTCTCTGGCATTTCTTCCTGATGTAATCCTTGCCATAAACTGTCTTGGCATGAGCAGGGAGTTTCAGCATTTCAGCAAAAGGATTCAAAGTGTGACACACTCTTAGTAAGCCACTAGAAGCAGGGTTAAAACTGATTATCTAGTAAATATTATTAATTACTGGGCTTCAAAACACCTATAAAGTTGCAGAACAAATGGCTTGCATGATCCACAGTACAGGGGCTCACCTATCCCTGACCATTAGCCCCCTTCTGTGAAGCCCTGGCTGTATGACCTTGGCTAGCTTTGCAAAAAGAATTTTTTGTTGAGCTGTAGAAGAGCATACCGTGCAAGATAAGAGAAGAGAAAATAAAGACCAAAGTGAAATTGAGACAGTAATAATGACTTAAGAGAGATAATAGCAACATGGAAAAGAGTCAGACCTCAAGATAAAACATTGTAAAGTCAGAAGGCAACTGAGCAAGAATAAGAATGATCCTGTATAAATAGCAGAGGCCAGCAGTTTCCCATCAGATTGTCAGCTGCCCAGCCAGCAGACTCAAGAACTGCCTGCACGGGACTGGTTGGCATACTGGTGCTTAGCCTAGTATCACATTAGTTCTAGCTGTCTACTGTGAGTATTAGCCAATAAGAGGTTGATGTGTACCTGAAAGTATAACCCTGCTTGAAGGTATTCTGAACATACGAAAAGATGCTCAAATAAAAGCAACCAGTCAGCAAAGGTTACAGCAGCGTTCTGTTAGGGAGAAAACAAATTTTTTTTGTTCTCTCCTGTGGTCTAAAATGGTGATAAATCTGATGAATAAAGGACTGAAAAAATGAAAGTTTTTGGTTTGGTTTAATAGATTCCAGGTTTGTGGCTTTGATTCTCAGGTAGCCTTCTCAAGAAGATTTATGTTGCTCCTTTGGCTCTGGAGATGTCTATTCCCAGCATTTGCCCAGTCTAACTCTTCAGTAAGAAGAAACAGAGAAAGGAATATGTTCGAGTAGATCACCATCCTTTTGTTATTGACAAAAAATCACCTAAATCAGTGAAAAGAGGGGTGCATGTGTGTTTTAAGGGGCAACTTGAAGCAGCACTGCACATCACTTACTTTTCTTTAATGGGACGATGGCAATTGCTAGCTTAAATCACATTCTACGCATCCCAACAGTCAAATCCTTGGGCTGCCTGAAGAACTTAACTAAATAAAACTTTTTAGTATCAAACGATTGAACCTAAGGAGTCAAATTTTCAGGCAGCTTAAATTGCTCTGATGAGCTTCCTTTATTCATTGTTTTCACTGCAGTAAAATAGCCAGCCCTTGTGCAGATGACAGTAAACACAGCTGAACCAAGATAGCTACAGTTTAACAAAAATGAGCCTTAAATTACTAGTTATGCAGGACTGCGGAAATAATTTGCCAGAAATACAATTGAGATCAAGGGGTTTTCAGTTTTCAATTTTTCAGAATCTAGTAGGCATCTTGGCTATTTTGGCTTTTCTCTTTCAAAGTGCTCTGGTTTTGAGCTGGTAAAAAACAAAACAAGATGACAAGAGGAAGAAACCATCTCCAGTCAACTGTGCAACTGAGACAAAGATCAGAAAGCTCAAGTACCAGTAGTAATGTGGGAAGAGATGAGCGGGTGGTTTTGCTTTGTCTTTTTAACTATCACTCAACAGCAACACAGTGAGAGAAAGTATATATGTATCTAAACATTTCAATCCTACACATTGCATCACAGACACGACCTCCTTGGTTCAATGGGATAATAGCTACAGTTATCAATATTTGTTTCTCACATGCTACCCAGGATCTTTTCTTTCTTAGTCTGGTAGTAGCAGTGTTTTGTATCATATTGACAAACCATTTTTTTGCCTTTAGAGAACATCAATAGCATACCATGATAGCTCCATTCCAAATCAGCTACTTCATTCTCCCCTATACTACTGTATTTAGTTACTACAGCATGATCAGGTATCATCAATTAATGAAAGATCTAGCTTTTGGTATTAAAAATTCATTTGTATTTGAATTAGATAAACAATGGAATATACCTGCAGAAAGGGGTGTTGTTCCTCAACAGATATCCATATATTTTATTTATTACCACTCGATGGAAATTTTTCTAGTGCTGAACAAAATCTGGTTAAGCTCTTATCCTCCAAAGTTAAAGGCATTTGGGAGTGGGTGGGTGGGGAAGAGATACTGATCCTGGGGGCATTCAGTACTCCATTAGGAATAAAGAATAACTGTTTACTGAAGCATGAAAGTCAATGCCCTTAAAACTCATTTCGAGTCATCAAGCAAGAAAGACAAGACAAGCAAATGCTATTCATTTCCATCTCAGGCCACCATGTGCACATATGAAATAACAGAGCACTGAGCCCAAAATAGCTCAGAACAGGGGGGCTGTGTGTGTAGACTTTCAGCAATTCCATTGTCTACTAAATCCTACTATCTCTTCAGCTTCAAGTGATGCCGATCAGATTTGTGATGAGCTTTGTTGCTCAAGCTCCCATTTTGACTACATCGTGTTAAAATGTTCTGCTGTAACAGAAGTTGATAGGATGGCACATTGAGTCAAGACACGTCAAATCTTGATAAAGGTAACACAAATCAGTTGTTAGTGGGCAACATAGCAAGGCAGTAAGTAGACATTCTCATAAGGCAAGGAGAGAGAAATGCATCGGCCTCCTCTATACGGAAATACTTTCTTACCAAGTGCTTTTTGGGCTACTGGGATGCATGGCTCTTGCAGAACATATATAGGACTGGAAACACATTTACTGATAATTGTGGTCCTTGACAGGCTCTACTGTTTAAACTGTACAGGGATGGCCACAGAAGGTTTCTGAGTATGTAAATCTGGATTGAGTTTTAGCACTTAGAAATGTAAAAAATTCAAAGCAAAATAAACCAAAAAAGAACTCCAAACTGCACGTGTGATTTTGTAATTGTTTACTGAGAATGCCCACCCCATCCTTCTTATATACAAAGAAGTTGTTTGTACATGTGAAAAAGAAAAAAGCTTGAAAGGATGGTAAATTTGCTTGTCTATCATCATACAGAAGGACAGAGAGAGGAAATTAACTTCCAGAAATTACAGATAACAAGTATAAAAAGCAAAGAAACCAATGAAGTGATAAGCTTGCACTGATTTCACTATTAATGAAGTTTAAAAAAAAAAGACAAGGAAAAAGTATATTTGAAATTAAGTTTTAAGAAGTTTTGTTGTTGTTTGCAGCTCTTTTGAGTTTGGAATTCCTTATATAATGAATTTTGAACACCAGCAGCAATTTCAGCAATCCAGGCTTCTTGCAGGATTACTTTTCCTACTTCTGAATCAAGTCTGGGAAAAAGATTAGATTTCGTAGCAAAGATGAATGTATATACAAATTTTGGGAGGAGAGGCAGTACTTGAGCTGAATTATTCCATCATGTCCAAGAGGATGCTTGGGAAAAAAGAATAATCATCATCACCAAAAACCCCAGGAAGTGCTGTTTGTGTGGGAAGTAGAAAAGGCAAAGGCTTAAGATGCACAGGTGTGCTTCAGTAAAACAAGTGCATTATTGATTTTTACTGCAATAACAGCCACAGACCTCAATGATAGGTCAAGGCTTTGCTGGGTGAGGCACTGGGCAAAGCAAGAGAAGAGTCTTTGCCCCACCAAGCTCCTAGTCCCCTGGAGGACAGACTCTCTGCAGTAGCAAAATGCTGAAGTGGATTGCAAGCATGGGCATGGGGACGTTCACAAGAGCTTACAGCATTAAAGCTATATGATATTTTCTTGAGTGTAGGTGGCAAGATTTTGGTAGCATGGGGGCTGAAGGGGTGGCTGCTGTGAGAAGAGACCAGGGGCTGTCCCATGCCGGACACAACCTGTCCCAGCTGGCTCCAATGGACAGTGACCATAGGTGGGCACAACACAAGGGAGTCTTCATCAAAGCCGTGCTTATGTCTCAGCTTCTCTGCTGTCATTTACCTACCTCCACTCTAAGCTCAGACCTTGCTCTTCCCTGCAGGATGGGGGCATCCATCCCTTATCAGGCTCCAGCCAAACCCAAATGGCCCATGTTTTAGACTGCCCATCCTCCAGTGGGGGTGGTAGTAAGAGTTTAACTTTCTCTTCCATCGACTTGATTTCCAACTCCAGCCACACTTTGCTGTATGTGAGAGCAATGGTCTGTACTCCACCCTCACCTGTCCCACCTTGCTAAGCATGCATCTCTTTGGGACCTCTTCCAGAAAGCACGTTTAAAGCTATTCTTCAGAGTGGTCCCCCAACTGAGATCATGTTGAGTATGTAGGTCTCCTCTTGGTGTGTTTTAGACCCAAGCTGAGTGCTTCTATAAATCTCCCCCAGCCTAAACCAACAGATCCTGTTGCACAGCCCCACTTTGCTGCTACTGAGAGAGGGGACAACAAGCTTACTTTCTTCTGTTGGAGAGCCCTTACCACAGAAGAAGACTGATTGAGGAAAAGCCTCTCTCTTTTGAGTGTTTTGAGTACAGAGGTAGAAAGGAGTCCAGCATCACAGCACAGCACATCTGTCCTGGCATGAGGCAGGGGTGTTTAGCACTGGGGCAAAGGTTTCTGGTTTGAGAGTGAAGTTCAAAATTTGCGTCTGATGCTACTGCTTCATTTAAAGTATAAAAACATCTATTACTGAAGGAAATATGGTGCCTCTGTCAGATAGTTTTTTATACCATTATGATGTATAAAAAGGTGTCAGGAGGATTTCAAGTAACATACTTTATTACCTTCCAAAATTTTCAAAAATTGTAAAGATTTTGAGTCTAAAGTTATGCTTCTAAAATAATTTTAGCTTTCTTCCTAGTTTAGCACTGAACATCCAACAATGGCAGTGAGTAGGTTTCAGCTGTGAGAACAAAATAGTTGATGTTTTGAAAGCCTGCATTCAAAGGAGTTTTGTTCTCCCTAATGGCCAAGGGGAAGATTTTCAAAGATCAGTATGTAAGCTGGAATTTAACAGGAATGAAGATACCAGTACAGATTTAATCGGGGGTGGAGGGGGGAGACTGAAGAGACACATAGAACTGTTAGACCCCACCTGGGATGGCTGGTGGACTTTTGCATTATCTGACACAGGCAGAGCGCCGCAGGTCTATCCACCCCTTCTTGTTCAGATGACAGCTAGGTCTAGCTTTGCAAAATACAGCTTAGAAATCACCCCCCTTAATATCTGCAGTGTAAAAGGCCAAGAGCTCTCCTTCCTGAAGGTGCGGGGTCTGATGCAAAAAAATGAGGGTTATTTATCATCCAGCTTTGAAAGAAGTATGAGAAAACAATTGCCTACCCCTCAGAAGGAAAAGGCATTGCATGACTCAACTTTCCTGTTTGGTTGCTGAGAGCAGTTTGAGTCTGAAGGCAACAACGCTGAAGTATTGAGCAAAAGAAAAAGCTCGTTCTGAGCAGCCTTGCCCACCGACACCAGCGTATCGTTCACACCTTTCTTCTAACAGTGGGGTGAAGGGCTGGGGATATGAGTCTTCAGGACATATGCAGATGTCCTACGTTTACTGGACCGCCAAAGTAGTAAAAAAGCATTGTTTGAATGCTCATCATCCTTCGGCAGAAAGGAAGGGAAGTCCTAACAGAGGCAGGGTGACAGCTTTCCATTCTGAAGGGGAAATTTGCTTGGCAACAGGAGCCTCTCTTTTCCTGGACTCCTCACAGTCCTCATTCCTACCAGTCATCTGGCATGGGCTTTGAAACATCAAGTCATCATTATTCACTGTGTTCCTAGCATGACATTTTCTGCAGCAGAATTTCATATGGTTTCTGTGGCATTTTTTTATTTTTTCTTTAGTGAATATTAATAAGATTTTCTTAAAGGGAACTGGGGGAAAAAAAAAGAAAAAAGAAATTGAGCTTCTGAGGTAAGCAGAAAGGAATGAAAAAGAAAAAAAGGAGAAAATAAATAAACCAAGAAAAATATCTCACGATTTTATATTAAAAAGTTCTGGCTTCATCTACTTAGAACTAGTATAGTAAAAGATTATCCTAGCATCTTACACTTGAAATGTTAATATGGAAGCATAGAGAATTAGTATCATGTGAACAAAGTAAGAAATATGAGTAACTGAGAGAAAGGTTGTTAAAATGTTTAAAATTAAATTTGTCTTTCTTCATTCATACTGCATTCGAGATTGAATTCACATGTATGAAATGATACCACTGCTAAACGCTTATCATCATGATTGCTTCAGTAAAAATGTGAGGGTTCAGAATACCTCTGTGAAATGCTGCAGTCCAAGGAGGAAAGGAAGGAAAATCTAACTCCTGGGACTTCTGAGGGAAAAAAAAGAGCACTCCTGCCATGACTTTAAACTGCAGTGAAAATATATGCCTTCTCTATTCATCACTATGAAGTTCAAAGTCATGTGAAAAAGAAAACTAAAACCTTCTGCAGATAAACCAGTATTTTTCATCATACTACAAAAAAGCAAAAATGCATATACACAACAGTGGTTTGTAAGTATACATCAGGTAATCATATGATGCAGCATGAAATATGTTTAGTAAAGATTCTGCTGGTGTCACTTCACTGGGGGAGATGGACTTCTCAAGCTTTCTGCTCTTCCCAAAGCAGCATTTCTTACATTTCTCTGGTGATGTGCTGTCAGTGTTTGGGGCTGCAAAGTAACATTATCTTTGTGCTGTGATGAAATATGCCCTTGGGATTAGCATGCTCACATAATGAATTGCTTCTAATATACCTTGTCTGACTGTTAGCCAAAGCTTTGATCATTCTTGAGCACAGAAGAAGAACCTTTTATATGGTGAGTGGGGAGGCAAAGGATCTAGTTGTTATTTTTGACTGTTGTACAGTTACTATAGTCTCTTTGCTTTGTTTTATTTAAACCTCAGTTTCTCCCTCTGGAAAATGAATATTTTAAAATATATCAGCCTCATAAATGTGACAGGAGGGTTGATCAATCTGCTTTTACAAAAATCCTGAAATGGAATGTGAGCGAATAGGAATTTTTGAAATAGTTTACTTCCAGAAACCTTTTTCTCCTTTGGCTGCCTACCATTTTCAAGTATGTTGCTCCAGCTTTTAAGAAACATTTTTTTTTAAGCTGCAGATAATTTAAAGCAGAGAAAAATTCTAAAAATACTCTCAATGTGTGAATATAGTCCCTCAAAGTTTATTTGCTTAGCTGTATTTACTAAAGCAAGCACTTTGGGAATGATGTAAAAATATACATGAAGACTTGCAGACATTTTCCTGACATATATTCTTCCTGACAAACAAAAACTGTGAACGCTTACAAGTGTATTAGCTAAAACTGTACAGCTAGGTACAAGTTCAGGTGGATTTAAAGGTCAATTGGATCAAGGTCTAAATTCTTTTTGAAAATGTAGGTTGCTATAAATAGGCAAGACTACCTCTGTTTTGTAAGAATAAAATCTGTGCATACACCCAAGTAAACAGACTTCCAGTGTTTTGCAGAAAGTGTGAAAAATCCTGTTTACATCATTCTTTCTGAAATTTAAAGGAATTTCCACAGGATAGACAGTAGACATATATGGACATGCATGTTCCAGCAGGGCTCTAAGGAAAGCTAGGTAAAAATTACCTTATTACAGTGGAAATATTAACAAAAGGTAAACCTTGGACATGATTTTTAGAACTAAGACTTTAAAATCATGCCTAGTAGTAGCTTTGGCAGCTTGAAAAAGGAGGCAGCTCAACACAGGACTCAAAAAACTGCCCCAAACTCATTATTAAATGGATTAAGAAAAAAAAAATTATAAAAACCTGTCTATCAAGAAAAAAAATGAGGCTTAAAAAAGCCTCATTGGGTGCAAGATGCCCAAATGTCTTGGTACCAGCCCCCCAAAGGAAAAACCAGGTAAAGATGCTCTTTCAATTTTTGCTATGAGTTTGGGGTAACAGAACAGAGCGAGTTAAATACACCACTGGCAGGGATGATGTTTAGGCATACGTTTTGGCGACCTCCAGCTATCACAAACTGCATCACATTCTCAGAGTCAAATTTAATAACTTGGGCTGGGGCATCTTCTGTCCTTGGAACCCCATTCTTCCAGATTCTGTAAGGAAGGCACTTTGCTTCTCGAGATTAATATTTTAACGGACTTTTTTTTCTTTTAATTGTTCGGCTTGTTGCTGTGAGTTAGATTGCCTGGAAGCAGAGCTTTTGTGACTCAATCATTTATCTATTTTAAGCCGAGATGGAGAGAGGGGGAGGAATTAGCATGAATAAAATATAAAAATAAAATGCATTGCTTTGTCTGACCTGCTTGAAATACCAGATTAATGTCTGCTTGATTTAGTTCTTTTTTCCCCTTGTTCATCTAACAAATAGTTTCAGAACGCTGTGTTGAACACAGTTTATTTTTACCACTAAAGCCTTGGATCCCAGTAGGGGTTATTAGTACTATGACATGAGTTTTAAAAGCTCAATACCATGAACACAAATCTTTTTAAAGAGGAAAGATTTCATGTGCATCGCTCCTGAATCTATTTAACTCTAAAGCACCTTCTCTAAATTGGAGTATGTTTCCTATTAATTTCTTAAGCTATTGTGCTTAAATAAAAGCTTCCTCATGGTCCATTTAGTTTTACTACCTCTACTCTAACTACTAGACCAAGAAACACAAAGACCTGGAAGTCATGATGCCTGCTTTCCGTACCCAGCTCTGCCACCCTCCTAGTGATCCCTGCTGTTTCAATTTCCTCAGCAGAAAGGGAAGGGGTGATAAAACTTTCAGGTATTTAAAGCAATTTATACCAAGGTTGTGGTTGTTATTAAATTCTAAAAGGTTGGCTTGTATTTTACATCTTATCATACCACATTCCAGTGCAGATCTCAGGACATTTTACAAGTGATATAAGTTTATTGCAGCTCTTGTGTGAGAAAAAAGCCAGAAGGGATCATATAATCTAGCTGTACAAAGGAGAACTCTGCCGAGATTCATTACCAGAGCTGATGGAAATTTGGACTTCTATTTTCTGATTGGTTTGAAATTTGTCTTTGTTCAACTTGGGAATGAAAACCAGTTTGTGGAACTAGTTTTCTTTTGGTTTTGTTTTGCAGAGCTCAGAAAATGTCATTGAAGAAAACTGCTTTAGGGAATTTGCAATTTTAAAAAGCTTTGTTTGAAATATGAAGTGTCAACCAGAACATCACATATTTTAAAAAGTATTATTATTTAATGATTTTTCATTAGTAACAATAAAAACATTAGACCAATAGTACTGCTGATGACCTAACTTGATGTGAAATAACACAGTAGAGGTTTTTTTAAGCATTATGGGTTGTTGTCTCTTAAAGGTGACTGAGATATCATCTTCTCTAAATCACATAATAATATACTAGACCAGTTGTTACTAGTATTACTACAGCATAAAAGTGCAAGTGTTTAGACGGGAAAAAAGTATTTAATTTGGTACTAATTAGCTACTGTATTTAATTATCTTGTGAAGACAAGGAATATTCCAATATCATAAAAAGACATTGAAATAATGCAATACATCATTAAGATACAAATCATGCAAAAATAAAATCCCATGGATAAACAACAAAGCTATTTGTGGACTGAATATTATCTATGTTAGACAATTCTTCTGAAATATATGCTTTTCCTCTTTATCTGGTTTGCTCAGTCCTCTTGAACCACCCCATTTGTTCTTCCCTTCCACTCCTTGCTCAGAAAGGTTCCTCAGCATGGCATTCTCATCCAGATACCCACATGTAATTGTCAAAGATATCTTTCTAAGTAGGAAAGTAATAACCCAAGATGTCATGCAAGCTTCAGTCTGCAGCCACCTAATCTCATCTCTGAATCTCCATTCAGCTTCTCTTTACGCCTCTTACCGTACTGACTGTATGGAGACAAATCTGCCACCCTACAGAGCACTGAGAAAATAGCAAGGTCACCTTTAACTATACATAGTTCAGGAAGAGTTCATATATGCTTAATATGTGTTGTAAAACATGACTAGTCAAGAGAACATCTTATCCAAGTGATTAGGGTGTTCTGTGTCTGGTCCGAGTAAGGACAAACGAAAGAGAAAACAAAGAAATGAGAAAACCAAAGTAGGATAACCCTCCTCTCCCCCCCAATATTACTCATTAGATAAATAAAAATTTGCATTTAGATAATCTGTGAGCAAGTTTTTCCTTTTCAGCAAAGGAGAGGGATGGGGGGTGGGGTGGAGTGCGTGTGTGCATTAAATTTCTGTGAAGTGCAGATCATGATTAGAGTGAACGATTAGGATAGTAAATGATATATTTAGTCTCTTTTTTTTCCCCCTCCACAATGGGTAGCTTCAGACACAGCAGACCTGTCTTCACATAGCCCTTCTACAGCTAATGAAAAGCGGGAGTCTCCTCCAGAGGCTGACACAGTGCATCAGCTCAGTCCTGAATGGCACGCTAGAGCAACTCCTCTCTTTTTCCTCAGCTGTAAAGCAATAATCTCATCCTGTGATCCACTGATATTTCTGAGGGTGCTGCGAGGTGTACCTAAGAGCAACTAACACTTTCACAATATATTTGAAATCAGTTTACAGGATTTTGCACCTGCAGTGAAAAATTTTTAAGGACTGCAACTAAAAGACATTGAAAATCACTGCTCTAGATACAGCCTAATGAGATTGTCCTTGTAGATCTAAAGTTAGCTGCTGTGAGAAAGCCTGATGTACTGGTTTCCATTTTCAAAGCTGTGCAAACATCTAAGATTTAATCAACTGAATTACTTCTGTTAGGTGAAAACTTAGATCATCCTGCAGCATTGCGCTGCACGGTCTGATGCACTTACCTAGCAGTTCTAGGATGCTCTCTGTTACCTCTGCCTTCCTTTATCCTCTGGTTTCAGCTTATTACCCTGCCATGCTTTGGTAGACTGTCTCTCTCCTTTTATTTTTCCTCTTAAAAGGATTCTTTGCTGCCATCTACTTGGCACAGTCAATTACAGCAGCACAAAGTGTTACCGAAACAGAATAGTAGCATCTAACCTCCACTTCAATAAGGTGCAAAGCAACGGGACAGAGTATTTTCCTCTGTTCTTTTTATTTTCTTGAACGCCTTTTAATTACAGTCATATTCCCCCAGCAGAACACTGAAGTGACTATACTGCTGCTGTATAGTTCATCAAAAGCGGTTTTTGATAGTGCTGGAGCAGGGCATGCCTCCTTTGAAACCTATGATAATTTACAGTTGCTTCATGCATTTTGGTTCAAGGAGATTCATTTTCTATTTTGCTTTGTTATGTTTTCAGAGCAAGGTACACTAAGCTGTGCTGCGACCTGGTTGCATAGATTTTATCACAGGCAGAAGGCTCAGTGCTTAAAACTCCCAAACACCTTTTTGGTGAGAATATACCTCTGAGCCACAGTACTTGACCCTTTGCACATGCAAGAATGCAACCCAGTAGCATTGTAAATGCGGGAAAATATCTGTGCATGTATGAAGAGCTATTTCTTCCTAAAGCTGAGGAGGATACATCAGAGGGGTTAATTCACCTTATTCACCAGCATAGAGGAGTGTAGCCACAGTGTATGCAAGGGATTCACTAATGAACTACTTTCTCCATCATGCGGCCATAAATGTGCACCCAGGAGATGCTAATGAGGGATAAGAAGGGTGATAACAACTCCCTTTTAGTCTGTCTAGGTAAATCAGTCCCAGCCCAGAGAGATCACTAACCTTCTAGCTCCTTCATCCATCATCAGCACAGCTGGCTCCACCAGTTCTTGCAATGAGGTCCAACTAAACTATTCATAACAAAATACCTTAGTGGAGGAAACAAAGACATCTTTCCCCTTGCCGGGTCTATGTTTGCAACACATGGGGCATGTCAGACAGCTGATGACTGCGGCTTGTTCTGTGGAAACAAGAAGAATGAAATGTAGTGTTTCAGAGAATGGCTGCTTTAGAAAAGAAACCAAAGAAGAACAACAAATGCAAACAAAAAAAGGTGTTCATGTTAGATAACTTATTAGCCAACTCATGTTAAATGACAGTGATAAAGCAACTCTTGTTTTATCTGGGGTTAGAAGCTTGAGCTGTCACAATTAATTCAATGCGCAGGGGGGGTGAGAGAAGAGGTTGTGCAGCCTCTTCCCTATCATGTGACACACAGCATGCATCCCACCAAACTATCCCAATGGAATAGAGGGCCCTGACATACCTTTTTCACATACACACTCTGTAGCTAACCTTTCCATGAAAGTAGGTGCCTTTCAATAGGAAGACAGGACTCAAACACATCATGTAAGTAAGGGAATTATTTAGGGGTCTTTTGAGATTCATACAAATGCAGAGTCTCATCAGTCCTCTAAAATGATGTTCAGAAGATTGTTTTTTTCAACAATAACTCTTAGCCTAAAGAACAAGTATAGCAAGAGAGCAGTATCACATGCGCCATCTGTATTGCCATTGCCTATTACATGCATTATCAGGAGTGGATTTGATGAATGCTCTTAGTAAACAGCACCAAAGACAAATAACCATTTTGGGGATGTTTTGACTACCCAGGAACTTGAGGCCTTAAGAAAATCTTTTACCAAGGGATGTAAAGTGTGCTGCCCCCTCCAACTTTTTTTTTTTTTTTTATTTATTTAAATAAGTTTAGGGACTTTCCTATTCTGAGGTCAGTAGTTTCAGTTTATCTGGTCTGTTTGTTTATTAACAGGGACAATCTGTGAGAACAGGATGCTTGTCATCATCAAAACCTGTTGTGTCACACTGGCTGGAGATATCCCACAATAGATTCTGGAGAGTGTTCCAGAAACCAACCTTTCAGACATCTCGGCAGGCTGCTGAACACTGCCTAGTAGCCCCACTTTTTCACTTTCCTGATTTGAGCTTGGTACCTGCAGCATACAAGAAGCCAGACGTGACCAGCTTCTTTACAGGATTTGTGTGTGAGGGGGATGAGAGAAGGAAAGAGGGAATGACAAAACCCCATAAATAATAAAGACAGAAAAGGCCCTCAAAGCATACAGAAAAGCCCTTGGAGAAACAGAAAAAGTGAACACAGTTAACAAGCGTGGACTGCCCAGTGACAGATGGGAGAGGAGTGTTGGACAGCATACAGACTCCACGTAACTTGTGAAGGAAAAGCTGACATACAAGAGATGGTGTTCTGTAAGGGACATGCTCTCTCTCCTCCTCTCTTCTCCTGTATCAGGTCACATCCCAAGTGGCTGGCTAAAGCCCAAGGGCTGCCGTCAGATCTCATTAGACCTCCATCTCTCACTGTAGGACCTCCCTTTTGCCCGGTGCTCAGAAGATGGGCCAGATGAGCAATTCCAACACTGAGCACACAGCCAGGTCCAGGCCAGATCCCAGAGGTGTCTCACGGATGCCCCACAGTGCCCTTGCCCTGGGGAGAGCGCAGCATCCTGATGTCCCTGTATAAGTATAAGGTCTTGACTCGGTGGCCCGAGACCACTGGAAAGCCAAGAGAGTATTTTCATATGGCCACTATCTCTGAGCTGTGGAGGAGCTGGAAAAACACAAGAGGATCCTGATCCACAGCAGTTTTGGGGCAGGTAGAATAGAGGTCTGAACTTTGCATTCCTTGCAGCTGCTCTATACTGAGCTCCTGCTACACATGCGTAGGTGTGGTGTGAACCTTTATGAGTTCACCTCCATGACTCAGCTACGTTGTTACCCACGCCAACCTGTGAAGTCTCACGTGCTCTCTCTCATGTGGCCAGCAAACATGGCATGGAAACATCTGTATGGAATTATGCTACATGCATTCCAAATACCTACAGCCTTCTAGACCATATGAAGTTGAAGAAGCTGCAGCATTATGCTGCTGTCCAAAGGAATTGTCTTCCAGTGAGGTACTGCTAAAAGGAAGAGCACCATGGCATTTCTCCTAGTTTAGGATGCTACTCATCAGGAACAGCCCAGAGTCAGAAAGAAGCCCTGGAAGAGGGCTTGCACACAAGGTGGGGGCAGGAGAAAGGCAAGGATTCCTTCTGAGTGAATCTTGATGCTCAGGGTCTACCTGACCTTCAAGCTAGGTGGACTAACAGTGGTGAATAAGTCTTGAAGAAAGCCACCTTGCACTCCAGAGTAATATACACTTCCTCTGCACAGCCTCAGGCACTGGCTGAAATAAAACTATACTTGCAGCTGTCAGCTGATGTTTTCACCTGCAAGGCTGGAGGATGCCAGGTCTGCTCGCTTGGCACGAGCATTAGGGTTTCTAGTACACAATGACTTCCATATCTGTATAGGTACATATGGAACCTTGCTCTTAGAGGGAGACTGCTAAGATTGCCTTTGGAGCCACAATAAAACAAAGATATGCTTTTTTGGATGGAAATTAGTAGCATAATTTACTGTACTAGCTTCTCCTTTAAGTTAAGTTAAGTTTATAGACATACGGAGGACAAATAAAATCTTATGCCACTGAATAGTATGGAAAGAAATGTATTTGAGCATAGAAGTGAGGTTTGAATTCATTAGTCTCATAATCAGAAGGCTCCATTCTTTATCTGCATACTTTTGGGAATATTAGAAAAATAGTGTAAGCTAGTACAGCAGAGACAAACATTTCACTTGGGTTTGTGTACAGCAAAAGATGTACACTAAAAACAGACATTATTTTCACCATTTGTTATAAAAAGGCCAAGCCTCAGTAATAATTGAAAGAAACTGAACAAGTAATGAAACTTCAGTGACAGATATATCTCTGCTTTTAAATAACACCCCCCCACACCCCATTATATAACAAGTGATGAACAACATGACGAACAGGCACCCTACCTTTCAGTAACCACTTGTAAAACACTCTGGAAGTGAAACCAGCACAGTTACATCAGTGAAAATTTGCACATCCCTTGTGGATGCTAATAGACAAGTCCTGACGCAGAGCCCAAAGCTAAAAAGTGCCAGCTGCTCTCAGCATAGCTTCAGCAGGAGTTTCACTGGAAAAGTACCCAGAAACAACCTTCCCTTTGCAAGGGAGAAGTAGTTCTGAAATGCAAATGCCAGAGCAAGCACAAAGGAGTCATGCTGAAGGTTGGACGAACCTCCTGTCAGACAAGCAAGGGAAAAAAAAGAACAAGGAGGTTGGGAATAAATAAAATGCCTCTAAATGAGCATAATGTGATGTAAAGCCACTTTTCTGCTTCAATTATCCTTGTCTCTGTAAAATCATCTCAGTGTTTCCCATCCACTGGCAATCGGAGTCAATTTATTCAAACACTAATCCTATAAATGGAAATGGAAAATTAAATCCCTTAAGATGGTAAATAACTAGGGTGCTGCATCTGGAAACATATGAAATATTAAGCAAAACACTGCCATTTCCTGGTAACAAAATAATTGTGGAAATTCTAATTTGAGCATGAAATTCTCCCTTTTAGAATTGCCTAAAATGTAATCAGTGGGTGAGATGCTATTTCTTAAATGTATTTGTAAGTGGAAGAAGAGTCCTGGCCCTGATGAACTACAAAAATAATAAATGTTAAATAATAGTCAGAATCCATGTAAACAAGTACATCTGTCATTAGTAAATAGCCCAGCAATGGCACTTGGAAAAAAAAAAGAGAGAAAGACTAAGACATGAAACAAAACAAGAAGAGAGAGAACAAGATGCCACAAAAAAAAGATGAAAACCATATGTTCAGCTAGAGATTTTTACGGACTCTTCACATCACAAACAAACATTGTATTGGGTGAGCGAACACAACAGCAGTGCTGTCAACTACAAAAAAAAAAAGAAAAAAAAAGAAAAAAGAGAATAGGTCCCTGTATCTGCATTTATTTTGAATGTTAAAGTACCTCTCCCTCAGAGGCCTTTTTGTTCTGGAGTCGTCTTTCATTTCCAGAGGCATCAGGGTAGAGACGTGCATCCAGCTCAGTGAAGACATGCCCTTAAGACAGCATGAGCAGAGACTCAACTCTAACTTCTAGCACTCACCAGGAGCACCCAGTTTGCCAAAGAAACCTGATGCTCTTATGCTAGATTTTTATTTAGTTTGCAAGGCAAGGTTTTGGTAGTGGGGGGGCTACAGGAGCGGCTTCTGTGAGAAGCTGCCAGAAGCTTCCCCCATGTCTGACAGAGCCGATGCCAGCCGGCTCCAAGATGGACCTGCTGCTGGCCAAGGCTGAGCCCATCAGCGATGGTGGTAGGACCTCTGGGAGAACAGATTTAAGAAGGTGGAAAAGTTGCTGTGTGTCAGCAACTGCAGCTGGAGAGAGGAGTGAGAATATGTGAAAGAAACAGCCCTGCAGACCCCCAGGTCAGTGAAGAAGGAGGGGGAGGAGGTGCTCCAGGCGCCAGAGCAGAGATTCCCCTGCAGCCTGTGGGGAAGACCATGGTGAGGCAGGCTGTCCCCCTGCAGCCCATGGGGGTCCACGGTGGAGCAGATCTCCACCTGCAGCCCAGGGAGGACCCCACGGCGGAGCAGGGGGATGCCCGAAGGAGGCTGGGACCCCGTGGGAAGCCCACGCTGGAGCAGGTTGTCTGGCAGGACTCGTGACCCCGCGGGGGACCCACGCTGGAGCAGGCTGTGCCTGAAGGACTGCAGTCCGTGGGAAGAGACCCATGCTGGAGCAGTTTGTGAAGAACTGCAGCCCATGGGAAGGACCCATGTTGGAGAAGTTCATGAAGGACTGTCTCCCATGAGAGGGACCCCATGGTGGAGCAGGGCAAGAGTGAGGAGTCCTCCCCCTGAGGAGGAAGGAGCAGCAGAGACAACATGTGACAAACTGACCACAACCCCCATTCCCCGTCCCCCTGCGCTGCTGGGGGGGAGAAGGTAGAGAAAATGGGGAGTGAAGTTAAGCCTGGGAAGGCGGGAGGGGTAGGAGGAAGGTGTTTTAAGATTTAGTTTTTATTTTCTTATTATCCTACTCTGATTTTGATTGGTAACAAATTAAATTAATTTCCCCAAGTTGAGTGTGTTTTGCCTGTGACAATAACTGGTGAGTGATCTCTCCCTGCCCTTATCTCGACCCATGAGCCTTTTGCTGTATTTTTAATCTCCCCTGTCCAGCTGAGGAGGGGAGTGATAGAGCAGCTTTGGTGGGCACCTGGCATCCAGCCAGGGTCAACCCACTACATAGATATGAGATTATTGTCACAAACACACACCAGAAAGCAACAATCTCCCGCAGCCTTTACAAAAAGTGGTCATAATCATCCAGAAGTGAGAGCCCAGGGAATGACTGGTCTGTCTGCCTTCACGTAGTTGGATGAAGTGGAGGTGGTCATATCTCCCCCAGAGTCACCTAAGCATGGCACATGGAGCATCACAGGAAAAAGGCAGGGAATGGCTTTCTACCAACACAAATTAAAGATGGCTCAGCTATACGTGGTGTGCCCACTACTGCTAACTCCTCCAAACACCTAAGCCAAAGGAATTAACTTCAGAGCAAAAGCTGCTATGTCCCATGTCTCCCACCTGAAACTCCACAGAGATGTGGTAGGCAACACCACACCAAGGGTCTGCGTCTGCAACAGCTCCAGCTCCAGCTGCAACACATACAGGAGAGGCTAGAGAGGGGCAAGAGCAGAGAACCAGCAACGCAGTAGGCAGCACTTCGTGTGATGTGGCTCACGTTATTATTACCAGCTGACTACTAATGATGAGGCTCCTAATGATTTTTTTTTTTTTAATCAATTACAATTTTCATGGTACTTACAAACCCCCATATTATCCTGTCTTCTACTAATGGAACTGCTCAGCTCAGAATTAGGATCTAGCATGTGTTTGTAGCTGACATCTCATCAGGATTTGTCTGTGGGTTTTTACTAGCATGATAGGTAGCTAAGTGACTATTCTTTGAGACAGCCAAGTCCCTGAAGTTTGCAATTTAAACTCTGAAGTATGATACCAGATAGCTTAGAGCTTACTACAAGGGAGATGATAAACTCTTAACTTGGACACTTCTGCGGGACATTGCTAGACAACATCTTCTTTAGGATGCAAAAGACATAAAGCAAAGAAGCACTCAGCTTTGGAGCTCAAACCTCATTTAAGTTAGGAACACCACAGAAGTTTATTGGCTGCATTTTGGGAAAAAGCTGTGTTAAATCTGTGGGTTTCTTCCAGATATTATACAGAATGATTGCAAACAGCATTGGTTTTTACTTCCTATCCTGAGCTGATAAGCCAGGTCAGCACTAGAAGTGCTTTGTTAATGCCTTCACACACAGCATGGAGGAAAGGGAGGTTACTGACCTTTACCTCCTGCATTCATGTCGTCCAGCTGATGCAAGTTCCTCGCGTGCTGTCTCATGCCTTAGCATTTCCCCAGCTGTACTTGTGGGTCAATGCAGCTGCTTTGCTTTGTAATTTGGGACAGACACGACATTGCTGCTTTGCCCTGACAGGCCAGTTAGTAACTGGTGTGGAGCCACAGGGACCAGGGCCAGGCCACACTGTCTTCATCTGATCTTGGAAGCTAAGGAAGCTCAGGCAAAGCTAATACCCAACAGGCATCATCTGGGAATCTCAGTTAACATAGGTACCAAGTAAGGAGATGGGGTTCAGCACAGTCAGCCTCACCTCTGTGCCTGGTAAGATCATGGAGCAGATCTTTCTGGAAGATATGTTGAAACATACGGAAGACAAGCAGGTGATTTGAGACAGACAACATGGCTTCACCAAAGGTAAATTGTAGCTGACTAACCTAGTGGCCTTCTACAGCAGAATGATTGCACCAGTGGACAAGGGAAGAGCTATGGATGCCATCTACCTAGACTTCTGTAAGGCCTTTGGTACAGTCCCCCCCAAGATTCTTACCTCTGAATTGGAGAGATATGGGTTTGATGGATGGACTGGTAGGTGGATAAAGATTTGGCTGGATGGCCACATCCAAAGAGTTACAGTCAATGGCTCAATGTCCTAGTGGAAACGACTAACGAGTGGTGCCCTTCAAGGGTCTGTACTAGGACCAATACTATTTAACATCTTCATCAATGACATAGACAGTGGGATTGAATGTACCCTCAGCAAGTTTGCAGATGACACCAGGCTGAGTGATGCAGCTGATTCGTTAGAGGGAAAGGATGCCATCCAGAGGGACCTTGATGGGCTTGAGGAGTGGGTCCATGCAAATTTCATGAAGTTCAACAAGGCCAAGTGCAAGGCCCTACACCTGGGTCAGGGTAATCCCCAGTATCAGTGCAGACTGAGGGATGAATTTATTGAGAGCAGCCCTGCAGAGAAGGACTTAGGGTGACTGGTGGATGTAAAACTGGACATGACCAAGCAATATGTGCTCGCAGCCCAGAAAGCCAACTGTATCCTGGGCTACATCAAAAGAAGTTTGCCAGCAGGCCGAGGGAGGGGATTCTGCCCCTCTACTCTGCTCTGGTGAGACCCCACCTGGAGTTCTGCATTCAGCTCTGGGGTCCCCAGCACAAGACAGACATGGACCTGTTAGAGTGAGTCCAGAAGAGGCCACGAAAATGGTCAGAGGGCTGGAACACCTCTCCTGTGAAGAACGGCTGAGAGAGTTGGGGTTTTTCAGCCTGGAGAAGAGAAGACTCCAGGGAAACCTTATTGCAGCCTTCCAGTACTTAAAGGGGGCCTACAGGAAAGAAAGAGAGAGACTCTTTACCAGGGCCTGTAGTGACAGGACAAGGGGCAACGGCTTTAAACTGAAAGAGGGTAGATTTAGATTGGACATAAGGAATAAATTTTTTACAGTGAGGGTTGTGAGGCACTGGAACAGGTTTCCCAGAGAAGTTGTGGATGCCCTATCATTGGAAATGTTCAAGGCCAGGTTGGACGAGGTGTAGGGCATGAGAAGACTTTGGCACAGTAACCCAGGATAATTCACCTCCCCAATCCGAGTGTGTAGAGTCCCAAGTGCATCTTATCTTGTTGTCACAGTAACCCAGGATAGTTCATTTTCCCCATCTACACATACCCTTGCATGGGCATCAACGTGACGGCCAGCTGCAGATCTCAGAATTTGGACAATAGACCTGCATTACATCAGAGACTTGCTAATGAGCAAAACAAGACATTGTATATGTACGATATGTTAATCAGCACAAGTTTTATTACCCACCCCTGTGGTGCTTTCCCTTGAGCTTCACCCCCAAGAAGGACTCCATTGTGTCAGGTCACCATTTTTACTAGCGTTGGTGTCCCAGGGCTGCCCCTGTGGTAATGCTAGGCTTGCAATAAAGCCAAAACTTTCACTCTGACTGTAATGCCCCTTCCCTGAGGGATCTGCACCTGCTTTTTGCTCATAACATGGGACTTTGAGCACCTGATATAGCAAAAAATGTCCCTGCCCATGACGGAGTGGGAGGGGGTTGGACTAGGTGATCTTCAAAGGTCCCTTGTGACCCAAACCATTCTGTGATTCTATGACAAGGGGATTTTGTTGGAACTATTGTCAGAGCTTGGGCACTAAAGAATTGTGGACACAACAGTCTGGTGAAAGATGAAGATGTTGAAGAAAACACATTTTTCTCTATCAGGCACACACATTAATTTTCTGAATGGCTAAATTGAGAAAAGTACTTCACTGATAGCTCCTTTAACTTTTAAGATGCAGCCAGCTTTGTTGTAGTTACCCAGAATGTGGAAAACAGAAACTGCTTCTACTTTTTGTTCCCGGGTTGTACAAACAGTGGGACACTATATTTTTCCTTGCACAGAACAATTCCTTTTGTATAAAACAGAATTATGCTTAGTGGGAAGCGAGCAATAGCTTCTCTTTATGACAGGCTCTCTGTCAAACCTCATTTTAACTGCTATATTCCAGAAAAAATCAGTACAATTCACAAACTCATATTCTTTTCCTCACTGAACATCTTGTCCATTTTTGCAGCAGTCACACAGGGAGTGCTTCCTCTGCCTACAGGCTGTCATGATTTGATGATTTGTCTCTGTTGCTCCATCCCTTCAGGACCCCTCCGGACCCCTTTTGTAGAGCCTTTTTCCTTGCCTGTCTTCAGACAAATCTATGTCTTTTCTGCCAACCTGCAACTTTAATATCCCTGAAAAAAAAATAAATAAAAATCCAGGCTTCTCCATGAACAACAGAACTAATGAAATGTGGTTCCCTATACCTTTAGTTTCAGAGTGCGGCTCTCTGGTGTTAATAGAGTGCAAAATTTGAAGCTTATTTTGGAGGTGCTCCCCACCCCATGTTGGTTCTCTAAGGTCTCCCAGGACCTCACAGCTGTTCTTTCAGTGGGTTCCTGAGAGGCTGTCCTCACTCTTCTCAGCCAGTTATTACCACAGATTTCAGGGTCTTACTCCTGTGTCAGATTTGATTGACATGGACAGTGTGATCACCTCATTTTCCTGGTTGTTTTTGTTTGTTTGTTTTTAAATCTCCACCTTTGTCGGTGTATATTTTCAGAGGCACGTGTTTTTATGGGCATAATAATAGCTGCAGAGTGCTTTTGTGCAGAGAGGTTTTAAATTCAGTGTATGGCAGCATTCTGTTTGGGGTGGGGAGGCAAGAGGGCAAGTCAGGGATCTAAGAAACATTGACTTTAACAAGAAACATATTTTTCTTGTTCAAAGTTGGAAAAAAAATTGAATTGCTCATACTGTTTTTATTGCAAATGTTATTTTACTTTTAGGTTGTATTGTTTTAGAAAGCCTAACAACAAACATGAGATCTTTTGGGATGAAAGTCTTTGTACTAAGCACTCTTTACAGACACAATTGTTCCATTTTATATTTCTGTTGAAAGCTGCTCCATATAAACAGAAAATTTCTAGCTGACTCCTTCCATCCTCCTCCCCAAAAGTCAGTTAAGTAAAATCTTGGGCAGGACCATAATCACTAAGTTGTTTATGCTGAAACACATACCTAACTCTAACCTTGCTTCAGGAGTGGCTGCTTGTTAATTATGTGGGGGTTTTTTGTTATGGAATTTGATTTGTTACTCTCTGTAATACCTGTATGGTATTGCAAATAAATACTTCATTGTAAATGTTAAGGAGTAATTAGAAGATGAGAATGCTAGGCTGAATTGCAGTTGAGCACAGTGACTACTAGCACATGGTGACTTGTCTAGTCATTACGGGAGGGACAATATTTTCATCTTAGCTTTTGAAACCTTTGTTCCAGGATGAAAATTTCTTAGCCAAATATTTACGTTGCATTTTGTTGGAAAAACTGTGTGTAGAGTTCTTACATCTTTTTTACAGAAGACATTTGCTCATCTTACTGTAGAAACACAATACACATAAAATGGCATATCAACAACCCCCTCTAAATTATCCAGAATTGTTAGCAAAGAAGTACTGCTCCTGGAAAAGGATAGCATACATATAGTGTGGCCTGCTCCCTGAACTGCATGTGGCTAAATTCTATAAAAGCTGCATCCACAGAATGACTGCATCACAAATACCCACATTATACAGGCCATAAAATATTTTGACACATCTATCCAAGCCAAACAATTCACTACAAAAGCTTCAAATCCACAAAAATAATGTTTCGTGGAAAGAAAGCAAGAGACATTTTGGGTGTTGCAGTGGCCCTCAGTCCTTTTGATACCATGGAATTTTCCTAGATGAAAACGTTCATCCAGATGATGTCAGCACTATCTCCCATAATACCCTCATGAATAAACAGTGTTGTGGGATTTGGCATACTACTTATGTAGAACTCACTTAGTGTAACTTGCTTAGCATTAGTAGCTAAATTTGCTGAAACCTTAGGCTGTTAACTTTCATCCAGGGATGCTGAACTTTTTTTACCTTGTTAAGTAAAAGAAGGCCCCAGAGCTGGTTCAAGCTGGAAGATAAGGAAGCAAGGAAGGCCGCTACCATCATCAGCTGATGCAGCAACCTTGGAGATAAGAGAAGAAACAACCCACCTAGAGACGATGAAGGGGCCCAATGAAGAGCGGGAGACCCCAGACCCTAATGTTACTACTAGTCAGAACTGTCGTGTGAGGGATGGGGAATTTAGATCGTAAGGGTATAATTGCCCAGGGATTTCTTTGTTCAGGGTCCCTCTTCAGACGCACCCAGCTTGAGCTGCTCCACATATCGGATAAAAAACCCTCTTAATTACTCAGCGGATTGGCAACTCATTTTCTTCAAGCAGGAACCTAGGGCTGAGCCCTGTTGATGGTGGCATAATTCCTGGCAGGTAGCGTAATTTCCTCAACAGACTAGGTCAGTGGACAGTGAAGTGAATTAAAAACTGATGAACTACTGAGCAAAAAGCGTTTTGGTCAGTGGCACAAAGTTCACCTGGAGGGCAGTCACTAGTCGTGTACCCTGGGGGTTGATACTGGATCCAGTACTCTTCAACATCTTCATCAATGGCCTGGATGATGGGGCAGAGTACAGCCTCAGCAAGTCTGCAGATGTTGCAAAACTGGGAGGAGTGGCTGACACACCAAATGGTTGTGCTAATATCCAGAGGGACCTTCACAGGCTGGAGAAATGGGCTGACAGGAGTCTGATGAAGTCTAACAAAGGGAATTGCAAAGTCCTGCACCTGAGAAGGAACGACCCCGTGCACCAGTTCAGGCTGTGGACTGACCAAATGGAAAGCAGCTTTGCAGAAAAGGACTTGGGCGTCATGTTTGACAAGTTGAACATGAGCCAGCAATGTGCACTTGCGGCAATGAAGGGCAATGCTATCCTGGGCTGCATTAGGAGGAGCATTGCCAGCAGGTCGAGGGAGGTGATCTGTCCCTCTACTCAGCACTGCTGTGGCCACATCTGGAATGCTGTGCCCAGTGCTTGGCTCCCCGTCACAAAAGAGTCAAGGATGTATTGGAGCAAGTCCAGCAGAGGGTCACAAAGATGATTAAGAGACTGGAGTATCTGTCATACAAGGAGAGGCTGAGAGCTGGGGTGTTTAGCCTGAACAAGAGCAGGCTTGGGGGATCTTATCAATGTGTATAAATACCTGATAGGGGGATTAAAGAAGGTCAAACCAGACTCTTCTCAGGGGTGTCCAGTGATGGGCAAGAGGCAATGAGCACAAACTGCAATATAAAGAAATAATCCATTTAAACATAAGACAAAAAGGTTTTTACTGTGAGAGTGATTGAGCACTGTCACAGGTTTCCCAGAGAGGTTATGGAGTCCCCATCCTTGGGGATATTCAAAACATGACTCAACAAGTTCCTGGGCAACCTGGTCCAGCTGACCCTTCTTTGAGCAGGGGTTTGGACTAGATGAACTCCAGAAGTCCCTCCCAGTAGCAGTAGTTCTGTGATTCTGTGATTTAGATATACTTGTAGGTAGGTAAAGTTTATGCAAGTGATTTCATGCATTAATAAAAATAAACAGATACAGAGTTCATTTATAGCCATTCTACCAAGTTTATGTGGCATCATCAAGAGTTCATTGTAACAATCATTAGCAAACAGCTTCTCAGGTCCAATCAAAATCTTAGAAAATTAGATGAAACTCACTGACTCATCTGGTTTTACTTTGAAAGAAATAATTTTAAAAAAATACTTGCGGGCAAAGCAGACAAAACCAGAACAACATACCAAAAATAATAAATAAATGTAGCCCTCTGAGAAATGCATGCCATTTTGAAGTGTCTCTGTCTGTGATTTCTTGGTGGGAAAACTATGTGGGCAGCTGGCTGTCAACCCCCTTCTGTGATAGCAGTAATGATAGTCATAGAATCATAGAATGGTTTGGGTTGGAAGGCACCTTTAAAGGTCATCTAACCCAACCTGCAATCTTCCTCAAAGACTACTGACATCAATTTCCGAGGCTCTGTTATCTAACCCAAGATGCTTGCTCAGGGAAGATCTTTGGAAACTGCAGTTCCTCCTGAATTACAAACCTCCTCCAAACGGCAGTTTTCTCCTTAAAGAGGAGTTAGCTGCTCTTCTTCCTTACAAAATATTTTTAGTGACTTTCTGCTCCTCAATAGGAGAACCACCACATACTAGATAACTCACAGTTCTTACTGCTTCCAGGAAGTTTAAAAAATATTCCTCTTTTCTTAAGTCACTGCTCTTGCTGCTGCTGTTATGGTAGATGAGAGGGACCACTCACCAAAAATACATTTAGGCCTGGCAGGTTTGCCCAAACTTTTGTAACTATATATCTCAGCCTTATGACCTGATTAATTTTGGAAATACTTTTGATGTATTGTAAAATAAAGAAAGTCAGACAAACATTTCATGGTCCATGGTCATTTCATGACCAGTGTTGGTGCAAGCATTTTATTGATTCTGCATGAAAGAAAGAGCTAAAATCATCTCACGTTCCTGTCAGTACAGAGCAGCTTAAGGGGAAAATACAGAACAACAGTTGCAATGACTAGGGATGAGCTCTATTGTTGAAAATTCTCATCACTGGGATGTTGTTTAGTGAGATGTCACTAGAACTTATTTTGTCACTTCAGTTGACTTCCCTGATGGTGGGCCACATATTCATCTGGTTTCTATGGCTGTACCTCTATTGATTCAATGAAGTGCTCCGACTCACCATAGCTGAGGATCTAGTCTATAGCTTTTGAACCATCGTTATAGCTTATTTTCACCTTTGCTTACCGGTGTCCTGCACTGTATCATCCCTGCTGCATTAAATGAATGAGAAAGATGGGGGAAGGGGAAAAAAAAATCTGGCTACAGAGAAGTATGGAAGAACATCTGCCCAAGTAATTTTTATGTGTGGATCTTTCCTTAAAAAAACAGAGAAAGTGTCTGCTTGGTTATAAATGGAAAATGAAAAAAAAAAAAATAGAGAAGAAATTCCTTTTATTTTTCTTCCCCTTACTATACAATTGTATCAAAAAGTTAAAGACAGTTAAGAAAATGCAAACAATAAACCTCAGAGCCCAGATATGGGTCTATGGTACTTGTCACTTAATTATTTCATTTTGGCTTAATTATTTCATTTCATTCACTTAATTATTTCATATTCACATGGCCTCTCCTGTACAAATACCTCCAGCCCCGCTCTCCAGCCACAACCTACTGTGCCTTGAAGCTGAACTGTGACACCAAAACCAAAGGTCCAGCTAGTCCGCTCTCCTGCTTCTGACAGTCCCCCACAGAAAATGCTTTGGAAAAAAGTCTTAGACCAGAACAAGGACGGAGATAACCCTTACCCTGACGAACTTGTGCAGCCTAGAGCAGGAGGTATTTTAAGGGCTTCCTCAATAGAAGGTTAACGCTGGAGCATGCCAATTAAATTACTCTGTAGGCGTCTGTTCTCCATGAACTTACCTAGTTTCCTTTTTAACCAAAGTATACTTTTGGCCTTCACAACATCCTGTGTCAATGCGTTCCACAATTTATGCTCTTTGAAAGGAGCATTTCCTGCTGTTTGCTTTGGCCCTTGGGCCTGCTAATTTCCTTGGGTGTTCCCTACTTCTTGTGCTATGAGAAATAGCAAATAATAATTTCTGAATTACCTCCTTTTCTGCCAGCATTAGACAGATATTTGTCCTGTAGAGCCTCCACCTCCTTTCCCATTATCTCTTTTCCAGGCTGAAAAAACCTATTCCGTACAGTTTCTATACATATGTCCTATGGTTTAGGTCTTTCTCTCATGACAACCAGAAGGCCATCAGGTGATGGCCAGATATCACAGTCATTCCTCCTCATGGTACAAGCGCGGCTTTTCCTGTAAAACTCAACCATGGAGACTGTCCATAGGAAGTTGTACAGAATGGCTAAAGGAGAAAAGATACACAATAGTCCAAATTAGCCCAGCAGCCACAGAGTTCAGATCCAGGTTTTAGGCCATCCTTCCTGCCACAGGCCAAACCCTTCAAGCATCTTCCTCTGTCCTCCCTCCACGCAGCCAGGAACTTCTGCCCACCTCTCCACTACATCACCACGTCCCCCTCCTCTGCCACAACCCCCACATCCCCTCCCTTCCAGACAGTGATATTGTGAGCACGGAGGGCGAGATGTGGACAGAAGTGCAAGCACTACTGCAAGGCAGTAGTGATACAAGTTGCGCATACTGTGAGGATGCTGCTGTCAAGGGCATCCAAATGCTGCTTGAAGGAAGAACTTCTTCTTGTTCTCTGATGCCTGTATATTTTATTCTTTTTTCTTCCCCCAGTCCCTCTAACTTAGCACTTCCCCGTGTACAGAAATTGCTCCCTCATCGCTTTTTCAGCAGTGATTTGGAAGCATTGGTCCAGTCACATTTCTGTTGGGGAGTCAAAGCTACTCAGATCTTAGCACTATCTGATGGGTAATCCCATCAGTACCCAGCAGTTGCTGTTAAAGTTTTCTCAGAAGGAAAGGCAGTGTCATCTCCTGCTCTGCCTGGCTCTGCTTACCTCCCCCGCCACCCGGGGACCCTACCTGTCACCATAAGCTGCTCTTTAAAAAAAGAATCATTAAAAGTGCAAGCCTTCCCACAGGAATTTGGGATTTATCACATTTATAAGGCCTCCATGGAGCTGGGCAAAATATACTTCTGTTCTGCACCTAGACAAGTGCCATTGGAGCAGCACTGCCCTACAGCCTGGCTGGATTTTTCAGAGGAGCCATCTTTCAGTGCTGTATAAATAAAGGACAGTGGATTCTAGCATTTCAGTGGCCTCCACAATTCTTTGAGTGATGTCCACCCAGTATTATTATATGTACCTTCTCTCTATGGACACAGATGCTAATGTTTATGTTAGCTGGTCTAAATTTTCTACTACCATTTATCAGGAAGTGAGCACTAAGCTGAATTTGGGAGCAGTTCCAAATTCAGCCAAGGCAGTTTATTTTCCAAAGAAAACACTGTTGACAATAGAATTGGAGTTTAGAGGCTGGATCTTCTAAATGCACGGAGAGATTCAAAAGTTGTTCCCTAAAATATGGAGCAAGTACACTAACTGGCCTCTACATACCATCCTAACACAGTCTCTGTGTATTTGTGTACATTAGACTGTACTTTTTCTGGTGCTTTTGAAAAAGGCTTGAGGTGAGGGATTTCAGCAGTTCACAAGGTTTAATGTTGCATGGCACAGTCTGATTTTTTGCAGGTTTATATTGGCCAATATTTATTGAATTTTATTGAAGAACTGTATTTTGTTTACATTCTGGCTGGGATTTTGAGATGCCTTCGCCAGACACCCACAAATACCTTACTACTTCTAAAAGTACAGGTTGTACAAAAAGAAGCAATATGCAGCCTGTCAAAACCACCTTAAAGGCAACAGGCCTTTACTGAAACTCAAAAAGACCCAAGGAGCCTCCCGATCTTGCAATTTCGGCAGCACTGAGGGGCTTTGCGGTATCTGCTCAGCCTTGGTAATTTAGCACAGACTGTAGGAGAAAGACCATTCAGCTCTCTGAAGTCGCCAGGAGCAAAGAAAGAGAAGGAATTACAAGGCTATAGCTGGCTTGAGACACCTCCTTGCCGCAGCAGCAGCAGTGCTTGCTCTACATACACGCTCAATACCCAACTCACAAAGAACAGCAAAGAGCCCGTGCTACCTTGGAATCCTTCAAGGAGCAAAATCACGGCAAAACAACAATAGGAAAAGAGCCTTGAAAACTTCTTCTTATTTCTTAAAATAGCTCTCCCCTGTGTCCCCCCGCCCTCCTCACCATTTTTGGCAGGGAGCTAGCTGTAGCTAGCTAGTAATTAAAGAGGGACTTTCATTCTGGGACAAACATGCAGAAATGAAAACATTTTACATTTTTCTTTGCCAGTACGTACATTTCTGAGTAAATATTATTAGAGATACTTGCATGAGCAGCAGAGCTTCTTCTCTTGGAAGCCAAATGACTTTTTCTGGTTTTATTCTGCAGTTAACGAGGTCATGTCTGATCACAGTTATACTAATGGAGTAATTATTCCTGATAAAATTATAAGGCAAGGCTTCATTTCACAGTTATCCATGAAAGGTGGGAAGGAGGTGATATTGTATAAATTAGAAAGAGCATTTGTCAAATACCAGTCACTACAACGTATTGCATGGAAAGGAAAACTGGCTTACACTTTTTTTAAGACTTGGACTTGGCATTTTCTTTTTTTAATTTAATTTCATTTTTATTTTGATATCATAAAAACTTGACACAAAAAAATACAGTTTTAGAAGACTTTTAAAAGCAGCATAAACAGCAAAAACCCTTTCCAGAAAGAAATTTGCCTGGACAAGGGAATCAGGACCATTCCTAGTCGGACTTATGCCAAACCCCTTCAGAATCATTAGTCTCCTCGAAGGATTTCCTTTATTTTCATAATGTTATAGCACATCCCAAGCTTCCACTTTAGTTTACTGCTTTTTTTGTGGTGGGAAATTGTTCTTACACAACAGCATCACCAGGCCTAATTTTGTAAATGTCAATCTGCACAATCAAGATTTATGTTTATAAAAATATTTATACTTCCTCCTCTCTGTTAGGAGAGGAAAATTATATTTTATAATTAGGCAGTGGCAACAAACAAGATGTGTAATTGCGTTATTAGCATGTGTGAATTCAGAATAGGAAGCCCTGTGAAACTTTGCTTGGGAAAAAAACGTCCTGGGCTTGCACAGTAGGTGACTGTTAACTTGCCAGCTGTTGCCAGTCTCAAAATACCAAGACTTACCATATTAGTTCACTATGGATCAGATTCATTCCTCAGCAGCAGACACTTAAGCGTTAGTTAAGTTTCACTGAAGCCTCTGACAGTGAAACATCGGTAATCCCTAGGCCTTTTCTGTGTGATCTCCTCATGCATCAACTTCTCTTCCAGATATGTTTGCATTAGAACAAAGGAAGACATAAAGGAAGAAAAAATAAAATATAATTAAAAGAAAACAGCGTTAAAGAGATTTTTACTTATGTATCTGTACATATATATTTGTGCACGTGTTTATCCACAACAGGCAAAATCTTACCTTCACTGATTTTTCACAATTAGCTTTACCAAAGAAGCAAATTTATTAACCCAGAGAGGCTAAAACATCTTCCAAAACATTTCTTTATGGTTGCATTGAATTTAATATCCTTTAATACAGCACCTAAGATTAGAGAAATGGTTCTACTTAACTGTCACCATTTAGTGCTGCACACCAAAATTATTATTTTGAGCATCTAAGATAAAAGCAGGTCCTTTACATTAGAATTCCTGGACACAGCCTCTTATGCAATAATTACACTGAGGTTCAGTCCTTTGGATGCTGCTACCTTGAATAAGCAAACTCAAGTTTGTTTAAGCTCTAGCTTAACCAAGTGAGTTTCAGAACATGGTCTGGAACCTGCATAAAAGTGCATAACCAGTGTGTACATTTGCAGTATGTGGCAATATGTGTTACTTCTGTTGAAAAGGCTCTTTGTTTCTTCATTGAAGTTTAACAGTTTTGTAACTTTGGACATAAATATTTGAAAATTCTTATCTTTTCTGACTTTAGAGAGACACTTTTGAAGTCTTCCTTCTAGTGAAGTACCAATAATTAATAAATGTCCGCTTCAGTTAAAACACATCGTTGTTAATGAGATACAGCCATTACAGTAGTTTTGTGCATAACAATGCAGGCATGAAGCCACTACCCTCAGAGAGTGGCTTAATGACCAGCTTATGTGGTTTTAAATGTGCGATGCTCCCCAAAGGGTCAGTCCTGCCCTCCCTCCACTCACAAATACCGAGAAAACACTCTTTATTGTGGGATTATTTTTCTGCACCCTCAGCTGACAAAACAATCCACCTGGGGTGGCCAGAGTCGTAATTCTCCAGCGCGAACCCCAGAGGCAGACCGTAAGACCAGGAGCTGTGACAAAACCAGCCACTGTGAATTCAGCAGAGAACGAAACACCCAATTGCTCCGTGCAGCTTGACAGGTAATTATCCCAGCTGTAAATCCAGTGAGCGCTGAGTGAACGGCCTGGGTTGGTGGCAATCCCCGAACCCCACAGGGAGTTTTGCTTGGGCTGTATCTGCAGTCCTTTGCCACGTGTGACCATACGAGCCTCCCTCGGCAGTATCTGCATCGACACCCAACGGGAGGGAGCTGCCAGACAGCCTGACCGCTGCCGGTGGCTCTTGCCCTCTGGGCTCTCCTCTAACTTCCCAGCCTGATCTGCAAATCCACCACGCCAGCAGTGTGGGATGGCTTCAGGCCTGGTCAGGCCATCTGGCTCTCTTAGAGGCTTCGAGTAAGTCCTGTAAGTCACGCATCGGCTTCGGGCCAGACCGCGGTGCGGGGGTAACTTCACGTATAGCGTTCAGCCTTCCTTTGCTGGCTGGTTCCCCTTGACGCTCCGGGTGCATGGAGAATATGCCTTACCCTCAAACCTTCCAAATAAACACGAGCAGTGGCTCTGTGCTTTCAGTCAGCGTGTCAGACTCACACAGGTGCAAACAGCTTCAATGTTCAAGGTTAATCTTAATCTGCTGAGTTGTCACGGGGTCGGTCACGTTAAATTTTGTGATCTGCCCAACACAAGCGACGTGTGGTTGGCTTGCCCGCTAACGTTTCATAGCTGTGTATACACGCACACTCACACCCACCGCACACAGATACAGGTTTCTTTTATGACTATGTTGCTCTCTACTTGGACTTCAACATGCTTCTGGTGACTGTTTTATCCTGGTAAAAAACATACTTCTGAAGAACTACCACAGGAGGGCTCCCACGTTTAAGCTTTCCAGATATGAACGCCTGTGCGTGTTGGCAGTATGTGCGAGGGGCTTTATTTCCCCCACTCTTCCCTTTAGCGTTAGGGACGCCTTGCTCATGCAAGTCAGGGAGCAAACCGTTGTACTTTGAGCCACTCATAGTGACTACTATGAGCAATTAATGTGCTAGGTCACGCTGAAGCTTGCCCCCCATGTCTTTCCCATCAGACCATCATTCTCTTGACCTACAGCATTTCCAGACATTTCCAGGCTTGAAATTCTTGGGAGGTAAGCTGGGTGATGTTCTTAAAGAAGTGCATGATGGAGGCTTGTAAAATGAGTTTGCATAACTTGCTTCCACTGGCCCAAGCAATTTCTCTGCCCCAGGCAAATAAAACGCTAGTGCTTTATCCCCCGTCTCTCCATCACATGAGACTAACCGTGATGATCACTCCGAAGCAGCCAAATGAAGCAGGAAGGAGTTCCAGAAATGCCGCATGCACTCATCTGTTCGCTTTGTCCATAGGATAAGAGAGCTCAGCTGCGCTGAAGGCTCTGGCCCAGGATCCCCACAGTTAAGGGTTAGCTCCACGGAGTCATTTCATGAAACAGTTTCTCATCCAAAGACGTAAACACTAAATATCTTCTTTGGAAAAGACCCATTTGTTTGAAGACTGGAAGACAAAAAGCAGAAAAGAGAGATGTGGAAATGTGAACTTTTGCCTGTTTTTTTTCTTTCTTTTTTTTTTTTTAAAAACGAAAACTTCTAGCACATCTTAAAACTTCTAACACAAGAGCTTTTTCATTTCTTTCTCACTAAGTCAGTTTTTCTCTAGACTCAGCAAAACAAGCTCTGTTTATTAATGTGAGCTCGTCCCAAGATCTGGTTTTGCCAAGTCTTGAGCATTAGAAATCCCCTAAAAATCCTTTCCTTCTCATCCATCCTCCTAGCCTTCCTCTCCCACAACATACACAAGGCACTTCCTTCAAGTTTGCTCTGAGATCAGAGTTTCCTCAGGATGTTCAGCCTCAAAGCTTGAGAAACAGTGCAACACATTAGTCACCTCCATCACCACAGTTCCCAAATACACCAGCAAGCCAGACTTCCAGCTGATGCAATTCATCAGCATTACCCTGTCAAGTTTCACTGGAGACCTGATCCACGGCGTCCACCGCAGCGAATGACTACACCACGGCCACTCGCTGGCCTCCTTTTGTGGGTAACTTGAGAGGCACCGTGACCAAAACAAAAGTGTGGGAAACTCATCCCTTATGTTTAGGGTCATCTGAATACTAATTTTTTGCTCAGAGTCAGATACAGATAAAAAGAAGGGGATGTGTATGCCTGTTATTGAGATTGGTAGAAATGTGAACAAAACAGTGTTATTCTATAGGAATACCTATTTGCCTCTTGCGTTCCTCATTACCTAGTCATAACATAAGCGTGTGCACAAAAAGTTGACACAAGGTGTACATACCAAATAATATTTACTTTATCATAATCATGTGTGAGAGCTCTGTATTAGATTTAATTCAAACAAGAGGAATTAGGGTTTTTTTTACCTCGTGTCTTGTCTGGATTTCCAGGTTTTGAATGATACTTGCAACAGGACAGTTTGTTTGGCAGATCTGTGGTGTTATGAAGCAGTGCAGCTCCTACATCTCACAGCACCGGCTAAAGGGTTGGGACTGTACGTGTTGCTTACGCAGTGATGATACTCACGTTCCTCTAAGTAACCACACGTTCGCACTCACAGCACACGCCAAAAGATAACTCTGGTGCCGTTGTAAAAGAGTATCTAACTCCATGGTCACCTAAATCAGTACAAGCAAAGAGTGAAGTCAGGAGAGATACATCAGGGTAAACCTATTATGAATGAACAGGGAATCACGTCCTTAAAAAATTCTAATCAGCTTCTAATCGAAGCACAGCTGTGTTTTCTGCTCCTGTTTTCCTCACTGGATGTGCAAGTTAATATATTTCTAAATAATTTTCCAGAGAAGTTCTGTTTTGTTTTCCACTTTCACAGAATGGTTGAATGGATTTTCCTCAGACTTTCTCCCAGAAGCCATTGGCTGAGCTCAGTGATGGAAAATTTCAGCCTAGAAAGTAGAACCTTTCAGAAACTCAGGAGCAAGGGAAAACACTGGACTTGGAGCAAAATCTGTTTTGCAGCCTTAACTACAATACTACGTCAGCGTCCACGTGGATGCTTTGATACAGACATAGCATTGATTTGCACATGCAATTTTTGAAGTTGAGACAATCAGTGTTAGTTATTTTATTGACCAGTAACACAAGAAAAACAGAAGATGCACACAGCTGGGATGTGCTACTGGCCTGATTTGACTCACCAGACTTTCTCAGGAAATGCTTGAGCATGTTTCATTCAGTAGGTGCAGCCGGCGTGCCTGGACATGGCACACCAATCCTGTTTGATGTGGTTTTGTAGGGCTTGCACATCCTTTGTATCACATAGGCCTGCGGGTGCTCAGGGCAAAATGAAATTGGCTGATGATTAAATGGCAAGCGTATGCAGTGGCACCCTTCAAAAGCCCTCTGACGTTATAAGAGCATACAAATCAAGGCCCTGGTGACAAACTAGTTTCTCACAGTTCTTAGCCCCCCGTAACCACATGATGGCACAGAGGATGAGAAAGAGCAAGTTCAAATAAGAAACTTCATAAACACTTGTGGAATTTATTTCTCTGCAGGGACACCATCATTCACTTTCTGTATGAGAATTAGGAGACATCTACCTTGTAGGGACAGCAGCAAAGTCATTGAGAGACCTCCCAGTTGTGGGACATAGCCCTTCTGTTTCGCTTTTCACCATCTGTGAAACGCTTCTGTTGATACGTAAGACAGGGCTTGCTAACATAGCCATAGCAATTCGATTGCAGCTCAAGCTGAGCACCTACACCAGTTTGTATGAAAGAACTCTTTAGACCCATGGTGCAAGAATAAGTGCCCACAAAACAGCAATTACTGTGTCCTCCCATGCAGTGTGCCAGTTACTGCTCCCTTAAAGCACCAGCAGCAGCTCAGGAGAAGCCAATTTGCTGCTGATGCAGTTTGCAGCAGGAAAAATAGCGAACCTAAACAGAAGCAACCTAAAGGTGGGCTCTGGCCTCCTTAGCGGCCACAGCTCCTGTGCTAGCTTACAGCTGGGACCAAAAGATGCCAAGATGCTATTTAGCCTTTCAGATTGGTGAAGTGTTTTTGGATTCTGAGTAGAAGGTGGTTATTTTTGGTAAGCTTTGACCTGCAGTGAAAAAAAAATCCTTCTCCGTTTTGCATAAAAAATGGTTAGATACAGAATATCTAGACATTCCTTTGAGAATAGGAGAGGAATTGATTCTTGCAAAAAGGTTAACATAAATACTCAGGGAAGAGAAAAATCTATGTTCCCCACTGTAGCTGCCTGTGGTTGCTCTTTCCTTCTCGGTTCCATTAGAGGGTGCTCTTGTTTCAAAAATTCCCCAACCCAGGGTTTCTGCCATCAAAGAGTTGCCTTTAAAGCAGGTCTTCAAGTTAGGTGGTCCAGTCCAGTTACTAAATGCTAAGGAAGGTAGGAGACAGCATGATTAAACAAGATAGCATTACTTATTTTCCCTGCTGTACAAGTCGGGAGCACTGCAGACATTAAAGATCAAGAGGCAGCAGCTGTGTAGAAACTGTTCTCCTTGGAGTGTCTCATTACACAGACCCTGCACAGAGCCTCACCAACAGGCTAAAAGCACTTTTCACAGTTTCGTTCTTTCTCTCTTTTAAAAGGGAAGAGGCAAAAGGACTGTTTATATTTGCATTTTAAAGTCCATTTATACAAAAGCCTTCCACTTCATACAGAAGATTGGAAAGAAACTGAATCTGATATTTATAAGACTACAAGTAGGTGCATTTTAAACAACCCAGATAAAGCACAAACAAGCACAGCATAGGTTTTTCTACTGTCACATTGGCAACGATGACTCAGTGCAAACTGTTCTCTGCTGGAAGAGGAGATGCTTGATCTCCGCAGCTGTCTCTCCCAATAGCCCACATACGATAGCTTCCTTCCTACAGAACCTTCCATCTAGACGGCAGCAGGACATTACATGGGGGAGACACTGGCGCTTGTGCAAAAGGCACAACACAGCTGCTTTCCATTCCTCTCTTCACTTCCATTCTTCCCTTCACTGTTTCTGTAGATCATGAAAATTGCTTTCCACTGTCCTCAATAGCTGGCCTTCCTCTTCACTCCAGCACCTGGTGTCATGAAGCCGGTAGCCCAGCTCCATGCTGACAGTCCATACGGATGCATTTTTTTAAGTGCTCAAACTTGGATGATTTAACAAAAAAAAGGCAACAATAACAACAGGTTCCTGGAAGTACAGTGTTGGCTAAGCACTGTCAATGTTTGAGAATCTTACAGCTAAACATGCCTGCACCTGCCTCAGAGAAGAGACAGTTGACCCTTCAGGCATTGTGGAAGGCTCCCCCCTCCTGTCCCAAGATCCAGCTGCAGACTAAGGAGAAACAAAACTCTCCCACCACTTCAGTTGCAGGCTGCTGCATTTACAACTGACACTCCTGGCTATGATTTCTACTAGCATTTAGCAGCAGCTGTGCCCCCAGCTGGGAGCTTTCACTTTCTATTTTTAAAATCAGTGAAATCAGGAGCATATGGGGCCTATAATTTACCATGTATTTTTAATAATAAAATCCACTCAGCAGCGTATCAGACTGTAATTCTACCCTGGAGATGCTTTGCTCCCTAGGAGATCCTTTATCAGGGCTTAATATACCTGATTATATTGGGTGTGTGACATTCTCCACAATTTGCTATCATCAAAGTGTGCAGTATATCACACGAAAGCCTATGCCATAGAGTGTTTGTTCCCCAGGACCAGGCTTAGAAGCAAGTAAGTGACAATAGCTTCTCACTTCAGTGCAAAATTGGAAAATATGCATGACAGTCATTTACCTCCAAGATACCTTCTTATTCCTCTGTTATGACAATAGTTAGTGAATACAATATATTTGGATTCATAGCACCTTTGTGCACGTAAGAGGTTTGTGTATTTAAGTGCATATATATTTTAAGCAAAGCTATTTTCAGGAGGCAAATATTTCCAGCTACAAGACGAAACTAAGTAGGAGAATGAAGAAGAGAAAGAATGTAAGTGGTGGGCAGCTAGGGGTGAGAAGAAAAATGAGATGGATGGCAAAGGAATAATGTAGATTATATAATTTTTGCTTGGCATAAACAAGAAAACAAGAAAATTTGGCGTAATTACAGAGTCAATTCATATTGTTCTGGTTTTCCCCTGCCCCTTAAAACCAAGACCACTTTTCTTAACTTCAGTAGAGGTCTAAGCTAAATGCCCTACAGCCTAATCTGGATGTCCATCAGAAGTAGGCCTACTCCTGACTTAGGCTGCTCTAATCTTTGCATTGGAAGGTTTTGGGATACTTTTTGGTTGAAGTCAGGAGAGTTATACTGATGTATGGCCAGTAAGAAATGCTAGAATGGCAAATCATGCAGGTCTTGAAAGAAACATGGCAGTTTCACAAATGTGCTTTTCAAGCACCTTTACATAAGCAGGTAAGCAACAAACTATACAGCAACCCTTCTGGTGTTCCCCTATGCATAAAGATTTTATTATTTTGCCAAAGGACCTTTTTATGTCAATTGCCTTTCATGTGTGATCTTAAAAGGCCACCCAGGGCTTTCTACATTCTGTCCCATGGATGCTTAGAAGGCATAAGTAGGCTTATGACATTCTGTTTATGAATGATCTCTGACTTCCAAAGTACCTATTTGTCACTCATTTTACCTTGTTATGATCTGGTGGAATCAGGTAACCCTTCAAGGTTTCCTTCAGGGACTATCCATCCTCCTCTGAAGTGCCAACACAGAGGAAACGTGTCCCTGAGATGCCTCTGAACTGCGAAGGCACCAGCTCTTGCACAGGTTTCTCTGACATTGTCTCTATATTTGCTGTTGGACTAAGCCATCAGCCTAACAGGCTTTCCTCTTGCTGGAGATATTACGTAAATCAAAACCTGGTCTGGTCTCCATCACTGGTGTTCCTGATGATCACCTTATTATCACTAATAAAATGAAGCTCAGCTACAGTTGATGGTGATCTACTTTAATGACCAATAAAGTTTATATTAAGTTTCTCAATTGAGTTTATATTACACTACTACACTATATTGTAATTGTTGTTGTTGCTGCCTGGGATGGAGAGTGGAGAAAGGGGTAGAAAAATCCTGCCTACCTACCTGTGTAGAAGTTGTTACTTGCCATATCCCAACATATATTTATAATTTCACATACTACATTGCAGGTGGCAAGAATAAATGTTCAGAACTATCATTGTAGGGCCTTAAAATCTAAGGATCTGTGAAATGATTGCTTTAACTTAGTGGCTTGAGGATGAATGAGATGGGCAATGAGTTCTGTTCTCAGGACTAGGACATCCTGGCAGGACAACCAGGGAAAGTTTGCTCAGCTGCTGCCTAGCTCATAGGTATAAAGAGAAGCCAGCATCTAAGACAGAAAATCCAGCACCTTTTAACAGCTCTAAATTCATGTGAAAGAAAAGGATGTCAAATAGAAAAGCCTGGATCATGTTGTCAGACACCAGGAATGGAACAAAACCAATGAGAACAATGTGGACAAAGCTACTGAGCTGAACGCCCCTAGACCTTGGAGCCACAATTGTTTTCCTAGTGCAATCTTCCTTGCTGTGAAGCTTCTATGAATGCAATTACTGACTGGTTTAACCCAAAGGTTAACTGATGTGAAATAAACAAAACCTCATGGCATCATATTTGGCTTCCGCTCAGTGATCAAGTTCTGTTTGTGTCTTATTCACTTCTCCTCTCAAACCATTTCCAACTTCATTGTCTTGTTTTTCATACGCAGCCAGTTATCTGTAAAACTCACCACTAGTAACTATCACTATTTAGGGCAACACCTATTCACAAGGGCAGTGCTCATCATCCACAGCCATCTCGTTAGCTGAACTTAGTAAACAAGGCTCTGGAGAACCAAGTAAATGCTTTACATTTTAGATCATTAAACTGTTCTCCTCTGGCGCTATCTGATGTAGATACAATCGGCTCACTTGAAAGACCAAGCTGGAAACTGAAAAGTAGCTTGGCTGATAATGTCCTGTACTTGAACCTGCTTTGGCAGTGCTATAGATAAGATTACTTAATAGGGCTTTTCCATCTCTGGTTTCTAAATTCCCCATTGATTTCGGGAAGTGGTGAGTTAATAGGTTAGCCAATACTTCTGTTCGTCTATTTTGCTGGCTCCTTTATTTACTCTATATCTCTTGGTTACCCTGGGAATAAAAGAAAAACCCAAACCGTATGATGCAAGCAGGGAGACACAGAGGTCAAAGCCAAATGAGGTTACATAAAAATTTCTTATAACATGGCTCAGAAGGCAATGACTTCTGAGCTGCTCTTCAGGTTGTCTGGGGGATCTGGCTCAATAATTATTTCTTCTTCCTGAACCAGATGCATGGTTCAGAAACAGAGTTTTCATCCATGTCAAACGCCTTCCATATCAAGACAGCAAATTGACCGGCTTTCAGACCACAAAGGCAGCATCCCGCCCATAGCTGGACAGGCATGAGGATTGCCTGATTTTTATTAGTTAGGACAGGAAAGTGGAGGATTAGCAGTTGGAGTAGGAGTAAGAGTTAGTCAAAGTCCTGGGATAGTTTGTGTACAGAGATACACACGACCTTGCCAATGCATGAGAAGCTTTCTTGTGGTGTTTGAAGCCTGAAGCTTTCCTACACAGAGGTTACCAACTGGTTTAATTTCTCTGACGAACACAAACCTACTAGGAGCTAAGAAGAAAGTAACTTAGTTATTTTCACTTTTTGACCTGAGGAAGAAGTTCAGCTCATGTTCCTGGCATTGAATCAGTCTCAAAGCAACCATATTCTGTGTCACATTTATAGTGATGTTCCAAGAACAAAAAAAGATGAAAGAGTCCACCCATCTCATAAAACAAGACTTTGAGGTGATTAAACCCTCTGGGAAAACAACGAAAGATGAATCAAGGTTGAATATCGGGACAGAGGCTTCCAAATGTCAGAACTGTGGGTACAAAAGAAAGAAACTGGACCAACACACCCCTTTCTTATCTCCTTCTATGCCAGGAGAGGCTACTGCTCTGATGAAGCAGTGGAAGGGCAGAGGTATTGAAGAGACTCCGAGCGAAACTGTGAATGTGGATGTCGGCAGCAGGCAAGGCAGCACAGGGCAGAAGGCGCCGAGCCGCTCCTGTCAGGCTGGCACATCCACATGGCACAAAGCCTTCCTGTGATACTAGATCAGGTCCAGAAGTACAGCTCAGCAGCCCTACCTCTTCTGCTCGTTCCATGGCGCCGTGAAAATAAACCCATTGTACCACTGAGGCTGAAATGCTGAGCCATTATTTTTCTTTCATAATGTCCGTTTCCAAGCTGGCTATGTTTCTGTGCCAGGTATAATGTGGGTAACATTCACTGTGAAACACTGGCAGCGGGTGGTTTTCTAGGAGGCTTCTCTGCTCATTGGCAAAGAGAAAATACCTCCTTTACACCACCACGCATGCCCTACCAGAGGAACAAAGAACAGAGCAGGGCCTTCTCCAGACACACGCTTGCCAGGTCAGTCCTTTAAAGGGCCTGTGAGTCCCCGGGAGCACCCGAAGCACTGCCTTGACCATCACATATATCCCAGTTTACAAGACGCCTCCATTCATGGATGCGCAGCCCTCCCACCACGACTGTGTGCCTGCAGCCTCTTCTGACCCCCCGTCCCTGGGGGAAACTGCTCCTGGGCTGCACGTCCAACAAGAGCCCCGAACGAGACAGCGCGACCTCACCAGGGAGCACTGACAGTGTCACCGACTGGTTGTAAACTGTGAAACTGGAAAGCGATTTCCCTCTTTCTCCACATTACCACTTCCACCCCTGGCTCTGACTGTGGTATCATCTGCTTAGAAGCCAGTCAGCTCTGCAAAACAGAGCTCTGCCTCTCACGGCAGAGGCTGAGGAGGGAGGGAGATGCTCTGCATTAAGCCCGTTTAGAAAGATTAGAGGGTGAGGAATATTAGGATATTTCGTTTCCTACCTCCCTTTGTGCAAGTAAATGAGGCCTAAATGGCTCCTGAGAGGAGACAGAAGACCTCAAGTTAAGCACTTTCCAGAAAGTAAGCAAGCAAACTCCCCCTACCTATTCCCCTCCCCAAGTCTGCCTGTTAATGTAAATTTTCAGGAATTATCCTTTTAAGAGATAAAGGGGAGAGAAGGAACAGAGAATATGATTGTGCCTTGCAGCCAGTTTGAGAGGGGAGCCGAGCTGGGTTTGGCCTAATGCCAATTTGCTGGCTCAAATTTCACCTGTAAAAGCCCTGTAGACATTAAAAAAGCATTCATTATCCACCCAGACACAAAAAACTCATTATGCTCTATTTTTCCAATCCTGCTAACTATGCATGAACAGTTCCTGCTGAAGGACAGTATTACCTGCTTCCTTCAGATTACTTGCCGATCACAGCAGCTCAGGGGGGTTTGTTTTTAATGAGACGGAAGGTTCTTTGACTGGACTTCTCCCAAATGACCATGGACGTACATGTGTGGATTCCTGGTTTGTCTTTAGAGGGCTCAGCTACAAGCATGAGCCCAAGGCCTGCTCATCTCTCCCAGTTCTTGGGACATTCACACAAAACAGTCAAGTGACTTGTTGCTCGTAGCCATATGGGTTCGGCTAGAATCCGGTAGCCCCTCAGTAACGCATTTTCCATCATTTCTGTGTATAATAAACCTTGTGCTGACTATCAAAGGATACTAATTTTTTTCCACAGTGTATTTAGGCATTTTTGTACAAATTTGCTTTCTGCGTGGTACAGAAAGGTGTATCTTGAATTCAATGATGAATGTAGATATCCCTATTAAAAGGCTTAGCTGCACCCTGTAATTAGATTTATTTCAGTTCTACATATACTTTTATTAGCACGTTGGCTTCAAGAGCAAATGTGTTGTAGCTACCCTTAGCCATGACATCACAGCTGCTAGCACAGCAATAACCTCTAAGCACCACAGTTAGCACTTTTGCTTAAGCGAAGGCAACTGTTGTATCTGGTGTTCAGACGCTAGATAAACTTTGGCAGTGAATTTGCAGGCTGCATCGCACAGGCGCTACGCTGCGTGTGCTCCCTGCCAGTTACTTAGAAGCTGAAACCAGGATCCTTGCAATCTGAAGACAGCAAGTCCATCAGATTACCCAAAGTGATATCAGAGATAGAAGAAATCCTGTGGTAGATTAGAAAGTTGTGTAATACCTAGAGAAGTGTCCAGGATCATTCTGATCTTTCTATTCATCTTGTTTAATGACGCGGCAATTCTGACTCATTCTATTCATCTCGTTTAATGGTGCACCAGTTCTGATCCTTTCTGTTCTTCCTGACTGATGGTGCAACCCTCTTGGCAGGAAAATGAACCACTGACCCGATGCGGAGCGACTTAGCGGTCAAAATAAGGAGGAGACACCTCCTCAAACGACCACCGAAGACCACCCAAGAGACCTGCGCATGTAGAAAAGCCGTCTGATGTGTCATGGTTACGTAACCCTATGCATAGGCATTAGATAGTTTGAACATGTTATTAGGTAGGAGTAGTTTAATAAATTCAATGCAATTGTTACTGTATAAAAGAGACATCCCTGATGAATCTGGTGTGCTTGATTTGTGGAAAGTCCACCGAGCACCCTGAGCAGTATCTCTTCTGATTGTGTGAGATCAGTCTATTGCACACCGGGTAACGAGTCCGCTTTTAGGACAACAAAAGGAGTGCATGTGCAGGACCTTATCTCAGATAACACCTGGCTTTGTTTCGGTCAGATGACTAGTAAGAAATTTCCACCCAAGTTACACTATTGCAAAATGCCACCAATTGTTTTGTGGCTGCTATGCAAAACCCTTACACCAGAGCCACACTAATAAGAGAGGACTAAGTGTCCGGTATATGGCAGTGAATCTGCTCTGGGGCTGGGGTTCCCAAAAAGGTGGAGTGTTCTTATTCTGTGAGCGGCCAAGTGCCTCCTCCTGCTCATGCACATGTGTGACAGCTGCTGCCTGTTCTGATACCAGAGCCAAGAGCTTTTGGGAACCCTCGCTCTAAGGCATGTTACAGCTTTTCCCTCAAGACCCAAAGACAATTTGGGACCCCATTTTTTTCTAAGGAAGGTTACTTCAACTTGCATACGCTCTTCTGTGCAGCCCTGATTTCACAATAGCAGGCACTGGCAGTGAGCAATGCTTAACAAAACACCTAAACACTACCCAGATTCCTGCAAAGTGAAAGAACAACAGAAACAGAGGGGTAGGGCAGGCTTTTCTTGCCATGGCTAAAGGCATCCTGCACCGAAGGGGTTTTTCTCTATGCAGCTTCCTTGGAAGAGACTAGGAAGGTAGAGTCAGAGGGACAGAGTCTCGGTAGATGAATCACCTCTTATTTGGAAACCCAGGTCCCAGACTGGATGGCTGGCAGGCCAACTGGCTCCATCTGGTCTAAGAAGGTCCGGGAGGCAGAGAGAAGTTGTGATGTGATGCTAAGTGAAGTGCCAGCGCTGCAATGAGGGGCTGTGAGACAGGAGCCAGCGGAGTGAATCTTCAACCAGAGACTGTGAGACTTAGCAGGTCTGGGACTGGCACTGCAAAACTGTTGCAAAACTAGCCTGAGGTGACAGTGGGGTCTATAAAGAATCTTGTACTCCTCATACTTACAAAGACTACAGAGAAACCACCAGCCCCAGGCTTTCTTCAGCTGTACGGTCACTTGAAAAATACAGCAAAGCTGTATTTTGAGGCAAAGACAAAAACCTAATGAAGTGAATGGAGAAGATCTGATTGTTTTCCTGCGGCTTTTGATCTGTGCCTCTCCAACTAGGTGGCTGAATTCTTGTTAAAGAAATAGCATGGCAATCTTTGCACGTACATGCATCACGTGTGAGGATTAAAACAAATACTCTTCAATCCTGTGTTTATTTCTCCAAAGGGCATGGAGGGAAACGGCAAGAAAAGTCTTGAACGGTGAAAAGTATTTGGAGCTGGATGTCCTGCAGACACTTCCAAAGGTTCTTTCCCTCCATAGCTGCTGCCTTCTCCCACACTTGGCCTTTATCTGTTTTTCCCCTTGATCCCTACAAGTTTTTTTTCACACAAGTTCCCATGCTGTATGCTTACAATGCTACAATTTAAGAGTAGGAGAAGAGAATTCCTATTTTTAGTTCCAGCGTATAAAATGTTATCTAGGGACAGGTCATTTTGTCCTAAGTGATCAAGCAGAAAAAGGATATGGCAACAAATAAAACCTTAGAAAGGATATTCATGTGGTTAAGGCATTAGCCTGTTAATTTCGGAGATTTGTGTTCCTTTTCTGGCTCCCCTACAGTCTCTTTAGGCCCCTCATGGGTTAATTTCTGTTCCTCACTTCTCTTCCTGTAACATGGATATACTGCTAACCTATCTAACATCTTGGTGCAAGGAGGATAAATTAATTACTGTGTGACAGATTTTCAAACACATTAGTGCTTACTGCCATAACAAAGCCTTTTGTGTAAACAAATACCCCTGGGAAAAGAAGAGGCTGGAAGTAGAGGTTGCATTTGAGGTAAATTCCTATACCAGCACTCCCACCATGGGCACACACCCACACCAAAGGAAAAAATAGGACAAATGTATGGTGTCATGCTTTAAAGATCTTGAAAATCAGCCAAATCTGTAAAATGCTAAGGAGACTTAATGCAATACTTATACATCCTGGGGCTAATTCTCAGGAATGCTGAGTACCCTCTGCTCCCCACTGACTCCGAGTTGTGGGCACTCAGCAAATTCAGATGTAAAATAATCATTTAGTGAACAAAAGGCATTTGAATGAAGCCTTATTCCTCAGCCTGCATATCTTCATGAATGCAAACACCCTTACTGTAAGAAGTTTCACCAAGCTCAACTTCCGTAGCATCTGCATGCTAGGTGTAAAACTTGGAGATTTGTAGCTTAAAATACAAAAAAAGTAGGGATTATCTCTTTTCTCCCTATCTGATTGTTCCCCCAACCCATGAAAATGTCCTTGTGTGGCTCCCAAGAAGGCAGCCAGGAAGGAAAAAAGGGTGAGGATTTTGCCATTACTTTCTCCAATCTCGAGGATGGCCTTGGGCCTCCCCTTCCCTCTCATATGTATTCCTGAGTCCCGAGAGCTTCAGCAGGGTGTGAGTACCCTCCAAAAACCACTGGCAGATGGGAATCCTTCTCCCTTGCACCAGTTTTTCCTTCATAAGGTGCTGGGTGAAGAGCATTGTTTTCCACCTGGTCAAAACCAATATGATGGCTTTGAGTAGGGGAGGAATTTGGTCCTTTCTCAGAAAAGCAGCTGGTTTATTTCTACTTGAAAATGGAGCTTAACTCCTCTCTGGGCTGAGACAGCTTTTAAAATGCAATTAACAATAACACCTGGCTTTTGGGAATATGATTGAGCCAACGCCTCCCTGTCTGAAAACACTTAGCCTTTGAGGAAGTTGACATCCAGACCTGTGCTCGGTGTATAACCGTAGTTAAATGTTTCCTTTGAGGGCGTGTGGAAGTTGGTTTTTATAGGTGCAGAAGAGGCACCAAGGTGCGACGGTGTGAACTGCTAATGGGGGAAGCGGTGTGCGACCGGACTTGGCCACACAGAGACCGGTGGGCCAGAGGGCCAGCGCACCACCACCACGGGGTGCGGTGTGTCACCGCTCCCCTCGCCGGCAAAGCGTCCAGCTGAGCCCGGGAGGATCAAAACCCGCAAAACTAAATCAAAGTAAATTCCAGCCTGAAAGGCACACAAAGCTCGTGCCCAGTACGCGAGCCCCCATCCTTCATCCACGCATCACGGAACATTTGCTCGTAGCAGCGCGTGCCGAGCGCACGGCGCGCTGGAAGGGAAATACCGGCGGGGCAGTCAACACTGCCGTCCCTGTTTGCCAACCGGGGCACGCTCCTTCGGGCTTGGCCGCGTCACCGCTCCTCGGTGGTGACCAGCTTCGCCTCAGACCCACCTCAGAGCTCTCTGTTTTTTTTGGCGGGGCCTGCGACCCCGGGCAACCCAGCCCGGTGTTTGAGCCTTGCCTGGCGCATTGCAGAACGGAGAACACATGTTTTTTTGTTTCAAAGATATTGCTTAAAATAACTCCATCTCTAGAAAGTTGAAGTTGGACACCCCCCATCCCCCAGCCCTTTCCCCTTGCTCTCCCCTCTTTGCACAGCTGTGGCTCCCATGAGGACTGAAAGACAGATGTGCCATGAGGATCTGGTTATCATTCCTCCTTCCCACCCCCCACCAAAAAAGAAATACATATATATTTCTTTCTCTGGGCTGCTGGACAACAGCAAGCGTCTGTGAGAAGAAGGGGGGAAGGAAAGCATTGGCTGAAAAACATCCCCTGCTCCCTCTCCCCCCTCGCTGTCATCCTGTGCTCTCTTCAAACACGTTTTTAAACATACCAGTTTTGGTCTGGTTTCCTGGATGGCACATCTTCATGTCTAGCTGGGCTCCATCCATTACCTCATGAGACAGGTTAGGACCAAGGTGACAAGATTGATGAAACATTTTGAGCGAGGGGAGTGGGTGAGGAAACCCTCCCAGGACAGCAGTGGAAATGGGTCGAGGGGGCACTTTTATGTTTTAAAGCCATTGAGCAAATCTGTTTCAGGAGGGAAAAGGTAATTTATAGTCTAGAGAGATAATTTGGCATTCTTTCTTGTTTGTCCTACCAAAACGATGAACTGACTCATTTCATTTTATTTTATTTATTTTTTATTTTAAATTCAGTGCCTGAATTTGTCCATGTTTCATTTTTTTGTGGTTTGGAGGGGGGTGAGTTGAAATGCCTGCCTTACCTAGAGTTCACAAGTAACCAAGTTACTTCCACTTCTGGAGGGTCCTATATTTTATTCCAAATTGGCACAAGATCTGTTCAGTTATTCTTAGCCTTGCTGACACCTTTTTGCTTTTGTTACATTAATGCATGGATGTGAAGAGGGAAGGGACTCTGAGTTCTGGATCCTGTTCTGCTGAGCTGCTAATTCACATTAAGAAAGGTCAAGTCTAATAGAGCAGTGCCTTATGTTGAGGCCAAGAGGAAAAGGAATTCATCTGAAAACTCACTTTCCAGGTGTATTAACCCCTTCAAGAGCCATTAGGCTGCATATGTGTCACAGCAGCAGCTCTTCTATGGAGGAGCCCAGATAAACTGGCTTATTACTCAGCTTTCAACTCCAATTCTGTATAGCTCGGATCACAGCTCTGCTACGGTTCCTACTGCTGCTTAATCTCACCTTGTATCAGGCTGTTGCCTGCCAGGAATAAAGACACTCCTCTCTACTAGGGTGTACAGTTTGTACACGTCTGTTTATATATCAGGGCATTCTATGCAGAGTGAAGAAAGGCAGCAAAACCAACTATACAGGACCATTTATTCAAAACTGTTGGGTTTTGTAGGCAAATGCAAAGGTACCCTCACAGGTGAAGGGGAAGACTTTTGCTTCTTGGGGAAAGCCAGAAGGGTGAGGAGCTACTCTGTAGAGGGAGTTGATCTTTGCTACTTATATTCCATCATGATGTGCAGTAAAGGACCTGAGTAGCCTGCAGGTACTGGCTTCTGAGGAGTGTTTTTCTGCCTGAAACCCTACTTATGTGGTTATCAAGTATGAAGAGGAAAGAGAGAGGAAGGCTACATGGCTGCTCAGACGGTGCTGAAGGAGATGGAAAAAAGTTTATCATTTGCTAGCTGATGGACAGAAACACATCTGTTTATCATGAGCACGGGTAAGAGGTGTAGGGAGTGGAAGAAAATTTGCTTTTATTAAAACAGAGAAATACAGATCATGGTATTTGGCCACATCACAAAACCTGAAGCTCATTTGAACACTTTAAGAAAACAAAACTCTGGGCTCAGCCTCAGGCGAAAGAGCAAACAATTTACTTTTCACTCTGTCTCAGTTCAGACCAAGTTAAGAAACCCTGTCCTATGAGAAGGGCAGAATGTGATGAACAAAACAAAGCAAAATCACTACGCAGAGCCTGGTGTTGATCTGACTTCTGCAAGGGGAGACCCAGAGGCAGTCTAGTGAATGCAGATGCACAGCCAACATTGGCTTGCAGTGCCCAAATTAACTTGTTAAAATGCAAAAAGACTGTGAAAGGAAATGAAAACAAAACAAGAGACATATCCCATCTGTGTAAATTCTACTCTTTCAGGATGTCTACTTCTACAGGGAATCTTTTTCATTAACCTCAAAACTGTTCATTTTCAAATCTTCTTTTTTGAAGAGGAGCTACTTTAGTGGTGGATTTTTCTTATAAACATACTAAGTTTTATTTATGTCCCCAGTGAGACTACATGTGTGACATAGGCCAAATTTTTAATATATATTTCTATGCACAGGGAAACAACAGTTCCTGAAACATTTAATGAAAGCTGTGTATGACCTCTTCCAAAGATTCTCTGGACAGTGGCAGTCTCAGATAAAGCACAGAGCTTGCACTTGCGTTGACACAGTATACCAGAAAAGGTATGCCTTTCTTCACGAGCAAGGGCAGGAGAGAAACCACACCAACCAGGTGATAAGACGGGAGACAGGGATGACATTGCGGAGGTGTTGCTGGAGAGCAAAGGGATGACTCCCCAGCCGGCGGCACACAGTGCTCTCGGTCGGGCTGCCCTTTTCCAGGCACTCTGATGCCCCGCGAGGCTGGCAAGCACCCTCCCTCCACGAGGGGAACTCCCTCAGTGTTGGCTGGGAGAAGAAATTCAAGTCTTTGCCCTGTGTCCTTCGAGAAAACAAGAATCTCTCAGTTTGCGTTTATGAGAAGATTTCACATTTCATTCCAGCTGGAGGGAAAAAGAGAGAGAAAAAACACACCCTTTTCTTAGCCAGGCTGGAGGTTGTCTGCGCACACAGGCTGGGACTGTAGGTTATTCCACAATGGTTTGAGTGTGCCCCACTTCCCACCCCTGCCGAGAAAGTCTCGGTCCCAGGGGAAAGCAGCACGTCCTATGGTGTAAAGGCCTCGGAGGTAGGCGAAGCACGATGTCTGGCTGAGGCGGGCTTAGTGCCACTCCATTTGGCACAGCTAACGATAAGGTTCCCCTTTGGCTTGCCAAGAAGGGCTGTTGCCTGCAGAGCACCTTCAGCGTGTAGCTAAGCTGTGATAATACGCATATTCGTAAAGTCTGTTTGGGTCTTTCATCACCGGTTATTAGTTACACGAAGGCCAAGGCGTTTTTGCGCAGAATCCGAAATCCTAGAAAGAGTCCCAAAGCACAAAGTAGTTCAAGATCTGAACTATTTTGGGGGAAGAGGCTGAGTTCAGGCCATTACAGACTGAGGATGCCAAGTCTGGAGCCAGACACAGCTTTCCAGGAAGGATGCTCAGATCCTGGACTGCAATCTGTTCCCCAAAGGAAATAAGGGTGAGCTACGCAGTTCAAATTTTGCCACACCTTTTGTGTTCACAGATGCGAAGCTCCAGGTGAGACCTCTGCTTAAATCAAGCAGGGAGTCCCCACGTGCAGGGACAGGACAAGAGCCAGTGGTCCAGCTGCCTTCGCAGCCCTCTCTAGCTTCAAAGGGCAGGATCTTTGGAGATGAATGGGAACAAAGATGGGAACAAGATGGGAACCAAAGTGAGCACTAACTGTGCAGGAGTAGGAGAAAGCAGGAGGGTCCAAAAAATGTCGTCCTGAAGTGCCAGTTCTCCCTAATTGTCCTGAATGCACTGCTGTGACTAAAATAGCTGGAAAATGGCATTTTGTGTCACCCTTCTCCCTTCTCCCCCTGCCCCCACCGCCATCCCTACATCCCTCCCAGGTGAGGAGAGCATCTGTTGCAGCAGTCTGGTCTGCACTAGTGGGTGGGTAAGTGGTTTCACGCAACACCAGCTGTGGGCTCCAGCAGGATTATGTTTAAACTCCTCTATGCTATTTCCTCTACCTTCTGTTGTTATCCTGCATTCTGCTGGGGCCTGCGGCAAGGGCGGGGAGGAGGGCAGGACAATTCGATTCAGAGCAATAATGGTCATGATAAGAAGAAGAACCGATGCCGAATGCAATTCCCATTTCTCATTACTATGCTACTGTAGCTATGGTTTGGCTCTCCTCCTGGCCTTGGCAAACACGATCCACTTCATCTCCTGCTTCTCCTGTTGGCTGGGCTCCCATCCTCTTGGCTCCTGCAGCCGAACTCCTGGCTGGCTGCAGTAATCCCACATAATATTTCACGCAAATTTATATGAAGCCCGTTACAAAGCTCAGCAAGGAGACACTGTTTCTTTTTCTTGATACAATTAATCATTTGTAGCTCTGCTCCAAGGAGCAGCCTGTGTCCCATGTAAACTGCTCCTTTCCATCAAGAAGGCTGAAAAAGCATGGTACCCAGGGAGGGCAGGGAGAAACCCGGCTTTCCCTCCCTCTCCCACACAACCCCAGGTGAAATATTGTACAGGATTGCTCTTGCCTCCTTCACTTCCCGCTGCCTTCTACCATCGAGTTAATGTTTGGGTACAGCTCCCTCTTCTCGCCTCCTATCACTCCCCCCCCCCGCCTTGAAGTATTTCTAGTGTTGTGGTTGTTTTTTTGGAAAAAAAACCAGAAAGCTAACCCACAGTATAATGTTTCTGTAGCTAAACAGGAGACCCAAGTCTCTGGACTTGTCAGTCCAGGACCTCACACTAGTACTGAAATTCAGAGAAACAGAAGAAGGGGATCTCTTTTCTGCTTGTAACTGTGGGTGTCCACCTCTTCACTCAGTATTTCCTTGCTTGAGTCCATCTGGCTCATCACCCAATTTCTCCTCTCCCTGCTAGTCTCAAGTATAAAATCAAGAAGATAATTAAGAAATGTGTGCTTAACAAAAACCTATATCCCCCTTTTTAGCATTAGGCACATAAAAGGGTTGAAAGCTGCAATCTGTTTTGGTATCTTTTTTCTGATATTCCTACAAAATTCATGGTAGTCTGGTTCAATAAGAGATAGTAAAGGAAAAGGTAATTTAATTATGTGTTTAATAATTCTTAAGACAAATGCTAGAAGAACTGGCTTTATTTATTTTTGAAGCTAAGTACCCAAAAGGTCCCATTTTCCCTCCCAGAGCAAACTCAGGCCATGCGTGGTAAAAGAAGGAAACTAAATAAGAACTTGGCCTTTTTCTCTTCTTTCCCACCACACAGTTTCATTATGGGAGTATGCTGTGTTTTCTGAAGCACAACCACTGATTGCTGTTAAGTGAATTACTCTTGCCCAATAGCTGCAGTTACTCTGTTCAAAGCATATTTCCCAGTTCCCAAGGAATTTGGGGAACAAATTTTAAATCTATTATGCTCCAGAAATCTTTTCCAGTTGTTCACGGGCTTACCTGCCAGATAAGTATTTCTTCTCAGCAGATAGTTATCTTTCACTGGCTCTCCAAGTTGATGCATTCCAGGATCTTATTTGCAATCTGAGATTAGAACTATAACCAAAACATTAGGAAGTGAGGCTGCAGTCATACCTTTCAGGTAACGGCATTTCTGAAGGCCAAACTTGCACGACAGCTTTCTTGCACCATTTTTGTGATACAGTCATTTCCTCCTCAATTGGTTCAGTATCTGAACGGCTGAAGAGGCAGCAATGGTTGGTAGCATTTCTTTACAAATTGTGGTGTCATGGTGGATATAAGGTAGACAGAACAGGCTGTGGAAGAAAGCCCTGGTATGAATCTGATACTTAGTGCCATTTCATCCTCTCATCAGGAAATCTCCAAACTGTTGGCTTCTCGAAGAAGTGACAGCATATGAAGGAAAAGATTGGAAGAAATACACACCTGTTTCTCATACCGTTTTGTAAGCAGACACTACTGTCCACTGCCAGAGACAAGATACTAGGACTGAGGGACCATTTTGGCCAGCCTCATTTTCTTATTGTTGAAGCTACAAAGTTCTTGTGTGTGGGGGAGGGGGACGGGTTCATCTTTTTTGTTATTGTTTTGCTTTTTGTTTGTTTGAGGTTTTTTGGTTGTTTTGGGTTTTTTTTTAGTCAGCAGCAACATACTTTTGTCAGATGTGTTTTTTTTAGTTATTAAGCACACATTTCTTTCACACCACTTTCAAGTTTTGCAAATTTAAGGAAAAAAAAAAAAGCAATAACTTCTTTTCAGCTTCTGTCATGTCTTTGTAGAGCATTTTTACCACCCTCAGGGATGGCCTACACTGGAGAATTTTCCTGGAAAAATTAAAGCAGAGAAGTGATTTTTCAGGTCAGTTCTTGTAAAGGGAGAAGGAATTAAAACTAAGATAGAGTTATATACAGTGCTATATATTCCCCAACATGTTTTTGGAGGATAGCAATTTCTTACCACTCTTTTAGTAAACAATGCCAAAATCTTTTACTTTAGACTTAGACCTGACCAGAGTTAGGATTAAACTGGTTATGGCAGGACCCTGAATCAGCCAGAAACTTGAGGGAGACTTGCTTGTATATTTTTCTTAACGCAAGAATCCTCCCAGAACACCAGAAGGAATTTCAAAACTCTCGAGCCAGGATTTATGAGAACCTAAACTAAATTAGGGATCTTTTTACAATGTAGAGAAATAAGATCTTCAGGGTAACTTGAACAAAAATAAAGGAATTTGACAAGAATTCTGCCTGCCAGTTGTGCAAGGTGACCATTTCCCTCAGGTTTGCTCATAGCACAGCATCATTTTGATGTGCAACATCTGCTTCCTGGGCTCCAGCAGCTCTGCACAGATTTCTCTGGGTCCCTAGGAACAGTCCCTTTCTTTCCATCGCCTGGGACGCTTGGCTCTGTGTCTGCTCCCTGCTCTTCTCAGCAGTCCACGATTTTCTCCCCCACTCAGAGTTGATGCCTGCAGCCCCCCTACCCCAGGATGTATCTGTTCAGATACTCTCAGGGAAGGAGCAATCTTCCCACTTTCTCTCTTGTCCAGCAGTCAGGACAAGGAAAAGAGGCAGTTCTCCTTTCTATTGCCCAACCACTCTGTCTTAAAGATGTATACCGAGGAAGACTGTCTTGTACTCAAGTAAAACAGAAACCTCCTGTCACAAGATAGAAAAACTTCCTCATTTGTTGTTCTTTTGAAATAGTATGCTCTATATAGAACCCAGTTTGGTGTCCCTTCCCCCATCCTTCAGCTTCTGACCAATGTATCCTACTCTAAATATTCAGATCATGTCAAGATAACTGTCTGGTAACTGTTTTATGTATCAGGAAGTTCTTCAAGTGAGAAAACTGCACCAGTGTCTGTGTCGTCCTGTCCAGTGTCAGATGAAAAATTGCGATGACATGCTATGGCACGCTGCTTTCCTGCACCCAGGCTCTGAAGTCTGCCTCATACCCTCTTAAGGGTGAATCACAAGAGGTCTGATCTTCTTGAAAGGTTTTTAAAGATATTGTTACAATATTTGACTTTTTATCTTCTTGTGTGGTAAAGAGAAAGATAGCATTGCACAAGAAGCTGTTGATCTCTCAGCTGGGAAAGAGCAGTAATTATCTTTGATCACCATGGTTGGGGCTCCTTATTCCTGGAGAGTGAATGTTGCCAGATGTGCTTGACCTGGACGATGTATAGAGAAACTGAAGAAGGGCTCCTGAATGTGAACCAGCCAGTGCAGTGTGAGAGGAAGTAGTTAGCCCAGCCTCTATTTTTGAGCCAACTGCATGTGATTTCAGGGCTACCTAGAGATTTAGCTTAAGTGCTGTCTTCTGTACATCAAATATGTGAATCCTGACTGAATGATATAGAGAGCCATTGCCTGCAATGTGATATACACATCCACTTCAGACATGCCAGGAAGCCCATCTGTTTACTTAACTTTTTATGAAAGCAGTTGGGAAGAAGAGCTTCTATTTGACTGGGGATTTGTTTTATTTATTTATTTGTTCATGTTTATAAAAATAGTTACAAATGATGTGAAAAAAATCACTCTTCTGGTAATAGCAGTTAACAAAATAGTCTTTCAAAGAGCAATGTGTAGCAACAGTAGTGACAGTGACACCACTAAGAACTCACAGCAAAACATAACCCACCACTATTTGTTTCTAGGGAGTTACCTTTGGAAACTGCACTTTCTCCTTCTTTTGCCCTCTTCCTTCCCTGAGGCCATCTTTCTCCCAAGACGCAAGCTAAGCTTTGCCAGGATTCCAGGATGCTCCTGACCATACCAGGATACTGGGGAAGACTGGAGGCAGGAACACACAGCATCTCTCCAAGCAGAGGAAAGCAGAGGAAAGCACATCAGAAAGCTGTATGTCACAGGCTGTATCTGATGTCAAGTCATTTGATGGTGGGGATCATGAGAGCTGAGAAGATGGAGGGGAGATTCAGGGGACAGTGGCTGCAGAACAAGCTTCTGGCAGCACTTCTCAATACAAAGCACTTTCTAGGCCAGCACATCACCAGCTGCAATGCTGTGCTACCCCTTTTTTCAATATTCTGGGTGCCACAGGCTCTGATTGTGACTTTGGGGAGTTCACTTAATGCTGTAATGTTTTAACATCCCATGTGTCTCTGGACACTGACAGAAAAGCTCTCTGGGAGTAAGCTCAGGCAATTTGAGATGCTAATTCTCCCATGGATGACCCATCGTGACATGGGGCACTGCTGCTCTGTGGCAGAGCTAAAAGAATGGGCTACAAGTTCTTGCCTCGCATTGTCTTCCTTAGTAATTTATTATACTGGAGGAGAAGAAAAGTTTGCGCTAATATTTTGGACTCTGAAATGAGTAGTCTGAGCTGTGGACATATGTCCTATCCCACCACTCCCTCTACTCGGCAGCAAACTCTTCCAGATGGCCATGGCATGCTAAAGGCATCAGTGCATGCGAGTCTGTGCCTTGAACAACCAAGCGGTGGCAGCTGGCTACTGCACTGAATACACCATGACAGTAATAAAACTTCTAATGAAACAGCACACTTTTCTTTATATCAGAACTGGTTTGAGTAGCTTTTGGGGAAAAGTAAAAAAAGTTACTGCCATCTCTCCAGTATGAAAAAAAGGGAGTTCATTTGTTGAGATGTAACAGAATTTTGGCCAGAAAAGAGGCTGTAGTTATTTGCACGATTTTAGTTGTACAGACACCCAGGTACAGATGCTTTCATGGAAACTCTGGCTACATAACAGTATTAATTTTGGCTGAGTTCTGAGACTATTTTCAGAAGCTTTCAGAAATTTACAGGAAGTACCTTTCCTTTTCATTTATATACAGTGTTATCGTTATTTTTACGTACTAAACAAATAAACAGAGATACTTTTACTTTGCTTCTACTAGATTTCATGCTAAGAAAGGAGGTGTGGTGGAGGGGAGAAAAATCTTGGCTTAACTAGTTCAAAAACAAGGCTCATGGCAACCCAAAAGTTGAATGCTCTTTCTAGAAAACCTGGTCTTAAGAGCAGTGGTCTCCTCTGAGACCGCCTGGGCTACTGCTTGTGTTGTGGCAAAATAAACAAATAAACAGAGTAAAGTAAAGATGAGAGAGTCCCCTGAGATTTGGGTCTTTCGCTGTCTCTTTCATGAGTAATGAATGGGGTGACCGCACAGACTTGGAAAGCCCTGCAATGCTTGAATCCGCTGCTGACCTTCAAGCAGGCAGAGTGCAGGATTATATGGGATCCACTGGCAGAATTAGGGAGCCAGTTAGAGGGGCTTCAAGGCAAACCAGGAGTTTTTATTACTCGCACACAGGGGGAAGAAATTTAACACCTGCTCTTTACTCTCACTGGTGGTATGTAAGCAGAAACTTGAATTATACAAGAGTCCTAAGAAACTCCTGGAAAGGGCGTCTCTCCAGCTTGGGTGTCCAGATCTGCTGTCTTGAGACCCTTTTATGAGTATGAATTCAATTCTCAGCAGCAGTAGGGAAACTCCTGTTCAGCGGACCCGCCTGAGGTGACCATATATCCCAAGGTACTTTCCCATTCACCTGGGTGGTCTCAGCCCCCTGAAAGGAAGACGCTATTTCTACTGAGAAATGACACACAACGTACATGGAGTACATGTTGGCCAGTATAATAACACAACATCTCCAAACATAAGCAGGCTATGTTACACTGGTCATGGCTCTTTGTTCTGTCTTCTTCTTGAGTTCTCTCAGCCTATTCTTAGAGCTCTGTAATCAAGGCTTTAAGGACTTACTGGAGCAAGGCAAATGGAGACTTTCTTCCAAGCTACACGTGGAGTAATGGGAAGAGCTATTTACTAGGCAAAGGACATTTAGTCCTGTCCTCTATGCCTACCACAGAAGATAAGACAGATCCTTTTGACTGCATTTTGTGGCTACCGCACTGGTTCCCCCTTTGCTACCGGCAAATTACTTGGGTATGGCCTCTGCTTCGCTATTTAATTTCCTTCTTTTCTGCTTCATTGCCTCCCATAAGAGGGTATCAGCAAAACTTTAAAGATCATGCACAGACTTTGGATGTTTCTTTGTAATTAATCAAGACCTTCACACCGCCTGTTCATTAAGGTAAGAGATCCTATCCTTTTTGTAGCATGTGGAGGATTATACAGTATTTGAGGTAGTTGTGAAGATGGAAAACTTTATAGAAGTGCCTCGTCCTGTAGGATTCAAATAAGTACTCTAAAGGTAGCAGAAAGAGAAGATTTCTCTTTCCAGTGCTGTCATGGTCTGGTACCATTCATGAGCAGCAAATATACATTTTTCAAACCACTATAAATAAAAAGTCAAAGCTGATAAACATTTTAAAATATACTATGAAAGAAAGCCAGCATTAGAAACATACCATGAAAGAAATGCAATTCCCTCTGAAGCAGGCAACAGCATCATAAAGAGAGAAAAGTATAAGAAAAATAGAGAAAACTAAATCAAGTCATTAATGACTGAAAGAAAACCCAACCCTAGAGCTGAAACAAAAGGAGTCTGCATGCTGAAAACCTTACACATTAAAAGAGGAATTAATACACAACCAAACAATAAATTTGCAGTCTTGTCTACTAGCACAGAGCTTGTCCTGACCACAGTGCTCTGTGCCTGGTGGGAATGCAGAACAATGGAGGGCTTTGAAGACTAATGGTTGTTAAATTCAGAGGGAGTTGTTGGACTTTCCACTGAAAATAAGTTATGGATCCTCAGCCTGTAAGAGGCCACAAAATGTCACTCAATATCAAGCCTAAAATAGAAAGACTGAGGCCTTAGATTTGTTATCTTTTCAACTAACTATAGGTTTCCTGAAGTAAACTAGATAGCTAGATATAGGAAACTTACAATAACCAGGACTGCTATTTATGAAGTGAATCATAATGACTAATCCTGAACCCATTAGGCTGGCCTTAGTCTTTTTTTCCCAATTGCAAATGGAAAGGATGTTTTTTGTTTTGTTTTGGTTTTTTTTTGTGGTCAGAAATATTTGGCTTTTGGAAGAAAATCAAAGTTGCAGACGGTCATAACATTTTGAGATCAGATTTATTTTGTCGAAGACAACATCATATTAGAAGACAGTTTTTTGAAGAGATTCTTTTCCCCTGAACAGATCTACCTCACTAACTGCTGAGCTCAGACGAATATCAGCTAAATCTCTTGATAGCTTGGAGATAGCTAATTATTCATGTCTGCTGTGAAAGTGATAAGTAATAGTGGATCTTTCCATTACTGTTTCATGTTGCCATTAGGAACACCCTCTACCTGTAGAACAAGGTGATGGAATTACATACATGCTTTCAGCTCCCAAGGGCTTGGGAGAGAAAGAGAGTTTGCTGGTCATAAATCAGAGCAATGACAGAAAAATAACCAGTTTCTCAGCTTAATCAAAACCTGTTGCCTGCAGGAAGGCCAGCAGAAGTCCTATGTGAACCGCTGAGGAAAGTCTCAGCAACATAGACACCGTGACGTGACTCTGAGCCACAGGTTCTCCCATTCTTGCTCCTTCTTTGTCCTGATAGAGCTATGGGCTTTAGCGTGCTGGTAGTGCTGAGCTGTAGATGGAGATGGCCATGGTTAAGCTGTGCAGTGATCTGCAGAGCAGCAGGTTACATGCTGGGTGATAATGAGCAACAGTTAATTGTTGGGTGCTCTGGAGGATGAGGAGTAGGCACAACCGTGGCAGGCTTCCTTCCTTGAATGAGGAGCTGATATTCAGCATTAGTAAGAGGCTCAGATGGGCTCATCTCTGTCACTAATCAAAGGTACAGTACACAGCACAGTCACTTTTTCTGCAGTGTTTCTGTGACTTTCTGTTCTCTGAACCAGCTGGATTCGGAAAAAGAATGTTTTATGCTACCTGGCATACATCCATTGTCCGCTTCCAAGAGACCATCTGAGGTGTGGATGATTTTCTCTGAAAGCTGGGATGTAAATTTTATCCTGAATCAAATGCACAAGGCTGGTGTCCATAATACATGTTACTGCATACTGCAAAGGAAACCAACTTTTATTTCTCAGAGCTTGCTGACTGCCATAACATCTTGACTTGTTCCACACATTCTCTACACTGTACACAGAGCCCTGAGTAACCTGACACAGTGTCACAAATTAAAATAAGAAATACTGATTTAATTAAAACACTAGAGTGAATTTGTTCAATAATTAGCAGTTGCATTTGTCAGGAAGGTGGTAAGGTCTACTATGTATGTTCAGAAAGGGACCACAGGCTAACATATACACTATCTCCCTTGAGGGCATGAAGTAAATTGATTAAACAGTGCCACAGGTCACACTAAGATTTATAGCCAAGGTCTCTAATGTGTTTTTTGAATGAAAGAGTAATACCCCTATGGTTTTCACTTCAAAATTTTTGGCAAGCTCCCTATTAACTCCACTCACATGCCAGCATGGTGGGCAGTACTGGGAGGGTACTTTATTCTAAGGTACTAAAAACTGTGATTAGGCAATGATTTATGGCTTTCCTTAAACTCTGAAGTGACTTTTTTTAATAGGAGTATTTTTGGCTGGGCTAATTGAACTAAAAGTTGACTGATTTATGATTTAATTTACAAAACCTTTTGCCACACCTTTAATGATGAAACCTCCTTCTTTTTTTTTTCCACTGAGGCATATTTTCCATTACTGCTATGCCAGTATGGCATTAGAAAAGCAGTTGCCATCTCAAACATCACTGAAAGGCTCCATTTCTTCTTGGAAGCTGTTTAAATTATGTATTTAAACTCCTCTTTCCTCACCTCCCTCTCCCCCCAAACTGTAAAAAAAAATATTCCTAGAGCATTTTAAAAGCTTGCATGAAACCTTACCTTCTACCTTGCATAGAGAAAGTCAGTGAGATTAAGGCTTGTTTTATTCTTTTCTTCATAGAATATGTGAACTTCTCATGCTCTGGTACATACACCCAAGAGGGTTAAATCTTATGAGCAACTCGTTAATAAAGCACTTCAAGCTGCTGTAAATGCATAACAAAACTCTTTCTTCTCCAAAGCCAGTTTAGTATGATAATGACTATACTATTGTTATTTAGTGATTCCACAGTGGTATTTCTGAAGTGAGAGGAGGGCACAGGCATGACACCAGGCTGAAATTTGCCAGTTCCTTTGGCCAACAAATGCAGCTCTTGAAAATCAGTCTTGATGTGGCAAGTGCTCTACTGGAGAGCGACAGTGACTCATCCCTAACCATCCCTTTTCCTGGAAGCTGAAGTGGAGGAGGATGACATGGAATAGAGGATGCAAAGATTAAAATCTCCTACTCTCCTACGTCAGTTGTGTCAAGCCCATGTCTTTTGAAAAATCTACCCAAAGCTTTTGGAAACCTACCCAGTTTTAACTATGGTACAGGCATCTCGGCCACCATGGAATGCTATTCTACTGTTTTACAAACATTTCACAGTTCGGTTCTTACTGCTCATCAGCATTCCTGCTATAGCCTTTAACATTCGCCATTCAACCAAGCAACCACAGGGATCCGCGCTTTTTAGAGGCTCTGACCTAAATTGGTTTTTTATGTTTTGCAAAAGCATGTTTTGTGCTGCCAGTAAGCTAGCATTTGAAGCAGATTTCGGTGTTGGGTAATATATAATATCAGCAGTAAAACTAACTGACTAATTGAAGAATGGAGCAGCTCTGGTCAAGTCAGACTCTGTAAGGTATATGCAGGACAACTGATAATATTTTGAACAGCACCTTGGTCTACATCTGTAAACAAAAGATACCAACCGTAGAGAGACCTTCAGCTGACAATCTGATTTTTGACAGTAATTACTTTTGATGTACTTGTTGCTTTCAGCAGTTTCTGGCTATTTTGTTACAGAACAGTATTAAAGACATGAGAAAAAGGAGCACAAGCAAAATGGTTTGAAAACAAAACTATAAAACATGTTGTTTGACTCCTCTAAAGAAAGCTCCAAAGCTGTAAAAAATGGGCCTGGGGGAGTGTCGAAAACAGAGATTTATGGCAGAATGCCTTGCTGAGCCTGTCAGAAGTCACAAAAATCAGTAAAGAAAGCTGTGACACACATTATAGTGCAAGACAATGATCAGTATTTGGAGAAAGACAAGAGGACTCTGAGAGATTTGACTCTCAAAGACTCACAATTGTCAGACAAATTGTTCATAGCTGGAAGGGACCATGAGCCTGCAAATGAAATTAATTTCATTTTAATGGTCCAGACAGAAAGCCATTCTATCTTTGCAATAAAGCTACAAGGTAATAGAAGTTAAATAGGTGAAATTAAAAGCTAATTCACACTGAAGAATAATATCAACTAAAAGTAAGTAACTTCATGGAAAAATCACCATTTCTAATATTGCTTGGGGAAAAAAATATTCATGATGAGTTAAAAAAAAGAAGTGACAAGGGGTTTTTTTTGTTGGGGGGGTGTGTTTGTGTGAATTTACTGAAGCAGGACAGGGAAGATTTTCTTTGAAGAGTGTAGACAAGAAAGGACTCAGGTGTCCCATGTTATGCCCTTTGTGACTGTAAAGGAGATATAAGAAAGGTACTGTTGCAGGTAAGGTCATTTTCTGGGAATCACAGAACTAATGGAAGAATCTACAGAACTGACACATAACCTGGTAGAAAAGAACAGAAACCTTAATTTATGTACAGATGCAAATAACCTGAGAATGCAGTCCTCTATATGGAGCTATGTCTTTGGAGAAAAGTCTGGCGCCAAATATTTTTTCTATCTTCTGTGCATTTCTATGCTAGCTACTGTTCTTTGGAAAACAGAGCATCCACCTGCATGCACATTAAGTTCCACTTTTGGACAGCACTACTGAGGCACCGTGGCAGTAAAACACAAAAACAGAACTGCCAGTGAATATTTCCAGAGTTGAACAGCACAGATAGAATTAGTAGATTTACTAATTGCTTCTGTCATACAAAGATGATATTTTAGGGAGACCTGAAGGCGTACACAACAATGCCAGTATCTGCAGGAACTTTATTTTACTAAACCGTGCTGGTTGGCTACTTACTTGATTGGATATAAATACCTGGAAAATCATATAATGTGAATTTTGATTGTTAATTGCTGTTTTTGTGATGTTTGGCCTGGAAAGCAGTATGTGAGGACACTGCACCTTCACAAAGCATTGGTGTGAGATTTTTGGAAGCAGCTATGGGAGGCTCCTAGCACACAAGAACAGCTCCAGCTCAGGCACTGAGTGAGACTCCCAGTCTGTGTTCACTTTGCAGGTATCCACGTATCCCCCTTATGGTGGGTTTCTTATCCATAGTTGTTGTGAGCTCAGTTAGAAAGGTAAAACTCAAAACCAACTGAACTGAACAACTTAAAGACCTATCATCTGGCTCATCAGTGTTAGTGAGATTTTAAAATCAGATTGTCTGGAAAGAGTAGTCTCAATTACTACACAGTTATGTGAGAAAACAAAGTGAACAAATCTTCAACGCCTATATCCCTTAATTAACATCCTCAGAAAGTGCATCAAAGATAAAGAATAGAAATGTCTTACTGTGTGCATTCAGATAATTATCTTTAACTCTCTTAATATGATAATAACTGAACCATTTTCTCAAACTTGGCATTATTTACAAAATTAGACTTCAGGAAGCAACATCCCCTGAAGATTTTTGCTTCAGCCATTTTAAAACTTCTTCACAGAGAACAGATAGTCTCTTTTCTATGCTGTTTTGTGTAAGAATTCAAGAACGAGGGGATGGAAACATATTTCTTTGTGGCATGAGTATAAGTTTTGAAAATTTCAGTGATAGAGAAGAAATGTAGGATCATCTGAAAAATAATGTTAGAATGGACTTTGGAAGTTAACTAGAGCAGATGTTCCCTTCACCTGTAAAATTTAACAAAACAAGATTTACTTTAAAGTATTGTATTTACCTGCTGCTTCTATTTAGAGGTTATTCTGTGTCATTGCAGATGTAGGATGTAGGAGAAAAAGGGAAGTACAGAGCAGCAGCATTGCAGGTGTGAGTCAAAAAGGGACCACGTAGCTCAGGATACTTTGGGGACAAAAGAATGTAGTGCCATTGGGTAGAAAGCTTTAAGCTTACTCTTTGAGAAATCAGTGGCAGAATTCCCATTAACTTTGATGCTGTTATGACTTCACTCTTTCCAGTCAACAGCTATGCTCAGGTCTCAGATTTTCAACATAAGTTTTACCCCAGTTTGGTTCGGTAATTTTGAAAGATTGTTGCAGACACTGTGCAAGGCGATTTCTTACCTATACAGCACTCATAGTTTTCTAGTCCATCGAGACAGCAGTCACAATATTCTAGTTTCAGAGGAACAAAGATCCATCTTTTTCTTTCTTTCTTTCTTTTTTTAAACAAACCCCCCACTTGCTATATGGCCTAAATAAAAGCTATATTTTCATCAACTGTTTTCCAGGTCTTGCTAAGGATATCAGAAAGACTGCATAGACGGAGAAAAAAAAAGAGAATTCTGATCATAAGATTTTTTTTTTACTGGTGATAGGGAAAGCTGATGATCTGTCAGTATTTTCACAGGACTTTACCTCCAGTGAGTGGAACAAATCACATATTTTCCACCCAAGCAATTCAGTTTAGGCTTTTGGGGAAAACTTTATGTCGAGTAAATGAAAGTGTTTATTAGAAAGTCATGACCTTTTTTTTTAATACAATTTTTTAAAAAAAATTGTGTAACTCCATGAAATGAAAACATCTGGAATATTTGCTGAAAATAGCTTAAAATCTTCAGAGAAAATGAAGAAGGATTCTCTTTTATCTGCACTTTTCACAAGAGAAGAGTCATCTCTAGTAGGAGGCTTTTTGGGCATTCATGCAGCTACAGTGGCGTACATCCCCAACATGTACATTTGGGCAGGCACAGGCAGATATAGCCTTGGGCAAGACACACATTCATATCAGAGGGCCACAAAAATACAGAGAGCATCGGGTATTGCTGTAAAGCGAGAACTACAGTTCCTACAGTCTCTGTGGGTAAATTCACAGCAAGGCTGTTTTGCACTGTGTAGTGTTTGATGACACTTTTGCTGATAAACCTTATCAGTACTGTGTTTACCTTAGAAACTTCTTTAGGATACCCACAAACCTGTGGTTCCAGCAAATAGAAATTTCTTTCTCATCTAGACTTTCACTGGTCCTCGGACCGCACTGACTCTGATTCTTTTCTTTCTTCTTTTTGGTGTTGGTCCTACGTGCATTGTTGAAAAGAGCATGCCCAGATGCTGTGAAACAGATGTGCAGCGAAGGGAAAATCAAACAGGTAGTCACACAACTGCAAAGGCATCTCTATGTATTTGCAAGCAAGTGAAATGTATATGAAAGCTTCTTTGTAGGCAGCTCTTCTGTAAAGGCTTTTCTAGTTTTCCAGGGGAGGACTAATTCAACAGCAGTTTTTGTTCCAGTTGCTTCCATGCTTTATCTGAGTTTGATATGAGAATTTGCTTGAAGTCCAGAACAGGCTTTAAACATTTTAGCTGAATACTATCTATTAAAAGGTCTTCCTGCTGGGAAAGCTCAAAGATGTGCTCCCTGTTCATTTGTTAATACTATTAGCAGTTCTGAGGACTGTAGCCAGCAAGGCAGGCCCAAACAAGGCAATTTAGCAATCTAGCAATTTTAACATGCTGTAATTCATTCAAGGCCCATTTGTCACAGGGGATGAATGGTCTGAGGTGAACCTGGTTTTGTATTTAAACAGGGACAGCTGACTTCCTATCTCTAAGCAGATGGGACTCAGAAAAGAGGAAGGGGAATGGTCTCAGGAAGAGACAAGAGATCAAGCAGGGAATGGTTCAATACAGAGATTTCCAGTTCAAACAGGAAGGATGGCCATGGTGGGAAATGCTTTCTCGTTCCACAAACACATCACCAGAACCAATTCCCTGTGTAATTCTTATTCTTACTTAGCAAAGCATCAGATCACGTACATCACTCTTAACTTTCACTGTCATATGAATTATTCTTGCAGCTGAAGAAGTGAGATACTTTTTAGTTAAAAAGATGAACACATTGGCATAATTGTATGGAGATTAACTAAAAATAAATATAGAATAAAAGCATTCTGTGATGGTCCCAATATGAGAGAGAACACTCTTGATACAAGATCTCTCCATCCCAACCCATTATTAGAAGCTGCTCTTTTTTGCTTCAAGCCTCAATGAGCTTTCTCACCTTAATTTCTGCATCATCCTCCCTGCACTCTGAAGAAAGAATTTATGATTCCTGTTTTCTAGCTAGGAGAAAGGAGAACACCCCCAAAAGAGATCCAGACCAAATTTTGCATAGGATCTTTCAGAAGAGCCTAGCTTTCAAAGTTAGATAGATGGGCAGCTTTGAAAATGTTTCTGGGCTGTCTGTGCATATTTATGTGACTGGATATCATAAAAAAACTTGCTTGAAATGAAGTGACTACCATTGTACAGAAAATCTTTAGCAGGACAAGGCAAAGAAAACAGGGAATCTCCCAAGTCCACAACCAGTCATTGTCTTTCCTGACGTTTTATCTGGCAAAAAAGCAGAACATTTAAAAACTTGTGTGTATGTGTATCTATCTGCCTATATCTGTCTATGTCAGTAACCTAGATTTATAAAACCTTGTTCAGAAAGTACTAAATCAAATACATCCCTGCTATACTTTATGGACCTGACAGAGGTTGCACAAGGAATTAATCAGACCCAATAAGCTTCAAAACATGTATTTTATTATAGTTTTACAGGTTTTTTTCCTCCAGATTTTAATGCAGTCTGGAGATGTGTCAGCTTCTTGCATTTGTGCAATTTAGACTAAAAATTTTCTGGGATTAGTGGGACACTCCCAGCTAGGTCAGAGCATGTTATTATGTGTCAAAGTCTGAAGCAGTGAGGAGCAGTAATTGCTGAGCTTTGACTGCATCCTGTCTATGCTCTGGGCGGTTGAGGGTGTGTATACGTGTATTTGTTTTATGCATGTCTGTCATAACTTGCTTTAGGGATTCAACCAACCACTTGTCTACAGCCTGGTTTAGTAATAACTAAGACAGAAGGAGGGGGACCGGAGGGGGGAAAAAGGTAAGACTCTACAGAAGCTTGAAAAATATAAATGCTAGAAGGGAAAGAAATTACTTAGAGGGTTTGCACTGTGGAGTAATAGGATTAAATTCAGCTGGGAAAAATTGATGAGAAATAAGGAAAGTATTCCTGTCACTAAAATGACATTTACAAACTGTTCTGGACAAAGGTATTAGTAGATGTACAGGATGAAGCCAGTTTAAATATATTGCCTGATTTTCTTATACAGCCTTTATTATAATTAGGGAGACCTATGTTGAAAGGGAGAGATTCAAGGCCTCTTTCTTTCTCACAGTCAAACTAGTGTCCTGCAGTTGTGCAATTGCTACATCATCCAGCTTTGCTTCATCATCCAGCCTTTACACATGGCATATTTGCCTGTCAATCCATCTATGGAAAAACACTGGCCGGCATCCATCTCTTACCTCGCACAAAAAAGGCTCTGTGGTCTAGATGTTTTCAAACATGCATGAGACATGGAGTAAGTGCCCTGCATTATTGCTCTTCTGCTTGCCCCAGGCTTGGTGAGGATTTTGTAATCTTGTCTGTGTCGCGGCCCCTTTTCAGCTAGGCAGCCGCGCTCTTAGGGCCGCTGCTGCCCCTTTTTTAGCCCTTCTGGAAGAGCACAGTAAAGGTCTCGGGGGACAAGAGGAAAGCAAGTGTGTCCTATTTCATGAACATATACTGAGAAATATCTTGGTGGCCAGGGGCACCTACCCCGTTGTTCATTACTGTATGCAATATCAAAATAAACCAAGAGTTTCTAGTAGAGTTTAAAATCTGGGTGAACAAAAGAGCAAGCACAGCAGCTCAGTCAACTGGCCCGGCATCTTGTGTCAACCAGCAGTCAAACTGGATGTCTAAGGAAGAGTATAATAGTGCACATACAGTGACACTTCCCCAGAATACTCTCCCATGTCTCCAGCAATTTGTGGTGCAGAGATTTCCTGGGTCAGAGGCGGTGGGGAATGCAGGAGCTCACAGCTTCCCTTGGAGAGACTGCCAGCAGAAATGACAGTGATGCACCACAACTCCCCAGGCACTCTAATGGAAGTGAGTACTGAGTGAAGTAAGGAAGAGAAAACAGATGTCTTTCCATACAGCATGCAGAATAAATAGAATTTGGGGAGGTGGATGAGGGGAAAAGATGTGAGAAATGGTTGAGCCTATTTGCAAATTTTAGCATATTCACACATAGAGTAATTAATTCTTTCTGTAACTATGCTGGATTTTATGCTATCTTTCCTGCACCTTCACACATAAAAGCAAGTGTACTCACATATTTTAAGCATGTAAGGATTACACTTCATTCTTCTTGCCTAGACAGTGCTTTATCTGCATCAGGTTTTTCCTTCTATTTCACAATGTCACAGAACAGTAAGAAATTTTTATTGTCTTTCGCAAATAGTATAATGTGCCAGTGTGAAGACTAGGCCAAAGGCAAGTAAAGGGTAACTCAGTGGAATTATAAATTGGAACCTTGCATGGGTTCATCTCCTTCAGCTATAAACACTTGGCTCCAGATGTAACAAAAGTAGTCATGGAAAATTTCAAATCTGTGTGATACCCAGGCTGTCTGAATGATCCAGGGCAAAACTCTAGCTCTAACTCACCATTTATGTAAGAAAGGTGTTTCATGTCCCAAAGTGCACTTGTTATATGTCTATATTGCAACAGAAAAAGTCAGCATCTGGAGTAAGACTCCTGTAAATTACTGGAAATAGCCACAAGTACCTGAGAAATGCTGCTAGTATCCTTCTAACACAGGTATATGGAACTCATCTGTTTGTTATGTTAGTAGACTGTGTCCTGAGCTCAGAAGTCCAGCCAGCCATGGCTAGAAAAAGCAGAAGAGAAACTAGCAAATGTTTTAGCTACCCCTTAATAGTTTAAATAAAGTGTTAAGTCCCCTACTTTATTCTGCAGTCTTGGCCAGGCAGGTTGTTCCAAATTTTCAGGTATTTTCAAACGCTTAAATTAAAGCTAGATGGAGACTTTATTTTTCTGCACTTGAGTAAGCATTTGACAGAGAGAAAAGGGACAGGTGAGTATTGTTGAGGAGGAGAACTAGGTATTCTCCAACAGATATGCTTGATGAGGCAGAAATTCCCCCTAAAAGCAGACTGCAGCGACTTGAAACTGAGAATACATGAGATGAAGCCAAGACTGAGATAGGTGATGCTCTGTCCTGATCTGGGGGTGAGTAGTTTTCAGAGCCTGGCTGAGGTGGCTGTCAAGTGTGGAGCAAAAGTTTTAGCAAGATGAGCAGCAGAAGAGCTAACACTTCAGTCTAGGATACAGAGTCAGACTTAATATAGGATTTAACTCTACCCGCAACTTTGCTCAAAACATTTTAACATATCAATTGCTGAAATAAGAAAAAGGAACAGTCAGACTTATCACTTGTTTCTGTCTATGTTGGCTTCTTTGGGAGGGTGCATTCAACCTCCAGTCATACTGAGTCATTTCCTAGGAACTTTACACGAAACATAAATAGATCCAGATGGTAGGTTTAAAGAGGGCAAGGGGAATGTCTTTTTATTCCTACTGTGCCAAGAACACTTTGGCTTCTACCACCCAATAAGTAAAATAATATCTAACAGGATCTTAGGTTTCCCAACAAGCAGTTGTAGGAACCTGGATATACACAAACCTTTGCTGCTGTTCTGTGCTGCATGGTTCACCTTCATACAACACCTTAGGATGACATTGCCTGAATGGCCAAACTCTCTGTGAGCAGCTGGTTGGCTGGTTGGACCCCAGCTCTTCCTCAAGCCAAGCTCAGTACCAGTCAGTCATCACTGTAAGTATCTTTTCGCTGTCTTTAAACTCAGGGACATACATGTCATGATACAACAATGGCTATACCAGTCCCACTAAGCGTTACCCCCTAAAACTTGTTGTTGTTTCCTCTAAATCTTTCTCAGAAAGAAAAGTTAAGAAATTAGGAAACATCACAATGAATCTGTTGTCTAGGCCAGAAGTTAAGACTTAAAGCTGCATTTACTATCTCTTCGGCCCTCTTGTTTTAGGAGTTGGATGTATCACTGCTATGCAGTGTGTCTTCTTTCCACAAAATTATTTAGCCAGATATAGACAATAAAGAGGCAACATTATTAAAGTCTTCCATATAATAGGCAAAGAATTATCAGCTATAGTTTCTAATCTTCAATGTATGATGATAAATCTGCTGAAGTGCAGATAGTTTATTGGTGCCTCTCCCATACCCAGATGAATAAGCAAGCAATTTTGCTATTAAAGAATAAAGCAAAATTCCCCAAACCTCCTGCATTAAATACATTCTAGATTATTCTGAGCTCTTTAAATCAAAACTCAGATATTCAACAGTAGGTACTTCATCATAAGCATTAAATGATTCTGTCTGCACTGCATCATTTCTTACATTGCACTGATTAAACTCTCAAAGACCTGCCCAAGCACGCTTTGAACTTAATTAGTAGAAAACTTGAGAGGAATTCTCTTGAGGGGCAAGCATTTGTTTGGCTCTTTCGAAGTCACATTCAGGAATTAAAAGGGGATATATTGTGAGCATTGTGCTTAGAAGAGGAAATAACCATGTAATACCAGCTGGCAACCTATTTGTGAGGCACAGCCATGTTGTGGGAACGGGGAGACAGAAGAAAAGCAAGCAAATAGTCTAATATGGATTACCCTTTACCATTCCAGCTACAGTGTCATGTAACATTGATGGCTCTCTTGGGTGTTCAGTACACTGAACCAATTTGCAAAGAGTTCTGTAGGGCTAGCCGTTGATTTTCCTTTTTTATTTCTTTGGTAAGAAAAAAAGGAAGGAAGGAGAAGATGGGGAAAGGAACTAGCCAAAACATGCAGTTAATGCAAAACGGAATACTTCTTTAGGAAAATGCCTAATTTATTATAAGTTCTATCTTTATGCTGATACCACTTTTTACAGTTCAAGGAACATGAAACATTGACATAGCACAACGAAGCCTTTTAAGACTGGTTCCACAGTTAGGCAAGTAATGAAGGCCAAGTACCATGCGTCCAACTGGTAAATTCTCTGCTTCTGTGCATGTTAAAATACCCAATACACCACTGGCACAGGTGAAGCAGGTTTGATAGCATCCGCAGGAAGGAGGCCACTTATTTTTTCGTGCGTAATTTATCACCACAGGTATTTTTGCCTACCTATGTGTCCTCTGCTTAAACTCATGGTAGCACGTACATTTGCAGCTGGACGTGCTGTTGCTGTAGCAATCGTGCTCCACCCTCCAGCTCACTGGCAGATCCTGAAACAGGATGTCAGCATGAGGTGCCTCTCTGCAGAGCTACTGTCTATCAGAAAGAGACAGCCTTGAGACACCCTGTGGGGCGCTTTTTTAGGGGAACATGGGTAATTACTTAGGATATTTAAGTATAACATTAAATATTTACTTCTCCTGAGAAAACATTTAAAGTGGCAGTACTTTATAAGATTCCTGCAAATGCAAACTCACAAGCTTGGCCAGGACATTTTTCTCTCATTCTTCATAAAAGTAAAGTTCCACCTCTTATTTCACATATAGCTACATTTTTAAAGTTTATTGCTTTTCACTAGCCACCTTACCAAATTACGTTTTTTGTATAGCAAAGAGAACAGTACTGAAGCCCTCTTTTCATCCCAGACTCGAACCTGTTTGTCAAACCACTGTGAGCTTTGGGGAATTTTGCTTCTGATCCACGTGACAAGCTTTTTGTTCTCTTTGCTTTAGATGTAGGTGCATGCACCCTATAATTATTGCTGTGCAACTGATTTTGCCTTGCTTTACTGCTTTTGCCTTGCCTTATCATGAAGGGGCATGGGATGAAGTCATAAGGATTGCTCTAAAGGAGATGTGATGCATCTGAAACACGACTTGTAGCTCCAAGTATACGTGTGTGTGCATACAGCCCTTTGCTCCAGACATAACTCACTGTTCTTTACGAGTCTAACCAATACTCACTGGACTCTCTTCCCACATCCTCCAAGTACTTTCAGTTTGACGTGTTACCTATTACAGCTTCGGTCGTGAACAGCCCCCTCCCTCCCCCTTGTATTGTAGACTTTAATAACTGCTGTCGGCTGTGACAGGACAGCTGACAAGGAAGAATGTCATAACACATCTATTGTGCACCTTCCTCCACCTAGGAAGATTTTCCTCCATCTATTTTTTTGGTGACTTGGCTTGTGTGGGAAGATTTAGGGAGTGTTGAGACATGGAAAGTTAAATCTCCAATTATCCAGAGGTCATGACAGTCAGCCAAATTGTGTGCTTCCCTTTCCACCTCTACACCCACTACACTGTCCTGCTGCTGACCCTGAAATGGAAAGACCACCCTCCTTCGAAATGAAATCAAATCCTCAGAACTTGCTCATCCTTGGGCCTCTCCCAAACGCTCGTGCTGCCAAACATGCCTAATTGGGCAGTAGTTTCATAACCTGGTGGGCTTCTACTCTCTTGCGACCTGAGCTGAGGTCATTGCATTCATTTCCATTTACGAAGTTGTCTTGCGTTTAAATCTGTGTTGTCCCAGAGACAAATGTGCGTCTGGGTTTTTCCCACTGCGTATGCGCTGCCCTCCTCACACAGATGAGGTTTTTCTGGCAGCCTTCTGTCATGTTGTTATGCTTTGAATAATTATTTTTTTAGAACTTCTCCAGTCCAAAGTTCACTTTTTTCCCTTCTCTCATGCTCTTCCCCCCCTCCTTTTTGACTCCATCGCCATCCTCACCCCCTGCAATTTATCTCTGTGTTATTCTTGGCCCGTCTAGGTGCCGGTTGGGAGCTAAGTTAATTTAGGTGCTTGTCTGCTTGCCTGTCAAGTTCTATCAAGAGTAAAAAGAAAGGCAAGTTAATAAATTCAAAATTATGTCAGGCATGAAGCGGACTCTTATCCCATGCTGTTTATCTGGCGGTAGGTGAAAAAAAGACCAATAAAAGAGAAGAAATACGGCCTTTCACACGCACACACAGACACACACAGACACATACATACACAGGCTTTGAAAGGAAGGAGAATGGCTGTGCGGTACTGTTAGGTGGCCAGCACAGAATTAGCTGGTGGTCTCAGGCCAGACCTTACGGGGCAGGTGTCCACGTTACAGAAACCACAAGCACCGTTCGCCGGCTTCTTGGCAGCTGCAGCACAAGGACTGACGTGCGCTCTCAGGGGTTCAGGCGAGTCACTTGGTGAGAATTCGGGGATGGAAGTGGGGAGGAGAAGAGGGCAAGTTTGTTGTGCTGCTGGTCAGGCACCATTTGCACTGTTAATAAGAGACGTGGCCTCCATAGGCAACAGCATGGCATTTGCTGGGAAAATGGGACCCACGGAGTGGGCCTAGTCCTTCAAAGAGCGTGTTGTGGATTAATGAAATTTGGAGTGAACAGTATTGTACTAAAAAGAAAAGCTTCAAGCAACGCTATACAAATTGGGCCTCTGGCATCCTGAGGATTTTGTTCAGCTTCCTTATGAAAGTCAAATTTAAGCTTTGTTGATATATTGCAGATAGTTTAGAACAGTATATATTGGAACTAATTGTAGAAAAGATGCTCTAGGATGGCAACATTTAGAAATACGATGGGTTTGGAAATGTCTAAAATTTACCCAGATTCTAAAGCAAACAACACAGCATCATCTGAACATGAGAAGGGAAAATCATCCCTCGCTTTCCTTTTGGTTTCCTTTACTGAGCTTCACATATGTAATTTCCCTTTCTCTTCACTGTGAGAAGCCTAATGTCATGCCTCCCAGGCTTCAGGGCATGGTATTTCTCAGGCTTAAGGAAGAATCTCCTTCCCTCAGCAGATGTGTTATTAATTTCTCTTCACTCACACCCTCTTTCTCTACTTTTGCTCCCGGAAGAGACTAGAAAGCTGTGTCTTTCCTTACAGCTTTGGACAAAGTGCCCAACATGATCTTGGATGAGGTTATTACTCCTACCCAAGGAAAAAGCTATGACTTCAGACAGCCAAAAAAGTAGTATATTTTTTGTTGCTGCATTTTTTCCCCTTCCAATGTCTTCCTATTTATCTGCAGTTATCCTAGGCAATTGACTTATAAAATCATAAGTGAGAACATCTTAGTGATATCACTGCCAATGCATCCAGCTTTTAAGGACTAAACTGCTGAACTGCATCAACAATCCAAATTTCCAGTGGACTTAGTTGAATGCAAAGCAGCATTTAATGGCTGGGTAGTTACTGAAAAATTAATTCTTAGTATGTGAGAAGAAGACTTCAAAGGCAGTAGTGGGTGGCAAAACATACGTAATAAATTCATAGATCACAGTATGCCTTTCAGCAGCATTGAATAATATGTTTATATATTTTATCTGTGTTTATATGTGTATTTATAAGTATATAAATTGGACATGTATAATTAAGTATAATTACATACTTTTGTTTACAGATGTGACTGGGACTTTCCCATTGTCTTGGTTTAACCCCAGCCAGCAACTAGGCACCAAGCAGCCGCTCACTCACTTCCCCCCCACCCGGTGGGATGGGGAGAGCATCGGAGAGAAAAAGGTGAATCTCATGGGTTGAGATAAGAACAGTTTAATAGAACAGAAAGGAAGAAATTAATAATGATAAAAATAATAATGCTAATAAGATTACAATAATAATAATAATACAATAATAATACAATAATAATAAAAGGACTGGAGTATACAAAACAAGTGATGCACAATGCAATTACTCACCACTTGTGGACTGATGCCCCATTAGTTCCCAAGCAGCGATCCGGCCCCCAGGCCAAGTTCCCCCAGTTTATATACTGGGCATGACGTCCCATGGTATGGAATACCCCTTTGGCCAGTTTGGGTCAGTTGCCCTGGCTGTGTCCCCTCCCAACTTCTTGTGCCCCTCCAGCCTTCTTGCTACCTGGGCATGAGAAGCTGAAAAATCCTTGACTTAGTCTAAACACTACTGAGCAACAACTGAAAACGTCAGTGTGTTATCAACATTCTTCTCATACTGAACCCGAAACATAACACTATACCAGCTACTAGAAAGAAAACTAACTTTATCCCAGCCGAAATCAGGACACCCATAACCACTGCTACACTCTTGAAGTCACGCACTAGTTGATAAAGATATAAAAGCTCCAATACCACCTAGAAGTTTATACAGAATATCTTTGATTTAGACACCAGAGTCACCTGCTGAAAACATTACCATTGTACTTAGTGTGCAGTGGACAATTGCATGCAAACCACTAAGAAAATGTACATTTGGGGTTTATATATATTAAACTCCCACTTATTATTAATATTCTCATTAATATTTAAAACCTGTCCAAGTGACAGGTGGCCAGTAATGGCCCCAAGGGGTAAAACACAATCTAAAGAACTCTTATTTTTTTCAAGGTTGTCTTTCCGTTTATGCTTGTTTTAACTTCTTTTTATTTGACTTCCTAATCCTTATTGATTTTTCTTTCCAGTTCCCCAGCAATGTCCTATCTGGTCATGCTGACCCTTGCTTTTACCCACACCATGACTTAAAAGTGAAGAAATGGAGTTCCTAAAATCTCCCCGATTCCAAGTATTGCTGTTCACCATGACTACTTATTTCAAGCACTTCCACTAATAATACCTGCCTTGCAAAATAGGCATTTGATAAGATGACAAAATCAGCTCTGAATGCAAAAGTGGTGGAACAACTACAGTGAAGGCTGTCTTAGCTGAAGAATAAAAACTAGCCTGGTTTTCTATGGAAATGGGATGGCTTTGCTCATGATACCTGTTTGACCATCTGCATCTTTCTAAAAACCTTTAAACCCACAGGCTGAATCCATCAAGTAAACCTGACAGAGGAATAGTGGTCTCAAAGAGAGTAAGCTGTTATTACTTGTGAAAACTGATATCTCAGGGGCAGGAGGAAGGAAGACACCCTGACAGAGCCCTGAAGGAAGGGCTCGACCTTTACTTGCTGCCTTTGCTGCCTGTAAGAAGTGAGAAGTAGCAGTCAGTCAAGCGATCAGGAAAGCCCTAGTCTGAAACTCTCACAGTACTGCCCATCTCCTGCTGAGCCAGCAAGGCTCCCAGGGATAAGAAAGAGCTGAAAAGGGCTGAAGATGTCATGGGAGTGGGTGGTTTGGACAAATTACTGCCACTTTTGGGAAAGTTCTTCAGGGTGGTGCAGAAGGCTGGGGTTACTGTAGTGTGAGGATATAGGGCATGCAGAATGTGTATCTATAAGAAACTAGGCTTCATCAGTCTTCGTGTTCATAGACCAACTTCTGTTTTCAAGCTGCTGGGCCCCAGTTCATCACAGCACTATGGTGGGTGATTGGCTTTATGCAACTTAATGACAATAGTGGAAATAGTGGGACTGCTTCACTGCTTACAGGCTTTCTGTGGAGCGTTGTTGGTTATGGCCATAAATGACCACAACAAAGAGCTGCAATGTGTCCTACAGATAAAAGACATCAGTTCTACATGTGTAAACAAGCATAGCGTCTCTTGCATTCAATTCCACTCTTATTCAACTTATTGTTTACAGCAACAGACCTCATCCCTGTGGAGCAATTTCTTTCCCACTTGGTCTGCTTCTGATTAGTGTAAGAGAACGACGTATAGAAATGACACTGTAATAAAGATGATGGATAGTCAATGAAGCAGCTGCAGATTAGGAGAAAAGGAAGCTGACTACTGAAGTGTGGCTTAGAAAAAAAAATAACACAAACAACAATATAAGGTTCTAACTGTGCATGTAAAAGCCGCTTGAAATTCTCCTACTGGTATTCTTACTGGTATGCTACTCATAGCATGTAGAATAGTATTTTCTCAGTGGAAGCAAATTATTCAAATGCATGTTAGGGGACTAAATGCCTTTTAGATCTGGCCTTTAGATCAAGCACTTACCCTGAAATGCTTTCATCTCCTCTGAAATTCATACTTCATGGGGAATAGGAAAAAAAGATGAAACAGTTTTGAAACAACCAAACAACATTCTCTTTAGATAAAGTTTTTAGACTAGGGTATTAGTAAGTCTGTGGCTTCCTTAAGTTCATACATGGATTTTACAGACCAGGCTGAGTCAGCCTAGCGTGGGATGACTGGATGACTTTATATCCTTAATCAGATTTTGAGTGAATAGTTATTTTCCTTCTGTTTGCACCTGAGGAAAAGCTTACAAGTGTTTGCACCACCTTCTAAGCAAACAAAATGAATCGGGCAACAGCAGCTTGGAATACTTTACAGTATTTCTGATTCTGCAGGGATCTTGCCCACTTTTGCTGTGTTTTAATCAGAGGTAGCCCTTCATTTTAGAAGGTGGTTCAGCATGCCATTTTGAAAATGGGGGAGTGGAGTAGAACAGAGGAGGAGACCAGGGGGAGGCAGAAATTTTTACTTAATGAGTCAAATAGCTCAGCTGTCCAAAACTTTCCCTAAAGACATTCACTTCTCCTGTCTGTGTGAGCTCCTACAGAAAGGAATGGAATGTGCCATAGTTTTCCATAAAATGCTCCAAACAGAGGACTGATCCATGGCTCTATGCTGTGTTTCTCCTCTGGCTACAGTAGACTATACTACTTTAAGGCCATAGCCTACTTATTGAGTTTCTTGAAACTGATATATACTCATAAATGGATTTGATATTCTGTTGTTCTGTGGCAAAACTGGAGATGATGGTAACTCAATCCACTTCTGTTGCTCTTTTTAATCCTTTTCACTGTACTGAAGTAACACAGGACCAATCTCATTCTGCAATCTCTGGATGTATTGAAGAAGCAAGTGTGTCTGAGCTGCAAATCAAAGAACTACACACCACATTCAAAGGGAGGACACATGAAAGGGATAGGAAGTGCCAAATTATTTTAAATAAATCTATCTGAAGAAAGTGGTTTAGTGCTTGATAAAGAAGCTGGATTGGTGGCCCCATGACGGGCATCTGATTGACAGAGCAAGGTATCAGGCATTAATTTTTCAAAGGCGCCACAAGGGATGCTACTGGCCAATTTACCTCCTTTGTGAGCAGTGAGTCTTCCTCCTATGGTAAGACTGTAGCTAAGATATCATCTATTTATTCTTTCACTTTCTCTTCAGATTTCTTATGACAGTACAACGTGTTGTACTATGATATTAATGCTAAGGAAGAAGCCTGTCTTCAAGGTAATTGTGCCAACATTTATTTCAGATAGTTTACTGTACAGCCACCATAGATTGCTGCTTTTGAGTCATTAGTTTATCTGAACTTAATTAAAACATGGTAATTTAAGTCCTTTCAGTTCAACTAGTTGACTCCTAGTCCCACAGCTGTAATAAATTTTGACATTCTAGTGGGGTTTTGTGTATTTTACAAATTTTCTGTAATTTCTTATTATGCACTCTAAATAGTTGAGGCATTGCTTAAAGGTTGTTAGTGGTTTCTCTGTTATGATTTTTAAATCAAAACCAGTGCCAGCTAATGTGTCATGTGTCTCAGCACATGTAACTAGTCCCTAAAGCAAATTGATCTTCACACTCTAGCACACATGAACAGTGTTACAACAGCCCTTGAACAGCGTGTCAGCTGGGAACAACTCACTATTTCTGGAGCAACACTTCAATGGCAGACTAACATGTATGCCCCATTGAAATAAAAACATGTTTATAAAGACAGATTTTTCAGTTTCAGGATTCCCACAGGGCTGTTATAGAACAGCTGAGGGTGAAAAAAATCATTAACTATTTCATCAAGAATAAATCAGAAAACCTTTGAATGATTCCATATATCATTAATGAGTAAAAGTTTTGTAGCCAAAACATCACTAGCATTCATGGAAATTCATGTCATGATGCTGGCTGATGATATTTTGCCAGCATCATTACTGGTTTTGTTCAGACTCAGAAGTAGTCAAAAGTGAAAAGACCAGCCTACATTAATTTCTAATTTTAAAATAGTTTTTGCACTACCCAGGCACTAAACACTCTTTTGTTGTTTCTTTTTTTCTCCTATTGGATGATTGTAAAAGGTCTCTGGGGTTGGGGAGCAGGTTTTTTCTGTATTTTGTTCTGGGAAAGTCTGAAGTAAAGGGAAAGTTTATCAAGTTGGCAGACAGAAGTGTGAAACTTTAAGTTAAAGTTCAAGAGCTTGTTGACTTTACTGGACTCCAGGTTTTGCCCCATGACCTAAATCATACTCCTCTGAGGTCCTTCCAAGACTTTCTACCTCAGTGATCACACATCGAGTTTTCAGTATGACTTCTGAGATCTACTTTTTGAGAAGACAAAATTATATTTTCTGTTTGTAGGCAGATGGTCTCATAACAAACTGGAGCAGAACAAATGGGAGAATGAAGAACCCTGAACAAAACCCAATATGCCTTCTCTTTCAGGAAGGTTTGGGTTAGATCCTTCCACCACTGCCTTGCTCCTTAGCCCAGCCTTTTTTCAAAAGTGGAGGCATGAAGAAAGTTTGAAGATTTTTCTGGAATAGCTACAGCAGAATTTGATCCTAACCTCACAAGGAAGTTTATTTCCATAAACCATCCCACTCAATTCTGCAGAGCCAGAAAACCTGAAAGCCTTGAATAAACTGTAAAGTTGTTGAAACAAATGTTTCAGTGATTCTTTAAGTTCTACCGCTAAATCTTTGTCAGGTCATTCATTATCACTGCTTGCCCACTTATGAGAACAGAATGGAGCAGATCCCAATGGCTCAGTCAAAATTACATGAGCCTCAGTGACACGTTCTGTCTCATTTTCCTTCAGGGAATATCTAATGTATCACTGGATAAGCCACGAGTACACCACGATTTTGGAAAGTAAATAGGAGTGCTCCACACTTTCTCTGTACCATAACATTAAAATTTGACTCTACACCTCCTGTACAGATTTACTGCTGTTGAAAACAGGGGATACTTATTAAAAAAAGCCACTACCACTCTGTAAAGGAAGTCAAAGGTAGGGTTAAGGCCACCAGTCTGAAGTTTTCACAGAGAAGGAACCTGACACTGACGTACTCAACCTGTACCAATACCTAACTGCCATCTTATGTTTAAGGTGCCAAGTACTTGACAGCTTTGAGGTCACCAGCAGCTGTTTAAGAACCAACCTGTTTGATAGTACGAAAGGTGCTTGAATATTTTAGGCATAATCCTATGCTTCACATTTTTTCAAACCTTCGCTGATGGCTATTGGCAAAAATGCTGTGCTTTCAGGAAGGGAGGCAGAAAGGGTCATAATTTGGTCATCAATATTTGATGCATCCCAGAAGAGGACATAAAAAGGTATCACGCTAGGAGTGATGTGTTGTTGTTGGCTGTCCTTGTCCCCAGCTGTGATTGAAATGAATTCAGCATTTTAGGAATGAGAATAAAAAAGTAAATTGTTAAGTCCCCTAGCTGTTCTGTGCTTGGTTTTAAAAATTATGAACTACTGTGATTTGCAGTCTGAGATGAGACTATTTTGTCTGTTTGCTCACTTTGAATATTTGCCAGTGAGATTTCTTTCAGTGGGAAAAAGACCATGGCAAAGGTCTGTCTTTACATATTTAGATTTAAATGCAAAGTAAAATAAGACACCTCTTTGCCATTCCGGACTCCATGGTACTCTCCATCTAGAAGTAACTCATGGGCAGCAGAGAAGCCAAGAATCTAAAGCAGCAAAACATAATCCATCCTTCCCACATCTTCTAAAGCCTGACCTTCCCCAAAGTTCTTCACCTTGCCTGTCTCTACAGTGCTATTTAAGTTCTATGTATAACAGAAAGCCTTGTTTTTCATTAGTGTCCAGTTTCCTTCTTAATGTACTATTAATACATTACTGATGAAAGATGCCAAGTCAGGAGTGATGGACAAGCAGAGTTCTCTAGCAAGACCAAGTCTAGTTTTTGCATTTCAAGATGATTGTCTGAAATGATAGCCTGAGTATATCCCCCTTCTCTCATCCTTGTCCACATAAATCCTTTTACCCTTTCTGTTCCCTCAGCAAATGTGCCCTGAAAAGGGGCAGACAACCTTGTCACAGCCGAGCCCAACCCTCCAATTACAACCTTGCTGCACATATCCCAAAAGGCGGCTTTGTACCTGTAACCATCTCTTCTTGGAAGAAGAGGTTTGATCACTCCTCTGATTTCTTCGATCGAAGCCATCCATGATAGTGGCTTGAAGGAAACTGCATGTGTTCAGATGGAATTACTTTGAGGTCACCAATTAATTTCACATAGACTGGACAGGCAAGTCTTCAGACAGACCAGTCATCAGATTGGCAGTAGCATCTGAACAATCTAAGCAGGACCTCAAGTAAGGATTAAGGGTGAAAAGCTCTACACTGATGTGGAAGTCTTGCTCCCCTGAGTAGCCCAGTTGTAAGTATGGTACAGGATGGCTGGGACTGTGTAGACTGGTAAAGTCACAGGGGCGAGAGCTCAGCTGGGGCAAGAAACAGATTTATCTCAAGTATTTGGAGCTAATGCAGAGTAGAGACATGGTTCATAAATCCTCAGGAACTAGAACAGTATAAGAAGAGGCAAGAGCCTGTTTTGAGGTGGCTACAGGTCTAAAAGATGATAGTTATATTTTTTCAGAAGGGTATGATTTCACTTACTCCTTGAAATATTCAAATGACTGTTGGCTCCACAGATTCATTTACCTGTGGCTGGGGAACTGGAAGGAGTGTGCAAAATGGTTAAAACCCCCCTATCCTGGATTGGATTGCATTGTCTTTCACATGTTGCCTTTCCTCCTGAGGGATCCTATAGCTCTCTATGGTACATACTTTCAGGTGAAATCACTTCATCCAGTCTCTGTGATGGACTGTAACAGCAAGCTGTTTCTGTATAGGTCAAAATTTACTATCAGACATGATGGCATAAATACAGACAAATCTGTGCAATTCTTAAAGGTTTCCTTCTATTTAATTTTTTCCAGCAGAGAAGTGAGCTCAGTGGGACTACATGCACTACAGAAATCTAGCTGAGAAAATTCAAAGCAAACCAAGTTCAGTTAAAACTTTGAGTGAGCTCTAGGTAGGCAAATTACAGTTACGATGGTAACATCCTGGTCTCTTTGATTAAGAGATATTATAAATTGTGGTCAGTACTTGAAATACGACATTTTAATCAGAAGAATGAACCCCCAGGAAGCTTTAGTCTCTTAATAACTTCCCTAGGCATTAATGTTAGCGGTAAGTACCACCCACTCAAACCCCTCTCTACAGTATGCTGTGGTTTGCCTAGAAGGTCTAATGGTGACATACACTTGGTTGGTTTGTCAGATCTGAAGAGATCCCACAGTGAAGTGGGATGCATAATAAACTACTTTGAAATCTTTGACTTGAATCACAGAAGAAAAACTACTTCAGTTTGAGTATTATACATGGAGTGAAGACATAGAAGTATCTTTCATTGCCCACCTCATCTGCCCACCCACAATCCCCTCCTTCTAGTGGGGGGAAGGCAAACAGGTTTCTTTTTTTCTATGCCAGTAGTTCATCTTGTCTTGATTGCAGATATGCTGGGAAGAGAGTAGCTTTGAGGGACAGAAACTCGGACTGGCCATGAGCGTGTATATTCCCAATATGCAAAGACATTCTCACAGCTTTAAAACTTGGGGTTTCTTTTTAATCCAGTGACGTTCGTTGGGTTATTTGGAGGTGTGGAAGCCGAGGAGCAGGGAGACTTAACGTGGGGACAGGCAACACTGCTGGGTTGCATTTGGAGATTGTTAGTAATGCTACTTTCAATGTAGGCATGCCCAACTGGCAACACCCTTTGGGGCCCCTTTCTTGATTTGCAAGCTTGTGTGCAAGATGCAGGAAAGTCACAGATGAGGCAACCAGCTACATCACAGGGTGAGAGGTGCTACGGAGGTAATCGGGCAAGTATAGGCCTATCTATGTGTGAGTGAGAGTCTAGAAGCTTGTTTGAGTCTCACTCTCTATCACTGAAACTTGTCCAGCCTGGATTCTGCCAGCAAAGGAGCTCTGCTCTGTTCCCCTCCGCTGCTGTGCCAAGTCCCCCTGCTAACCTCCACTGCCACCCACTCCCACTGTGTTTTCTGTTTCGCCATTGGAAGCAAGACATGCTCAAAACAGAGCAAAACAGCAGAAATCAACAGCAACACTAGATATCTCATCGCCTATCTGTCTACCTCTGCAAGCGTTCGCTTTGCCTCTTGGACAAAGCCAGGCAAAGATAGTCCAACAGCCCAAAGAATGTCCTGGAAAAGGAGAGTCACAGCAAAAGACAGCAGGACACAGGCTAAAAACATGTCTGTACATTGTCACAGTGATGCTTTGAGCAGAAGGCAGTGGTGCAGCCCAAACATGTCCACAAAGCAAGAAAGTATCCTCTAGTGAAGACACAGCATGGCAAGAATAAATGCATGAAACTCCATCTCTTGTCAAGATGGCTATTAATTTCTGCACGATTAGGATAACCTTTCTTTGAAACTGAAACCAAAAAGTTGTAGTTGATGTAATCTGAAAGTACTGTCATTTTCAGTCTTTTCTGAATTTCCCATCTCGTTTCTGTAGTTTGCCTGTTTGAAGAATACAAAGACCTTAAAAAATCAGCTGCAAGTAATTTTTCCATATTAAAAATAAACAGAAATTCTGAAATTAATCCCAAGGCAGCAGCAGGCTATGAACTAAGATCTAGTTCAAAGCCGGATTGCTATCTGCTAATACAGCCAGTTCAGCCAAAATAAATCTTTATTTTCACCAGATGCCACATGTGGCTTAAGTATTCCCACACATCTGCATTAGGATAATTTTCAGAGAGAAGATAAGTCCTTCCCTGGACAATATAAATGTAACTTTTGTGAGCTGGTCTTAAGATGATCCTTGATTTTCCACTCTTTTACACAATCCTCTGGCCTTGCAGGGATTAGCACTTTCAACAAAGATGGGGTCATCTACTAGACAGACTTGCCTGCTGTGCCCAAATGAGTGCTAATCACGATCCAGACAGGTTACACTGTGCCAGCTAACATCCACAAGTACAGTTGAGTGAAGCAACATGACAGAACTGAGACTGACCATTTTGGTGTGTTAGTCACATTTTTTGAAGTGTTTCGTGTGTTGACGCTTCTGAATTGTTCTTATTTTTGTTATAGAAAGAGGAAGATTCTGACTTCAAAAGCACCTTTTAAGAATACGCACTGAGGATATGGTTGAAAGACGTGGTGGAGGAGATAGTTACCTGAGAAGTGTAGTGCCTTGGTGAATAAATGGGTTAATCAAAATGAAGGAGCCAAACCTTGTAGCTCTCCTGAGACCCCGTGTTCATAGAAGATTTACTTAAAGGCCCAGTCCCCAGCATTCTGTTTCTTCATGATAATCTTAAACTGAATTGAGACCAGTTCTCTTCAGGCCACCATAGCTTAATAAAGAAATACTAGAGAAAGCCTGGAGGCATCCTTAATTGGCTTACAACCTTAAAAAATTAGTTCTCAAAATATATTTTCTTCAAATCACCAGTTTTGTAAGAAAGAAATGTTGCTTGCAGGACAGCGGGAATGAGGTGAGAACCTGGGAAAAAGTGTATTGCTTCTTACATTAGGAGAGGGAGAGCTGGAATAGCATTCTGATATATTCAGTAAGAGTGTCCAAGATTTTCTGTTCATTTTGATCTGCCCTACTAGTTCAGGACCTTCCTTTCCAAGGTGGCAACAGGCTCTTGGTGTTTGCTGCTTCACCCCAGATTTAAGTATGTTCACACTTATCTGCCATAGAGACAATGATCTCTAAGTAGATGTGGAAGGCAAGAAACCATGAAGAAAGCTGAAAGTGAGATAAAAAAGACCTGACTGCTGTGAGGGGAGATGTTAGTATCAGAGAGACTGCACAGAAGAAAGACACAGTGTTTGAATGACATGAGCTTTGTCACCAACTTTAATTCTGTGTATGGAGATGGGAAGATGGACTTTAGAGACAATCTAAAGAAAAAAAGAGAAAACCAGCAATTTTGACAGACAGCTAGCAGGGAATGAAAACCCCCAGCCCTTCTGTGAGATGTGGCAACTGGAAAAAGTAAATATTAATGGAAAAGTTAGAAAGAAGGACTTCAGGGAAAAGAGGTGGTTGTCATCTATCCAAAATGTCTGTCGAGTACTCTGAAAATGCAAGTTTCAGAGTCCCCAAGCAAGACTTCCAAGCCTCTGGAACAGCCCAAGCCACATGAATGTTAGGGAAGTGTACAAAACCACTGCTTTCCTTTGGCCCATTCACCTAGAGTTGTTAGAGTTTCCTGCCTAGAGAAAAAGAATCTGCTACAGGGAATTCAGGAAAAATAGCTGCCTGGAACCACTATCACTTTTTTTCTAAAACTATAATGATGCCTGATTCACCAAAAAATAACCAAGTGTTTTAACCAACAGCATTGGATTTCACTGATACCAACGCCAGCCAACACAAAAGTACCGCAGGAATGCTTCGTAAATAAAAAGAAGATATTTCCCCACAACAATGATGAATGGAAATGAACACTTAGTTCTACCTTTCTCACTCACAGAATGTTGTCCTTCTATCAACCACTCTTCTTGCCTCTGTTTTGTACTTTGCCATGCCTAGATATGAGGCCATGTCCTCACAAATGTGGCTGAAGAAAAAACTGGAAGTAAAAAGGGCTAAGGAAGAGGAGGGAAGATAGACTGCAAGGAAATAAAGTACCAAAACCTAAATTTTTACTGAACATACTTATTTGCAAAAAGTTTTTCACACTAACATAATATTCAAAGAGAGAGGGCAGGAGTCTTGGTCATGAAACCTGTTCATAAATCACTACAAGCAAAGCAGTGAATGGTTACTCTGGTTTGCTAAACCTGTTTTGTCCTATACGGCTCTTAGAGCATTCATTCTTCCCCTTATCCAGATGGAGTTCAATGAAAACAGGGGATGAAGGTGACCATCTATGCTTTGAGATGGCTTTTGTTTAAGCTTCGGTTTGTAATTCTTATTCCCTCCTCCTCATCAGATGGACAGCTTGCCTGGATCCTCTATTCTCTATTCCCTGCCCTAACACATCTCCCCCTGGCCCCTTCCCCCACCCCCGAAGCTTTCACTTTATTTAATTTCTGTAACAACTTCCTTTCCCATCTCATTTACCATTCTCCCCTTCCTGCCTTCCTGAGGGTACATGTCTCCTCTGGCTTGTGCTTCAGGCAGGCCAGAAACTACTTTGGAAATATCCTCCCAGACCCTTTCCCACAAGGAGTTAAACATAATGCTAAGGCGAACACTTCAATTTTAAATTTAAAATTCTGTGGTGTTCTGCCTGCTTCAGCCAAAGTGCCTGAAAGAAAAATTTTGTTCAGAGGATGAGAGGTAACATGTGATAGCTTTTGATTTCTTGCTGGGGAATGCATAAACCAGGGTTGAAATAGGAAGCTGCGAAAATGTGGCAGCAAAAATGCACCTCTGCGAAAGTCTTGTGTTCACTGAAGAGGAAGTGAAGAGATTGCCAGGAGGTCCCAACCACCTATTGATACGCCGTCAAACTTTTCACCCTCACTGTTCCACCACACCCTATTTTAAATCCCAGCTCAGATTATTTTTATTTTTTTAAAAATAGCTCATGATTTCGTTGGGCCTACAGCTCACAGAGATTGTGTTGCCACTAAAAATACATAGCTAAACACAAGCGGGTAGAATTCAAAGGAATGAAGCAGATATATTTATTTATAATTTATTAAAAAGCTCTGAATACAGATTAATGTTCCTTACTCAATACTTTTTTTATTGTTTCACCTGCTATACAGTGGGAATTGAAAAGGCTGACCGGTCATCTAATCTGGCTGTAGCTGCTTGATGTGTCTGAGGATTCTCTGAGGAAATATAAACTAAGAAACCACCCACAGTAATACCTCCGAAGGTCAAGGCTCCCTGTGAGAGAGCTCCAGGGTCTCCCAAGTCACAAGTAAGCCGCTTCCCGTGCACCCGATGACAGTCACCCCCTCCGCCAGCGTTTGCCTGGTTTGATCAGAGAAGGAGGCACAGATGTGTCCTGCCACTCATGCGACGAGCCAGAAGTTACCTCGCACTCCCCATAAGTGCCCTTCGAAGTACTCACTACATTTTTATACACGGGTTTATTTTTGGATGCTCTGATGAATCTTCTTGCCATTCTTTGTGCTGTGAACCTGCCCCTAGAACTGACCGTCTGGAGGCCAGAAGGATCAAGCTCAAATATAGCATTTTCACCCATCCAGGCAGGCACATGCAGCACACAGTGCAATATTTACTGAATCCAAAGCAGCAGACTTTGTTTGGAGTTCTTTGTTAATTATCCTGTGTTATGTTCTTGCCTCTTTCCTCCAGGCTCTCTTTCTTTTTTTTTAGCTCTGTCCCACTTAGTTAGATGATGATGGCTGCTCTATGGCTTCTTTCTTTTTCTAAGACTGTAGTGAACCTTATTTTTGTCTTTTCTGGGCCTTCTCTTGATTATCAAAGCCTGTGCTGCAGTATTCCTAAAGCCAAAGGACCCAGAATGAGATATACTGCGTTTGGTAGGGGAATCCTACTTTTAGTATAATATTAAAAGGCACTGCATGCAGTAATTGTTTTGCTTCTGTGAACTCAGGCTGTGTAGAAAAAAGTCACATTAATATTTCACTCCATGGTGACCTCCGTATTTCACCCACCAAAACCAGCCTGCAGAGACATTGCCCACTGGGCACACAGGAAGACTGTAATACTATTTTCGTCTCCTGGTTTTGAATGCCAGCTCTCACCTAGTAGCTGACCTTGAGCTTGGCTGAACATTCTTGGCTTTGTCTGGAGAAGAATCGTTCATGTCGTGATCAGGCTTCCAATGGTAGTATTAAGTATTTCTTAATTAGAGTAAGGAAATGTCAGCAATTAAAATCATTAGACCTCATTCTACTAAGGAAAAAGAATAGCTGGTAGAATTACATGTTGCGTACCTCATGCTAGCAGAGCCAGGATTTTTGTTAGAAGCAAGCAGTCCCCTTTTCCTTTTGCACTGGGGCTATAGACTCTAATATTAGGCAAATGAGTTATACAGAAAAAGATTTAAAACTACAGCACAAAACCTAATGAAATGTCACTTTTGGGTTCAACATGTTCTGTAACAACAAATTAATCCATGGAGCATCCGGTCCAACTCGGAAATTATTATTATTTTTTTTTAATACAACAGAAAAAAGCCTCTTGTGAACTTTTGAACCTTTAAACTTTTTTTCAACATAATATCTAAGTTAACAGGGGAAAAATAAAGATTCTAAATAAAGTCTTCCCCTAGGACGGCATTTTTGTCTTGCCAAATTAAACTAACCAAAACTTTTGTTTCTCTAGCAATTTAGCTTCCCAAGAAAAATACACCTGCAGCTATCAGGAGCTTTGCTTGAGCATGCAGGCCTTCTATTTCATGAACAACATTAGAGGGCACTTCTGCATTGTGGTAGGCTTAAGTCGAAGAAAGAGACACGCCTGACCTTACCAGCTGAATTGCTCTTGAATTCAGAGGCAACCCGAGATCTGTTCCAGCCTTACCCGGATTAATAACTTATTCTGCAGGCAGCCTCTTTGATCTCATCAAAGCCAGTCCTGGAGTAAGGCACGACCTGCTGTGAGGGAAGGTGGGACCCGGTGCTTTAGGAGTAGGTCGGTGCTCGGGGAGGCGAGGCTGAGATCTGGGCTCCCGTCCTGCCCCACGTTCTGGTGTCCCCGCACCAAAATGGCTCTGCCCTTGCGAGCTCCCACCCAGGGCTGCGGGTGCTGGATCAAAAAGGTGGGTGTGAGGTCTGCAATGTGGGGTGCAACGGGCAGGTGTTACAGTTTTGACAGCTTCGTTTCGAGTCTTTCTACGTTTGATGCCTTTACAGATTCAGTTGACAAAGGCATGTGATTAAGTTATAATCTCTGCTTTCACTGAAAAAAAAACCCCCAAACCACCAAAAAACCCCTTTCCAACCTGTGTAATTATAGAGGAAGGCTTGAAAAGGACAACTAAAAACTTAAAAATCAGAAGGTCATCGGGAGGGAAAGGAAAAACTCAAGCTATATTTATTTATTTATTTTAGAAATGCCATGATTTTTCAACTAATGTCCTTATTTTGAGGGTGCTGACCCACATTTTATGAAAGTTTCAGGTTAGCAATGCTGACATAAGCAAACAAAAATCATCAGTGTAATTAAATAGCTCTAGTTTACCCAAAAGCTTCTAAGCAGCCTTTTCAATATGTGCTTTTCTTCAATGACGTGATCTCTTTGAAAGTCGCACAAAATTATCAGCCCATGCACAGAGGGCTCCCTGGGCTTATCTTCCTATTTACCATTCTTCAAGGCCTGACTTATGGAAGCGAGCTCCTGAACCCAGACTACCAGTGAAATGCAGCTACAATTTATCCCAAGCCTCTATCCCTGTTTAGAGGCAGGATTTCACAATATGCCTCAAGAGCAATCTTCAGTGTTTATTATTGCACAGACTAACTAGGCAAAGCGTGCTTGGTTTAGGCATCAAATTCCCCTGTTTGCTTTGAACCTCCTATTTCTCACTTATAATGCCAGGGAAAGGTTGTAGGAACTGTCTGAGTATTTTCTCCCAATCTCACCTCAGGGGCAAGGGAGTGAAAAAAGACAGAGCATCAGCAGGGAGTTATGAAAATGTCAGTCGTTCCTTTCTGGAGTGAGTGAACATGACCTCTCCATGGTCAACCCAAAATGTAGACCTAAAATTCAGTTTGCACAGTCCTAGCCAAGAATAAGCAGCTGCTTACTGGAAATTGTTTGTACATCATTCAAGCCAAACTTAACGCTTAACCTTCTCTTCAACACTGCAGGTACGCCTAGAAATCAGGAGCCCGCAAAGACTCCCAGGCAGGTTGTGTTTTCTTGTGTGCTGCCTCATTTGATGTGTGTGGGGGGGCTGCATCCCACCTTGTGCTGCATCCGTTGCACAAACAGAGAGTGCAGCTCGGTGTGGCAGCTATCTGAATCTGTGACTTGCTGGGCAGAGGTGCAAGCTTCACTATGGCAAGAGCGATTCAGATTTAAGATCTTTCCTGTCCTGGTCTTGAAGGCATCGTTCCATATTTAGCAAAATTTGGAAAGCAGAGTGAAGGGGAGGTATGAAATCTCTCATAGAAACAGGTCAGCTCTGAAGACCTTGCTGTCTAGCTGATGCCCGCATTCAGCCACGAGACACAAGCAGCGGTCCTACAGAAGAAAGACATGAACAGCAGTCCCTGCAGAAGAATGGGGGCCTGTTTTGGCCAAGCTCAGAAGTGAACGACAGCCTCGCAGTTGTGTCACTAAGGTTGCCTGGTACAATGCACACGCCTCTGAGGGAGCACAAACACTTGGGCATCTGTTCATCTCCCCCCTCCCCGCCATTCAGGAGCAAGTCTGCCCCTCGTCTTGGCAAGCCGCTCTTTTCAATTTTCAACCATCTGATTCATGCAGCAAAAAGTCTCCCCACAGAACGCATACTGGCTGAACCGCTTTGTTTTTCCTAGAGCAGTGCAAACAGTTATTGCAAGGGGAATTTTAGGAAGATTGTGCCTGGCAAGGAAAGCTCGCTAAATAAATACGTGATGTTAATTATCCTTTGCCTGTTTCAACTGAGCATTTCAAAGTGCTTTGCAAACCATTAATTAAGCTGCAATTTAGTACCATGAGGTAGTTAAATATTATTAACACTGTTTTCTGCAGGTGGGAGACTGTGAGACAGAGGGTGAAGTGACCTGGATGAAGTCTGTCAGCAGCAGACCTGAGCCCCAAAGCTAAAAATTTCAGCTCATCAGCTCCCTGCTTCATTAGACCTTCGTACTGCGAAGACATGGTTACCTCGTGGACTATGATGAAAGCCTGCGAAAATTTGAACAGCAGATCCAGAAACCGTGTAGTGTGTCCCCCACACGACAGAAGTGTGGCTGGCAGAAGGAGCGATCCCTGGACTGTGCTGCTAACACAGCCTTGTGTCCTGTGTCCCCCAGACCCTGGAGCAGCTCTTGACTAATTTGCCAAGATATTCCATTGCTAACACCTCTGGTGCCAGATTTCACAAACAGGTCAGGCATTTAAGCCAGCTCTGTGCTTCTGACAAATTTTTGGGTCTAGTGCTTCTCTGAAATGGCTCTACCTGTTTTGGGTGCCTCACACAGCCTTTCCCCTCCTGCTTCCAGTTACCGCCCCATCCCAAACAAGTGGCCATGGTGAAATGTCTCAGCTGAAATAGTCGCTGAGTGCCAAAAGCCGAGGCATGGAGGGCTGATGCTGAGAGATGCCCCCAGGACCGCCTGTGTTGGCCAGCGAGTCCCAGCCAAAGGAGGTGAAATCTGAAGCTGAAGACCAGCTTTTCAGAAAGAGGCACCAAGCATCGCTTCCCAAAAGTAAGACTTGGGTAGCAAGGCTGTTTCACCAGCTTCTTATTAGATCCACGTTTCATTATCTGTTTTTGAGTCCTGCCTTAGACACCACATCTCCCATCAGATGCCCCACTAGTTCCTATATTCTCCCACCATCTTAGCCAGTCTTCTTCCTTTGTTTAATCACCTTAAGCCTATTCTCAATGGAAACTCTAAATTAATGAAGGAATAAAAGAACAAGAAAAGTTAAGAAAGAAGCATTCAGCTTTGAGTGTTCCTCTGTGGGATGGACATTTACAGCAAAGAAAAGTCAAAGTGCAAAAGCTGGGGAGCTACTTCTATATGCAGCCATCCCTCTTTTCCCCGGTTCGTATGCATTATACCGTTTTGGTACATACTAACTTTCACTCTTTTTAAGAGATTTATAAATGCTGTGGCACCCTGGAGCCACTCATGATCTGCCGGGCATAAGCTTTCTGAAAAGTCAGCTCCTTTTTGAGGCGAGTCCGTGCAGTAGCGGTGCGGTAACAGCGCATCCCGAGCAGCCTGGAGCTCTGCCTAGTAAGTACACCCAGGGGATGGCATTTTCCATCGACCTTATAGACTATGTTACCTTGGCTATAACCCTCCCTACCACTGCAGGGCAAGTTTGCTGTCTGTGCATGGCAGCTGCCAGTCATCTAAGTAATGCCCAAGTGATGCTGATCACCTTTTGAAATCTGCCCCATACTGTACTGTCCTGGTTTCGGCTGGGATGGAGGTACTTTTCTTTCTAGTAGCTGCTATAGAGTTATGGCTTGGATTCAGTATGAGAAGGATGTTGATAACACACTGATGTTTTCAGTTGTTGCTGAGTAGTGTTTAGACTAAGTCAAGGATTTTTCAGCTTCTGATGCCCAGCCAGCGAGAAGGCTGGAGGGGCACAAGAAGTTGGGAGGGGACACAGCCAGGGCAGCTGACCCAAACTGGCCAAAGGGGTATTCCATGCCGTGGGATGTCATGTCCAGTATATAAACCAGGGAGAATTGGCCTGGGGGGGCAGATCGCTGCTCAGGGACTAACTGGGCATTGGTCAGCGAGTGGCAAGCAATTGCATTGTGCATCACTTGTTTTGTATATTCCAATTCTTTTATTATTATTACTGTCATCTTATTATTGTTATTATTATCATTACTAGTCTCTTCCTTTCTGTTCTATTAAACTGGTCTTATCTCAACCCATGAGATTTACCTTTTATTTTTCCCAATTTTGTCCCCCATCCCACTGGGTGGGGGGGAAGTGAGTGAGCAGCTGCGTGGTGCTTAGTTGCTGGCTGGGGTTAAACCACGACACGTATGCATGTGGGTGACGATACACATTTGCTCATGTGTATTTCTACGCATATGTATACCTTTACTTAGACATTTGTCATCCGCACACGTATGCACATAGGCAATATGGCAGATGTACAGAGGCAGCGAGCCGCTAGATGGGGCTGGAGGAGGAAGAAGACAGCTGTGGGATTATAGGCAATCCATCAGGATCAAGCCGAGTTGCGTGTTTAGTATCCTGGCCTGCGTGGGATCTTTATTGAAAAAGATCAACCATAATAGCAGCGTGCAGCACCTGTAATCTCACCATGGGAAGGGAAGCAAGCATGCTTTTCAAGCCAAAATGCACAGTATTTTACCAGGAAAAAAAAACATTGTATCCCTTCAATTGTAAACTCTGGGTGAATGTGCTTATACATTCAGAGCATGAGGCAGATGGTAACAAACCACACGCTTGTGGATTATCCCACTTTTTCCACATTTGCATTCTCGAAACCACTTTTGGTGCCCGTGGTTTAACCTCTGTTTCCCTAACTCCTGTTTATGAGTTGAGTGGTCACATGTCATCATGTTGAGTGGGAAAGTGTGTACAGGGGATAAGGAGGTAGAAGTGGTTCCATATGGTGAAAGAACCGACTATGCCAAAGTATTAAAAAAATATAGGAAGAGGGAAAAGCAAGAGTAAAATGTTTTGAGGAGATCGGGAATCTAAAATGCTTGTGACCTCATATGAAGGAAATGGTTTTCTGCATGTGAAAGGGAAACTTATGATTTGAAAGGCTGATAATATAGGTTTGGAGCAAGGGTGAAGGTTAGACAGCTTTACCTTCCTCTGTTCTATGCACGATTCAGGCTGAAGGCTGAAAGATTCCAGTTGGAGGACGGGAGGCTGCTGAGAGACTGCGAAACTGCGGGCTTCAGTTCTTCTTCCAATTTTAAACTGTTGATCAGAATGAAAAAAAAATTACATCAAAAAACATTTTAGCTCTGTTCACAATACTATTATGAAGTTGCTGGCGCAGTACTAAGTATGTGCTTGTGGTTTCTTGAGACAATTAATCTAGCGAAGTCGGAGTCCTTATGCTTCAGGGAAAGGCGAACAAAACACAACAGAAGCCCTTTATTCAGAGTGGGTAGCAAGGATCAGAGTTATTCCAATAGCAGATAGTAAATGAAATACCACAAATTCGTGGGGAAAAAAATAATAATGAGAAATGGTCTTTTGTATCCCAGGTTCGAATAAAAAGCAGACAACAATGACAAAAATCTTTATTGCTGGATGGGGATATAGTGTTCTCTGGAGCTGGCCAAACCAGCTTACAGAACCACTTTTGCCACCTTAATCAGTTAGCAGTCTTGATAGTTTTATTTAGAAAGATCAATCAAAGAAAAATGAATGGGAGTTCAACTCCAAAGCATACTTCTATGGTTTAAGCATTCATTGCTGTTGTGTGCTGTAAAAATGTGATAAATGAAAGGATGTTTCAGTCACCAAAAGTGTCTGTGGTATCAAGATTTTTTATTACATACCAAGAAGCAATTTGAGAAGTCAAGGTTTTTAGATGCAGGGACCTTTCTGAAAATCAAGTGTCTCTGACAGATTTCTAGCTGGGCACCCAAAATGCAATACATTTCTGCATATTTAGGTCAAAGGTCTTTGGTTTTGAGAGTCAATTATGTAATCATTAGCCATTCCCAAAAATGGGGTTCAAAGACCAGCTTAACTGGCATTCATACAGTTCATTATTGGTGGTCCTGAGGATTGCAGACTTAAGTTTGGGACTGGTTTCAGAAGTGAGACTAAGAAAAGCTGCATGTGGTTCAAAAACACTTAGCTCTGCCTTCAAGGGGAAGCAGAATTTGTGGTAATCTTTGCCAATACAGCAGATGATGCATAGACACTGGAGTGAAATTCCAATTTCTTTTTGCCATCAACTTCAGTGTGGCCAGGATTTAAACCCAGTTGTTTTAGGGACACATCCAATACTCATTTTATCAACTCAAAGACTTCCATTGACTTAAATGGGAGACGGATCGTACTCTCAGAAGTCAGTTTACTTGTAATGACAGCTCAGGAAAAAGTGCTCCACTTCATTATTTCAGAAGTGGAAGTAAAATGGATTGGACTGGAGAGGGGAGAAAGCAGAATGACAGTCACAGGTCAAGACTACTCCAGCTAGCACCAGGGTGGCAAAACCAAGCCTGTTTCATCCCTGTGAAAGAGAATTGGATTTCTCGTAGCAGGTCTGAAACTTTCCCTGAGGCAGGTTTAAACCTGCAAATTGTACAAAACCACTTTCCGTCCGACTAGACATCCTATTACAAACCTGTTCTATACTCTGTAAAGCTGGCGGTGGGTGGCTTTCAGTGGACTTCCTCCCCACACACACACTCACTGCCCTTTGCTGCCAAGTCAGAAAGACGAAAAATCATATATACTTGCATTCACCAAGTGATCTCCAAAGCAACTTAATACTGGTTCAAGTCTTCCTTGTCTTATAAATTGGATTCTTTCTGTAGATTGTTTACCTACCACTTCTAGTGTGTCTCCAATAAATTAAAATCTGCTGAAGTGGTAAAATGTACGAAAGATATAGTGAATGGTCTGCAGGCTGCACAGTGGAGCCATTATTCTAAGAGGAAGTAGGAAAGGCAATCATAAAATTTTGAAAAAATATGCAATAACTTTGTAGTTATTGCCCATCTGTATTCATTACAATGATCTACTTCACAGGCATATAAATACAACTGGCAAGTAAAAGATGTGCTGTTTGCCTCCAAAAGTGGCACTAGGTTTCAGCAAATGAAATTCAATTAAAGACTTTAGAAAAAATGTTGTGTTCATCAACAGATGGAATCTAATCACCTCTCTCTCCCACCCCCCATTTTACATTCCCCCACGCTTGCTCTTACCCCCGCTCAGGACACCTTTGGAAGAAAGATAAAATGTAATTGCTTCATTTGCAGGGCAACCCTGATACACTACATGACTTCATTCTCACAAGGAAACAAGTCCCATAAATCACACCTACTGAGTGCACCCATTAGAACTCCAGTATGACAACTTTATGCCTAATACTCTCCAAACAAGGACCACACAAAACTAAAACTGTAAAATTGCCATTGACTCACAGTGGCTTTTATAACGTGCACTCAGCTCAGAAAGACTGAACTTACATGGGTTTTAATCATGTTTGGGCATTGGAGACCTCTCGCTGTTTCAAGACAACTTACGTTAAAAAAAGAAGAAAAAGCAGAATACATTTGGCAGAATTCTTTCCCTTGCAGTTCCCACAGAGAAATATGTCAGTATAATGGGAAAATGATTGGTTCATTTTGTAAAGAAAGGGGATCCTGAGAATTATTTCATCCTAAAATACAAAAAAAAAGGTACTTTGTTTGTCACCATGGGGAGGGAAAGAATATTTGCACCATCAGGCCAGTGAGCAATCTACACCGTAACGGCCCCACTTGTGCCAAACGCAAGCCCAGGCACAATTGCATTGTCAAGCTGCAGCAGTGGGCTAACACCAGAGACAAACGAGTCCCAGTTGAGGAGCTGACTGACGCTATTCACAGAGTTAGATAATCAGCTGGCATGAAGCATCGGGTATTCAAAAATATCCTGGCCGAAGCACCCCGCAAAGCCGGTGCAGGGGCTGCCGCTGCAGGGTCCTGCGTGAACAATGGGTGCAGAAGGGGCTCATGAGTGGATCCAAAGATTTTCATGTGCTTCAGACCAGGGCTCCCATTGCTTCCCTCCAACAATATGGCATGCATCACCACATTTCTCTGAGAATCTCTTATTTCTTCACACAATAGCTTTTTCTTCCCCCCCCCCGCTCTCCCTACGGCTACAAATGAGACCAAGGGGGTGAACATTACACGCTGTCTAATGGACTTCCTCGCATTTGGAAGGCAAAAACAAGAGGTTTATATAATCAGGCTAACATGCAAACCAATTGAAATTACAATGGTACGTTAGAGTATATTCCTGAAGTATTGAAACCACAGTGAAGAAAAAAATCCCCTCCACTAAACTACAAGGGGCTGACCGAAACCCACAAAGACTGGGAAACACAGTAAGGTCTGACTGAAAGCTTGTCCTTACTTCACCCCTGAGGAAAAGAGTAGAGCTTATAGATAATATTGGCTGCTTTTCGGTGGGCCTCAAACACACAGCAGAGCTATTAAGTCCCACAAACTAAATAGGAGGCTTGCCACCGTATCCTCTCTCCCATTCCCACACAACCAGACCTCTAACTCACATGCTTGCAGGGCAACTGCTTTTTCTCTGTCCAGGACCTTCCTTGCCAGAGGCGCCAGTCACAGCTTGCTTCCCTGTTTTATATGTTTTAAGTTAGCACCTGCTATATGCTTTTCTCTCTCCTTGCCCTTACCCTCACAGAAAGAGGTTTTGCTAGCACCAACACAAGAGAAAACAACACACAAAAAAGTGAAGAGAACAGCTCTGGATGCCTGGTTTCCTATGGATTCATGCCCTGTCCCATGTTCCCGTATTCCCCGTTCCCACTGTCTTTATCACATCCACAGCATCTTCCCTCCTTCCCCTCTCCAGGGGGACATGCTGTATTTCTTAGCCGTCAGCTGGGGCAGTGGTCCCAGCTGTCTCAGGGCACTGCACGTGCTGCCTGCTCAGCTGATTGCTACTTTTTCAAGTGGATAAGGAATGAAGTTATAATTGCCTCTTCTTCAGTGAAAGCACTAATCTTCCTCTACCCAGCTACCCCTTTTCATGAAAATTTACAGGCACTTCTACCCCACTGCCTAATTGAGTTGAAATGGACTAGTGAGTTCAAAAGTTATTAGGAAGGATGGATGGACAGAGTATATGTTCACAGAAACATTATTTCTTTAGAAAAGCAGCCTAAAAATAACCCTATGACAGAAGCCTTTAAGACCAGTAGTAAATGAATCAAAACTAGAGTTAGCCATAGATGCACTGATGAGTCAACTCTGCAAATACAGTAGGTTTCATTTTCACCTAAGATCCACATAACTAAAGTTACTCGCCTGTGTAAGGCTCATCTAAGTTTCTCTGAGTCTTCTGAGTGGTGGCTGTCAGGGTGGTCAGTGAAGAAGCGTTCAGATTCCTCTGGGTTTCCCATTTAAAAATACATTAATGTGTATACACATATGCCTCATGTAGGTGCACACGTAGGACCCTCCATCCCCATTTCTGCATAACTGCAGGTTCCAAGCTTTTCACCGTCTTTCATGTGTTTTCTACAAACCATATTTTCTGCTCTGTAAAGTAGGAAAGTGATTTTATTTCTGTTTTTCAGGTGAAGAGCTGAAGACTCTCAAAGATCAGGATCCTAGTAAAGTATCCAGTTTCTGTGCTTTTCAGGAGTATTTAATTACTCGTGTACATCTGACAAATTGGGATCACAGGCCTCAACCAAGGACTTACCAGAAGTTCATGGAAAAGAAAGGAGCTGAATGTATTTCCAGATCCCAGATAAATGCCCTAGTTCCATCCTCTTCCATCCATCCCTTAATGACTTATAATGTAATTACCTGAGGGTGAAAAAACCCCAACCCAAACCAACTACATAGGGAAAAGAGATAAAATAAAGATTTCCATTTTACTTGTACAGTTTTCCAGTCCTGTGTTACATATAGTCTAGACTCAGCCATATGCTGAGGACACTTTAAATCACCCTAGATTTAATTAGAGAGGTCTTCAAGAAGGTGAAATCTCTTTTTGCCTCCCCAACCCCTCCCTAAATACCACTATTTAAAAGATAGTTTTCTCTCAAGAGAATCAGCTTTTAAGTCTCAAAAACCCCCAGATTAACACTATTAGAATATAATTTTTTCTATAATGCTATCTTCTGGAGAGGAAGCAGCATGCTGTAAGGGTGGAAGCAGCTTCAAACTCTGCTTGAAGCTGGGGAACAAAAGTTTCTCTGCAAACAAAGAAACATAAATTAAATTTAAAAGGCAATGTTTCAATGTTTCACATTCTTTATGGGTTGGCATGAGCCTGCAGGCTGACAGTATGGGACACTAAAGCCACGGGTGCACCCCATGAAATACAACCCAAAAGTTCTGACACTGAAGCATAACAGTTAGGGCTATTCAAATATTCCATCTGCTTTGCTCTGTTTTTAAATGAGTACATGTGAAATACTTAGGGTTTTGGGGGTTTTTGTCCCTCAAAGCAAGAGAGGGTATTGTTTAGCTGTTAGACAACAGAATTGGGCAACCTGAGGACACATGGGATAAAAAATGCAGAAATTATTGGTATAAAGCCACTTATATCACATGTGGTCTTATCTATAATTAGTTCTGCCTCAGCAAAGATATCAGATAGTTTCCAGGTTTCAAAAATTAGTGAAAAAGAAAGGATTTCTTCACTTTAAAGAAGGGACAAGAGAAGAGTATATAATATCGCAGATGCTCTGAAACAGGAGAATAGTCACATTCAGGGAAGTTAAAAGGTGAGTCACTTAAATATGGTGAAAGTAAACACTTTTTAGCAGAACATATAATTGGTCATTGCTACAGGATGTGCTTGAAATAAAGAATTAAGCAAGATGTAAACAAGGTTGATACATATATATGAATAACAACCCTATCACTGTTATTTATTGATACAACAGTTAATGATAACATTTTGGGGTTGGAGAGCTGGATAAACCTGATTAGATTTTCACATATTTAGAAAATTTGCAAGCCGCAAGAGACCATTGAATCATCTCCTGTACAGTGTTGCTTATTGTCACCCAAATCCCCTCATAGTGAACCCAGACACTTGAGCCGAAAAGTTTCTGTTCCCAAGAGATCAGTCTCAGTACTGCCAGTGGGGACCAGGAAAGACTGAATTGCCACCAGTGCCTGGGGTGCTTGCAAAGACAAGGAGCTGAGCACTGAAACTGTATAAAGTTGTGGCTGAAGACTGGGGGGAGTCAGTGGGTAGTTTGTCTTTGTTCAAGTAAAGTGGTCTGGGGAAAGATATGTATCAGAAATATGCTCTTTACTAAAACCTCAGCATTTATTAGGGTCTTAGGAGAGTTCTTAAGATAAACACATTCTGCAAGGATTTGATGCTGACTATTGTTTGTATACTGTACCCATAGCTTCTGGAAGATGAGAAATGACTTTGTGTGAAGCTTCCTTAAGATCCTGTTTCTAACCCCCACCCTGCCCCGCTCTTTGGGTATGTTCCCCAATAACCTCAGCTGCTGGTTTTAGCTCTGCCATTAAGAACGGCACTCTTTAGCAACCCTTATATGCAGACTGGGAAAGAAGAAGGTGAAAGAACACCACCATTAATCCGGCACACTTACCTAGAGTCAAGGAAGCACCCCAGCATGCTTGCTATGTATCAGGGGATAGCACAGGTCCACAGTGACAGCTCTTGGCTACTGAAGAGCTTCCTACCAAAAAGAGAGCAATTTGAGCACTCTTTAAGTCAGTCTTCATTGCCTTTTCTTCTACTGCACTGTTGCAAAAGGGGCTTAGTGAGGGTTCAAAACTGAGCTCTACTCATGCTGGATGCCTTTACCACTACCTTACAGCATGTCAGTGCAAAGACTGACTTGCATGCCTATGTTCAATTACTGTGCTAGGGCAAATTTCTGCCTAAGAGCCGTGGAAGAGGTGATGTACCTCCATGCATTGATTTATGCCGGTTCAGCTATAGCACCCATAAAACTTCTGTCTCAACTGAATCAGGGATGTTCTTACAATCAATCAAGTATGCAAGACCTAGATCCAATAAAAAACAAAGTGTCTAAGTTATAGCACCTTGACTCCTAAAGGGAAATGCAGGTGTTTTTGTTAGCCACCTAGGCTTCCACAAGACTGAATGAAGAGAATTAGGCACCTCCACATAAGAAGAGAAGATTACGTGCTGGTGGGGAGCTACCCAGAGATTCTAGACAAGAAATGTTTAGTATGGGCTGTGTATTGAAGTTTGTCTCTCACCAGAGCTTAGATGCATGACTTTGTAGCCTAGATTTAAAGTCCTCAACTTAAGAAATAAATATCCTACATTCTGTGAGCCACTTGTCTACTCTTTAATTTAAAAAAGATAAAAACAACAACCCAAAAAAATCCATACGTTTTAGTTAAAGTAATAAAAGAAAGAGAGAGAGAGGCCAAAGAAGATCTTTTCCACGGATTTATCACCCAAGCTTTGGTCAAGTTGCAGTTGCCTCTGCCTGTGTCACCAGAAGAATTCCAGGCAGAAACCTTATTCAAATGAAGTGCTCTCTGTGGCTGTTCTTCCCCTTTGCCACTGGTTGATGAGTGCAAAGAAAGTTTTTTTTTTCTTTCTAGAACTTCATGGGACAGGGTTTGCAAATATTTAAGATGACATTAACATGATTAAATTCACTCAGGAAGAACTGTCTTTCCTAGAGAATTTTAAGCCTTCACACTTTTATACTGAATTACACAGTAAAATATTTGTCTTACTTATAGTCCTGGGGACACTTGCCATTTTCTGACTTTTACTTTTTTTGTAGAGAAACTTTGATATGGTTCAAAACTCAAGAGACATAAAAAAGGGCCAAGCCTTTACCACATAAGAAGACTTGATTTGAAGAAAACCTCAATGCTTTAAGGAGACTTGACTTAGTATATGGAAACATTTAGGGATAACAATACCAAGACCTGATTGCATATAACTCTTCAGATGCCATTCAGTCTCTGAAGAAGCCTAACAAGAATGCTTGCAAGGGGAATAATTTTACATGAAGGACTCAGGCCCTCTGCGTTCATAAAGGAAGAGTCTATACATATACCTTAATTTGTTCTCTGTAAGTGCCATACAACTGGCATGCATGCACACGTAAAGGTCTCTAGTTCCCTCAAAAGTCCAATGCAGTGTGTAAATTCTCATTTATCCATAAAATAGTGGGTGCTAGAGTCCCAGCATTTCACCATTTATCAGTGACCTAGAGGAGAAGAGGGAATGCAGCCTCCCCAAGCTGGTTGAGGACGGTAAATATAGTCCTCACGCAGAGCTGTCATTCAGCTGGAGAATGGGCTGGAGAAGCTGGAGGACTGGGCTGACAGGAGCATTATGAAATTCAAGAGGGACAACTGCCAAGTCCTGCATATGGGATGGACAAACCCCATGTAATTGTACAGCCAGGGGACTGATGGGGTGGGTAGAATTTCTGCTGAAAAGGACCTGGGAGTCCTGGGGTCCTGGTGGACAGAAGGCTGGACAGGAGTCAGCATTGCACTCTGGGAGCAATGAAGGCTAACAGTGTCCTGACTGATAGCAACAGGAACGTAGTCAGTTGATTGAGGGAAGTGATTATTTCCCCGTACACAGCACCTGCTTGGCTTCATCCAAAATACTGCACCTAGATTTATCCCCACGCCTCCCTACTCCCTCAAACAGGAAAGATAATTATAGACTTGACCAGGTCCAGCTGAAAACCACCAAGATAGTCATGGAGCTGAGACCTGTAAAGTGTGACAAGAAGCTGAGGGAGCATGGCTTATTTAGCCTGGAGAAGAGAAGGCTTGGTGGGAGACGGGGAGACCTAATAATTCCCCATATCTACAAGGAAGTTACGCAGAAAATGGAGCCAAGAATTTAAGAAGGTGCACAGCAGGAGAATGAGCAACAGTGATCATAAACTGAAACAACTGAGGTTTAAGTTGTGTATAAGGAAAAAAAAATAATGGTAAGGACAACTAATCACTGGAACAGCTGCCCAGAGATGTTGTGGAATATCAGTGCTAGGAGGTTTTCAAGATCTGACAGGACAAATTCTTAAGCAGCCTCACCTGAATTCAGTGTTGATTTTGCTTTGAGCACGAGGTTGGATGAGGTGACCTGGTTCCTTTCCAGTCTGAACGATTCTGGGATTACGACTGCAATGCACAAATAGAACAGGCAAAGTCACAAGTTGTAAGCAGAAACATCTTATCAGTCTGTGTTCACAAGAAAGATGGCCATGGGAGCCAACCTCTGGAAAAGAAGCTACTGCAACTGTTTTCCAGCACACATTGTCCAAATTCTTGACTCCAACTTCCACTTAAATTTCCAGTTTTTCAGACCACTTCTGTTCTTTTTGCTTTCTGAAGTAGAGTACCTATCACTGGAGTAGAAGGTGAAATAGTACTTTTGCTGGAAGCAAAGCTGTAGCCGGAGAAGGAAGTCTCCAAAGCTTTTCACTCACAGAAAGGGAGGAAAGGGAAAAATCTAGTGCCAGGCTGGGAAAAAGGGACAACAATATTATTTTTTGTTATTCTGTAGTTCTGTCATTTCATGTTGCATGGAAATTAAAGCATTTGCATGTAGTATCTTCCCATCCCTCTCTCCCATGCAGGCTTGTCATAGGTGCGAAATTCAAGTTCTTGAAAATAGCAACCCCCTCACCTCAGCCAGAACTGGCACAATTTGTCCCATCCTTCAGAACCTGGGATGAGGCCCAGCTGTCTTTCACAGGCAGGGAGAGAAATGTTTGTAAGTACTATGGTCTCATGCTAAACTAATCTATAATCTGCAAAAATGCTGAAGATTTTTTTTTCCTCCGGCCCAGTTATTTTAAGCCCCTTTGTATGGTATTTTTTTATCTTTGATCCCTCTTCACTTAAAAAAAAAATACTGTCAAAAAGAGATTACTGTGAAGATAGCAGTGAGGAGAACTGGACTGTTAATACTAGAGCATTGTCTGCCATCTGAATGAGTTTTGTATGCATTATTGCAACCACGCTAAGATGCAACTCAAGGTGATGTATCAAAAGCTGTGTCCATGTAAGCATAGAATCATGGAATGGTTTGGGTTGGAAGGGACCTTTAAAGATCATCTAGTCCAACTCTCCTGCTGTGGGGAGGGACATCTTTTACTAGATTGGGTTGCCAGAGTATGTACCTCTCAGAGGAGAAAGCATAGCTATGACAAAAAAGGTGTTATGTTTGCTATCAACAACAGCCTGAGTTGGACTGGACTTGAGTTACTGAGTATTTGTATACTTTTAATCCAAGAAGGGCAAATAAATCCTGAACAATACCACCAAAATAGCATTTTTATGGAACTGGCTTGTCTTCCAAGCATACAAGTGACAAATCTCACTTTGAGAATGTCACTTTAACTGAAAAAAATTCTGTTCTATACATTGCTCTCAAAGTTTAGATAATAGTGAGTCATGATTTACTAATCTGCCTTTATTTCAAAATAGAGTTTTGGTAACATTAGTGTTTTATAACTACTATTAATCTTCAAACCACAAAGAAGGTTAGGGAGTGGTTTGTGAGCAAATGAACATACGAATGTGTTGGGAGGTGCCATGCCACTGTTGCTGATACCAAAGGTTAACAATCTTGAGCCAGACTCCTAAATCCCAAGCCTGGCTGAAAAACAGTTCGCTCCCAAGAGTTCTTTTAATAGTATGTTTGGGGATCAACGTTACTGCTTTTTCTGTTTGAGCCTTCTGAATTCATTTTTTCAAGCTATTTTTTTGGATGAGGAAAATTAAATATGTAGTCATTTATATAGTTATATACAAAAAAAAAAAAAAAAAAGAGAGAGAGATGATGCTGGAAGTAGCATTCTTACTGAATTCCTCTAAAACAGGAACTACTTTCCGAGTGTCCAACAGTGCACTGTCTTCAGAGAGTGAAGCCCTTCCCATGCATCAAAGATAACATCAAAAAAGCAAGGGAGATATACTTTATTTGTCACAGTACACTGTCTTGAAAAGGATTTTTTACTACTTAAGACACTTTCTATTGAAAACTCTTGATATTTAAAATTTAAAACAGTTTTCAATTAAAACTTTTTCAAAATAAAAAATAATGTGAACATTAACAATGTCCTTTGCAATCTGGTAAATTCTAGGCAATTCTTTTTTTTTTTTTTTTTGTAATACATTTTTGTTGTGTTTTGAATGCTTAGTTTAGCAGCAACTTCTATTTTGATGAAGAGTCACAATCAGCAGTTGTTGAAGAGAAATCTTGGTAAACACATCTTGTGCGTGAAACAACTTCAGTGAATGGTCTTAACACTAAGGAGACCAAATTTTCCACTTCATTTATAACACCAGAGTTGTACTCAAACAAGCTTTAGTTTATATAGGTGGCAACAACTGATGTACCTAATATCTTTGATCTTAAACTTCTTCTCTGAAGAAGCTAGAAGTTCTTTACAAGAAAAGAACTTTCTGAAAAAAAAAACCTCTCCTAAATTTAAGATGTGTACACATACGTGTATATAAACCCAGTATGAGTTTTGCAAGCTGTACAGAAAACTGCCATAGAGTTTACACTCATTTTTATGAAGTCAGGCATGTAAATGCCCCAAGTGTATTTGAAAAATGCATTCAGACTTTTAACTCAAGACCTGAAGGCATAGTTCCCATTGTTTGGTGTGGAATACTGCAAGACATATCTGTGTGGATAGGTATGGCCCTAGAGTCTGGGATTATGAGAAGAAAAAGATTACAAGAATAATTACTGAAAAGTGCTAAATAATTAGAACAGTATTTGTTTCATTAGAAAATCTCATCTAAAGTAGAAGAAAACACTTGTGACTATTTGTTAAAGTACCTGCACAAAAGTCTTACAAACAAGAAGGAGAAAATAATGAAACCAGATGATTTGCAGGCTGACTCAATGGACTGTGCAGAATATATGCCTTCTGAGAATGGCATGCTTTTAATGACACTGCCTAGGACAGTTTTCTCCTAGCATGTCTTCACAGCTAGCAATATGATGAATTAGGTGAAAGCCAAAATTTATTAGCAGATGAGAGTGAAAAAAGTGTCAGTTTCAGCCATAGAAATGTGGTTTTCACATTTCAACCATTGTGTTGTGTTTACATGGCAAGGTTTTGGTAGTGGGGGGGCTACAGGAGCGGCTTCTGTGAGAAGCTGCCAGAAGCTTCCCCCCTGTCCAACAGAGCCGATGCCAGCCGGCTCCAAGACGGACCTGCTGCTGGCCAAGGCTGAGCCCATCAGCAACAGTGGTAGGACCTCTGGGGTAACGTATTTAAGAAGGGGAAAAAGTTGCTGTGGCACAGAAACTGCAGCCAGAGAGAGGAGTGAGAATATGTGAGACAACCAACCCTGCAGACCCCCAGGTCAGTGCAGAAGGAGGGGGAGGAGGTGCTCCAGGCACCAGAGCAGAGATTCCCCTGCAGCCCGTGGGGAAGACCATGGCGAGGCAGGCTGTCCCCCTGCAGCCCAGGGAGGTCCACAGTGGAGCAGATCTCCACCTGCAGCCCGGGGAGAGAGGACCCCACGCCGGAGCAGGGGGATGCCTGAAGGAGGCTGTGACCCCATGGGAAGCCCGCGCTGGAGCAGGCTCCTGGCAGGACCTGTGGCCCCATGGAGAGGGGAGCCCACGCTGGAGCAGGTTTTCTGGCAGGACTTGTGACCCCGTGGGGGACCCACGCTGGAGCAGTTTGTGCCTGAAGGACTGCAGCCCATGGAAGGGACCCACGCTGGAGCAGCTTGTGAAGAACTGCAGCCCGTGGGAAGGACCCACACTGGAGAAGTTCATGGAGGACTGTCTCCCGTGGGAGGGACTCCACGCTGGAGCAGGGGAAGAGCGAGGAGTCCTCCCCCCGAGGAGGAAGGAGCAGCAGAGACAATGTGTGACAAACTGACCTCAACTCCCATTCCTCATCACCCTGCACTGCTGGTGGGGAGGAGGTGGAGAAAATGGGGAGTAAAGTTAAGCCTGGGAAGAAAGGAGGTGTGGGGGGAAGGTGTTTTTAAGATTTGGTTTTATTTCTCATTATCCTACTCTGATTTGATTGGTAACAAATTAAATTAATTTTTCCCCAAGCTGAGTCTGTTTTGACCGTGATGGTACTTGGTGAGTGATCTCTCCCTCTCCTTATCTCAACCCACGAGCCTTTCGCTATATTTTCTCTCCCCTGTCCAGCTGGGGAGGGGGGTGATAGAGCAGCTTTGGTGGGCACCTGGTGTCCAGCCAAGGTCAACCCACTACAACAATTTTCTCTGTGTTTGCAACATTCCTAATGTGGCTCAGAGCCGTGTCACAGTGTGGGAAGGGGTATTGTTATCCCATTGTATACAAATAAAGATTTGCAGCAAGACTTAGCCATTTTTCCCCTTGACATACATTATGACTTCATGACACTCTGGAATGATCCTTCTCTGAGACTCTGCCTAACCACTGTTGCAGTGTGCAAGAGTTGTGTTGTTCCCCTTGAAATGCTGTTGGGCAGTCTAGTAATGAGCTGTGGATAGGACCCCTTAGCAAGTCTGTCTTCTAGATAGATAGCTTGAAAATGTCCCTTATTTCTGATACACTCCACCCGTACTGCCTGCCCTAGCTTTGTCAATTCTTCCACCTGGCACAGAAAAGTCATCTCACTTGCTTTCCTTTGGTGGGCACTAGAAAGTTAGAGTCACAAGAAGAGGACTGAGCCACATCTCAGAAGTGCTTACTAGAAAGCTAAGAACTGCATCTTCTTCTAGAAAGTTTTGCCTGGTCAATAAGTACAGACATATGTGTGCCCCTTGGAGCAACATAACCTCTCACTCTTCTTGCAACTGGTTGCAGGACAATGAGAGAAGTAACTAGGGACTTGACCCTAGTATTGTGAGAACCGTCCTTTGAAGTCTACAAGGGAGCACCTCAAGAAGGGAAGCAGTTCTGGCAGACAAGGTTCAGGTATGGGTGAGTTTGTAAAACCTCATGAATGGCCCTGAGATATTTTCAGCCCTTTGGCTATGAAAAGGAACCTTCTGCATGTTAGATGGTAGAGAATCCTCACAGACATCTGTCACCTGCTTAATACCACACTGAGATACAGCCCTTCCTTTCTGCGGGATACTGGAACAACAGATGAAAACCTCTTACCTATTTAAATCCTAGTCCTGACCATTTGTTATAGGGATACTTTCTGATACCTCTAACTGCATTCCACCTTACCATAGTAAGGGTGGGATTCTTTTCATCAAGCTTTAAAAGCAAGGTGCCTAGTTGAAACACCATGCCTTTGTGTCAACGAACAGACATGTACATCCCAGAGCCCTCTTAGCCCAGACGTATTCTAAGCACCTCTTGAGAGTGACCATTTCTCTCAATGAGCATAGAAAGTCTCTAGGCAACTACCCTAGAAAAGATTCCTAACACAAAAATGGCAAAAGTTAGGTCATATGAACCATATCTTTAACGTGTAGTGTTGTTTCTGTATTATATATTACAATATAGCTCATCTCTTGGTGGAAGAGGGTGTGGCATTATTTGCACAGCCTGCATTTCTTTCTAGGTGGATTTTATGTTGCCAGGAGGGCATTATCAAGATCTGTTTTGCCTTCTGCTAGAATGCCTCTGACCAGAGGGTAGAAAGCCCAGCTGTACAGAGCACAGCATGAGAACAGTCACCAAAGTTAATTATTACAGAGTGCCTGAGAAGGACTCCCTCACCTCTGATGTATCAAAAGTCCCTCCAATGGGAGGGAGAAACTAATGGGTTGTCATGGTTTAACTCCAGCCAGCAACTAGGCACCACGCAGGCGCTTGCTCACTCCTCCCCCCTTGCAGTGGGATGGGGAGGAGAATCGAAAAAAAAGTAAAACTCATGGGTTGAGATAAGAATGATTTAATAACTAAAGTAAAGTAAAATATAATACTAACAACAACAACAATAATAATAATATAATTGTAATGAAAAGGGATATAATAAAAAAAAAACCCTAAAACAAACAAAAAGAAAAGGCAACTGATGCACAATGCAATTGCTTACCACGTGCTGACTGATGGCCAAGCAGCTACCTGTGCCTCCTGGCCAACTCCCCCCAGTTTATATACTGAGCATGACATTCTATGGTATGGAATATCCCTTTGGCCAGTTCAGGTCAGCTGTCCTGGCCATGCTCCCTCCCAGCTTCTTGTACACCTGCTTGCTGGCAGAGCATGGGAAACCGAAAAATCCTTAAGTTAGGACAAGAACTACTTAGCAACAACTAAAACATCGGTGCATTATCAACATTGTTCTCACACTAAATCCAAAACACGCGGTACCAGCTACTAAGAAGAAAATTAACTCTATCCCAGCCAAAATCAGGACATGGATGGAAACAGCAACCTTGCTACTACCTCTCTGGAAGGTATTTGCCAGTGCCCCTGATTTAAGGTGACAGGACTTTCTAAGTGTGTGGATTTGATGGGCATCAGCACCCTCACCATGCTCCGTGCAGTCGCGCTGATTTGAGGACTGGTGCAGAGTGCAAGGAGTGCCCCACCGGGAACTCTGGGGACTTTCTGTCTAATAAGCCAACCTCTTAAGGTACAAGCCAGTTCAGCCTGCCTGCTGTCAAAGTAACCAGCTCAGTAGCCAGACTGATGAAGGATTAAAAAGAGCACTGGTAACTGAAAAAACATTTGCAGGAAACGGCTATCAAAGTTTGAAAAGATCCAAATACTTACAAGACTGGTAGTCATCTTCTCTTCTCAGTCATATCAGTGGGAGTAAGGGCTGCAGGATCTGGCCCTATGTGGATAATAGCCTTTTTAATTTCCAATTCTTTTTAGGGGGATTAAATAGGTTGGTCTTTCTCTCCCCATGTAAAACCATGATTCATCCATCATGCCAATAGCATCATATTCATAAATACACCACCGTGTCTGGTGTTTTCCACTGAAATTGGCAAATGTACTTAGAAAGAAGTGAAATGAAAATTTCAGGAATTTCCAATTGGGCTTAGCAAGTTGTGAAAGAAGAGTGATGACTGCTATCGATGTAAAGAGTTATGAGCTGCCTGGTTCTTCTTTTTTATGGAACAGCTTAGCCATAGAGCATACCTACTTCACTGCCACTGTGGCCTGGTCCTGGCCGTGGCCTTAATTTTTCTGAGGATGTTATTCATAAATGTTCTCTTAATCAAGCTCAGGCTCAGAATTTTACTGTAGAGGCCAAACTAATTGCCAGGATACACAAGATGCCAAACCCTAGAAGGTAAAGCTAAAATTTGTGTGTCCTGGCTCAGAGAACCACTATGTTTCAAACCTGAAATAAAAAGTGGGTTTTTAAATTTCTTAAATAGTTGATTTTTCCACTCCAACAATTAGAACTCTGTGCTTCTCAAAGAATTCACACTGTGAATAAGTACATCTCCTTCATTTTTTAATTTGACCAAAACAAAAATCTATCTCTCTTTTTAAAGGATTTTTTTTTTTTAAGAGAAAAAACTAAGGATTTATTCCAAAATTATCCCTGGCTAGTGTGCATGGTTACCACACTGAAACAGACAGCAGTTTTCTGGGTGAAATGGCATTGCCCCGGATGCCAAGACCTACATGGAAGTTATGCCAAGGACTGTGAAGATTTTTATGTCTCTCCTGCCATCATAAACATGAATGTTATATCTTTCAACTGGGCAACTGGCATGTTCCCCATTGATTACACCCTTTAATTGAGAGACATGAATGATTTTCTTTATTCTTTTCACATGTAAAAGCTTTTACAGGATTAGTAATCTCTTGGTTCTTGATCAAAACATGGGCTCCAACACAAAATGTTGTGAGATCTCATAATATCTTAATATTAAGTTCATAATATCATAATAATCTCATACTGGAATAACCTCACTCATCGTTAAGGAACTGAAAAGCTGTTCAATAAGCAACATAACAACAACACTGGGGCTTTTATGTTCAGTCTGCTAGCCCTCACTTCTGTGACTGTGGGAAACATTTCACTTTGCCATTCTCAATCACATGAGTAAGAAGCAGCGAGATGAGGTGATGTGAGATGCAGTGTGTGGACAGAAAAGCTGATGAACCCAAAAACCTGTCCACTTTTTGTCTTTGCACCATCACTTGGTTTGATAAAAGAACGCCACAGCTTCCAGCAAACCATGCATCAGGTCCCTGAGCATATCTCCCCATCCCAAAGAGTTTTGCTGCCTGGACCCACAGCCAGCTCTCTGGTATGGCACAGCCGTATTATCCACTGGTCTGGACAGTTGTGCAAGAGCAGCTTTTGGAGAAAGAGCTGTCTACCCTGGGGGGCTCTGCCCCTCCTTTGCTCAGCAGCTACTTTTATACTCAGGCCATTACCACTCACCTGAGTTATGTTGCTGGGACACCTGTGCCTGGTTTAACACCTTCCTAATTTTGACCCTTACCCCAGCCCACTGATTTGACTTTCTGGCTTGATCTCAGACCTGCCTTGTCACTGTGGACTTTTTGATCAGTCCTCTTGGCTGGCTGTGGTTACTGTCACTGGACCCATTTGGGTACGGTCGGGCAGCTCCCTGGTTGGCGAGGTCTGTGCCCCTGCCTACCTTGCTGTGACTCTCGGCTCCTTAAAGAGCAGCTTGTCTTCGCTGCTCCGTGATGCCTTGTGTTACTTCATCCTTTGATCACCACGCTTATAAAATACTGCTACGAGAGTGCATGGGATACTGTGACCTTGAATAAATGAATATTACCGATTCAATAGGCATCCTACCCTATCATCAGGAAAGATTCACAACCCAGGAATCTACTACGCAGATGCATTAGGCAGATAAACTCCTCTGTGCTGGACAGATAGTTCAGGACTCTGAAGGCTGGGTCAGATGAGGAAAAGCTGGAAGAGCTTAGTCAATGAAGGGAAAAATCTGTAAAAAAACCCCACTAAAACCCAGCAGAAAACAACAAAAAACAGTAATTCTATTTCCTTTAATATCAAAGCCAAAAGGAATTTTGCCATCGCCTTGACTAAGAACTGTTGAATGTAGAAGTAGTTTCTCATCAGCAATTCTTAATTTATCCTTGCCCGTATTCCAGAGTAGGAGTAGTCATCTAACATTTTGACACTTGGTGCAGGTTTGGATATGATTGAGTATCATGAGCCATTTGCAGCAGGCATGAGTTAGAATTACTGTGTGCCAGAAGCAGGCCATGTCTGAGGTCGATCCAAAGCACTCATACTGAAGGTTATGTTCTTCTACAAAAAAGTCCACTCAATGCAACATTGCTTTTTCACTGCCCTCTTTATCTTGAGAAGTGGTGTCCAAACTTAAAATATAAGTTTAGCAGTGATTTTATACAGCTGAATATTAAAATTGCACCTACCCTCCCCACAAAGGGTCTAGAAATGACAAAAGATTAGTTCTAGTGCCTTAAACCATCGTCACATCAGACTTGTTCTCAGCAGCAATGCCAGGCTTTTGCTCAGCTCTACTTCATTGTTCTTCGTTCTGCCCTTATGTTCCCACCTCAAACCCACCCTCCCACTACTGCAGGGTCATAAGGAAACAGAGAAACTAAATTAGGGAAAAGCTGCAGATTGAAAATAATCCATCAGGGAAAAAAAGAGTGACTAGAAGGGATCAAGTAATTGTGGCAGAACAATTGAGAGGGAAGTCAGGGAGTGGAAATGAGCAGCTGGTATTGGAAGGGCAAGGAACAACTTAGATATTGATTTCATCACTGAGAAAAATGCCTGTGCTATTGTGACGCAAAAGCCTAAGCATCACTGACTTCTTCAAGGCTTGCAACTTCAGGCATTGTTTTCAAGATAAAGCTACAGCTCCTTGTTTTCTTAAGGCGGTCAGAAATGTTACACTTTTGTCACAGAAATAAAGGTATACATTTGAGCTTGTTATGCAAATTGCAATAAACCTTTAAACAGTCAATTTCCCTCTTTCTATTTTTCAAGATGCCTGAAAACAGCTTACAAAATCCTCATCTTTGCTTTAATTCAAAACATTTGTGAATATCATCAGTAGACTGTTACTGCTGTGGAGTATTGTAGGCAACATACATCACCCATGTACCCTTACATAGCTAATTAGTGACATTAGACACTACAAACTGCATAGTTGAATGGAAAATTGAAAAGTCACATTGCTTTTGGCTATGCAGTTAAAGATTCTGGTGGACAGTTCAAAATTCAAACGATGACAAAAAGAATGCATTTTCCATGAGGATTCTGCTAAGAAAGCTCAAACATTCAGTAAAAGTGTACAATGAGGGAATTGAAATAGACTTTTGAAGTTAAATGAATAGCTATAAGACAGATAATGGTTTGTTTTGTTCACTCAAGTCTGTAAACATACATGCTATTATAATAATGGATGAATATGAAAAACACTGTCTTGTGATTCTGGATAAGCACTCAGAACGGTCAGTCCTTGTCCAAGTTATCTGGATCATTTGGGCATGGAAAAACCGGGTGGGGAATTGCATGAGATCAGGGAAGAAAAAAAGGAAATCTCATGAGAATAGAGCTACACGAATTGCTGCTTACAGTATTTTGGCAGTTTCTCAACCCAGAAGCACACAACAAATGAAAAACAGCAATAACAAACTCCAGATACTGTTGGGAATTAACTGAACCGCCAAGAACATGGCAGTTTCTGCTATCCTATGCACAGATAGAAAGGGTTAGTGGCATGTCACCCTCCACTCAGCTGCTCACAAAATTGTACAGGAATGGTGTTTACTGCTGACTCATGCTGGCAGACAGACCTTATTTATTCCAAGCATGATATAAGAGGATTTGTTGGAGTATGTTGTTGGAACAGAGAAAACTTGCAGCTGCACCAGAGGAATCCCCCAGAGAAAGCTCCAAGAACAGTTAAGCTTGGGAAGAATAGTTGGGCTCTGTCCTTACTGTGGCTATTGAAAAGCCAGATGCCAGTGAGGGGGTATGCCTCAACCTGCAGCACAGAGAGCCTGTTCAGAAAAGGGTGGTAGTTTTAGCTGCTTACAAACACTTTCCTGACACATATCACTCATGTCTAACAAACAGATGAATAATTTGCAAAAGAAGAGTCTGCTTCTTTGTCGTCTACTCTAAGCTTCTGCATCATGTCAGCGCTGATTTTATTAGCTTCAGTTGCTCTCTCCCTCTGATGCAATCTTTTATAATGCTGGAAATGGAACTTTGAACACACATACATTCTCAGGTTAATATAGTTTTACACTTGTCCTGTGTTGAGTACAAATTATTACAAGAACCACAGGACAAGGAGACTCAGAGTCCAAAGGTGTGCCCTGGCAATCTAGTAACCTTCCAGTCTGGTCTTCAGGATCTGCTATGTATCTCTTGATAAGTATCCTTCGCAGAAGGATTTGGCATAAAAGGAATTTGTCCTTACATTGGGTCATATTCTTAAGTGGCACAGGTTGGCACAGCCCCAATAACTCTCATGGAGCTACCCGATTTACACCAGGTGTGCAGGAGCCCAGTGGATTTTCAAGGAGTACATTTAAAAAAACCTCCCACTAACAAGGTGAGATCATATGCTGGCATAGTCTCAGAACATAAAAGATCTAAAAGACCAAGCTGACGCGTTACACCACGTTACAATGAATAATAGAACTCTCTATGTAGCACACAGCTAGTAAATACATACCAAAAAAAAATGGACAGACCTCCACCAGCCAGCTGTCTGCTCTTCTGCCTCTACCATCAAACATCGCCAGCAGAGTCAGAGCTCTTGGTCTCAAGGATCAGCAAGACTTGGGCTGCTCTGCAAGGCAGAACAAACCCAGAGACAGGGACAACCCCAGCACAGGCAGTGACGATGCCCTCACCAACCAGGGCATGGTTCCAGAGGGTCTGAACAACCAAGTCAGAGCAGGGTGCTGATAACAGGGTCCATCAACAGCCTAAGGCAAGGCAAGACAAGGTGATGAGTCAGGTCCGTCCATCCATCTCCAGTCCAAAACAGCAAGATAAGGCCAGAAGCAGGAGTGGAGATGAAGCTACCTAGAGTCCTCCAGGAAAGTCCTATGATTAAGCAAGCACAGACAGGACTGAACACGCAACGGGGCTAGGAGTTTAAATGGAGCTGGTGGGGCAATGGGCAACAGGAGGGTAGGTGGAGGCCCCACGTGAGGCTGCTCAGGGAAATTAAGGCCTTTTGGTGCCCTCAGGGCATGTACACTTGGATTATGACAGCAGACAAATCTTTGTATGAAACCGTGACACAAACCTAAAGCAAACCAGCAAAAATGCGCTTCTAAAAAATTGTCTCTCTCCAGAAAGGGCAAGATGTTCTGCTCCTAAGTTTGATGAAAGATCCACAGTTTAGAAAAACTTAACACACACACACACACACACACACACAAAATGGTTAATTTGAAAATTGTAGCCACAGCTAAAACCACGTTAATTTTAGGCTGTGCACCACATTCCCAAGTCAATCAGCACATAAATGGCATGGAACAGCAGACAGGGACTGCCTGCATTTAGTCTGAGCTTCTAGTGTTTGGTACTTTTTTTCCTTTTATGAAACTAAAATCAAGTACAGCTTAATGAAATAGTCATTTGATGAAACTTGACAACCATTTCTATTATTTGGATCTAGAAGGAATTTTTCTCATGCTTATGAATAGGCATTACAGTTTCTTCAGATGACAGAACAATGGGCTGCACCTTCGTTATCACTATTTTTAGCTGCACAGTAAGTTAATTTATTATTAAACAAAACTTGAATGCTAACTCGTGATATAGCTATCAACTTTGAGTTGCTTGGATTTGAATGAGAAAGATTCTCCTCCTTGTCCTTCAAAGACAACATTATCACATGTATTTCAAGTAGAGACTGTCCTATAAGCTCCTGCCAGCAGGTGATTGCAGTACTTTCAGACAAGGACATCTAAATCAAAGCAGCAAGGAGAGGGAGAGGAATAATCTCTTAGCCATTATTACTATATAATATTCATATAAAATTATTGAAGGCGTAACCCAGAAGAGCTAAATTAAAGAATACATACTGCCTTCTAAAGTTCATTGTGTAAGAAGTAAATCTGAAGACACTTGATCAAGAATAGCAGATTTTACTTCCATTTGTAGCTGCTGAAAAGGATTATATGAACCAGGATAGACAATCTAAGGACATGAATAGAGATCTATGCAGCTGGAGCCTGGCCATCGTGTAAAATGCCCTTGAAATATTTCTTTTAGGTTGGCTGGAAGGAACTACGTTTCACCTTGCTGAAGTGGATCATTGTCAGCAGGTGCCTACATCATCTGGAACATCATATTGTAAACAAATTTAATAGCAACACAAGACCTGTGACTCTTGATTGAACTCATGACTACAAGGCAAAAGACAAAGAGCTGCTCTTGGAAAGAGAAGGGCTCCCACAATCTCCTCTCAGAGATACCTGAACAGAAGTAGCAAGGAATTTGACAATGAAGTACTTTTTTTGTTGACAAATATTTACGTATCAAAACCATATCAGCTTTGATGGAAATTTTCACAGATTCCAGAATAGAATTTCTGGCCAAAATAAGTAAGTGAACATAACCAGCCAGTATTTAGGTGACGCAAGCCCAGATTCAGGTTCTATTTTCAGGCAGGGACATAATGCCAGACTCCAATGTCAAACAAGATCCCCTAAATTACAAGGCAGCAGAGAATCAGCTGGGGTCTACTACATCCTGTGTGAAATCATTTTCTCCAACAGACTACAAAGTCCTTCTCTCAGTAATAGTAATTTCTACATTTACTTAGGTATCAGTTACTCAGGGGTCTCTCTTTGTAAAAAAAATATAAAAATAAATAAATAAAAAAATTAAAAAGATTTTCAGTCTCTTCTGGCATGAAACTCAATCAAATGCCAAAGGACCCACTAATTTTCAAAATGAAAATCACTGTTTATCAACAAGTCCTGTCACAGGAGAAAATCTGTTGCTTCTGGTCAAGTCCAGAGAGCTTCTCCCCTGCCAGGGGGTGGGCTGCCTGGGCTCAGGGCTAGCCTTGCACAGCTGAGGGTGACCCCCCCTTCCCTGGGTGATGTTGGGAAGCAGCTCCCAGATTGTTTTGGTGGGAGGTGGCAGTTGGGACTGGTGCTCTTCCCATGGTAGAGCTGAAGTCTAAGTGCCTGGACCCTGCCTGAGCTACTGTTCCAGCTTAGGCATCTTCTTTTCCAAGTTCATTTTTAGATACCCAATTTGAGAAAAACTGCTGTCCCTTTGCCCAAATTTAAGACCCTCTAGGAACTGACTATGAACAGAATGCTAAGATGATAGATTTTCATTTCCAAAGTGATTCTACCTAGCAGGCATTTATATAACTCTGAGGTGATTTGGCGTATCTTTTCTGCTATCAGAATATTGATATGGTGTGGGGAAGAAAATGGCATTGCTCCTTTTTTCATTAATTTAATGAATTAATAATTTAATTTAATTTAATAGCAAGATTTCTAATAAACTGTCACAGCTGGTGTCACTTCAAGCAAAGTTGTGATACTCACATACACTCAAAACATGTTTATTGTTCTGGAGACAGGGTGAATGAGGCTGTAAAAGTTGTTCCGTACAGGACAGTAAGGAGATATCTTCTGCTCTGTAGTCTTCCAGCACCGGTGTGTCTCTAGGAGTACTCACAGATCCAGCTGTGGCTGTTTCCAAAGGAAACACTGAACGACCTTTTGTGCTATTTCTAAGGCATCATCAAGCTGTGGCTTTAATCATTCTGTTTCCCCTGAGGTGAGACAGGTACATTTTCTTCAAAGAAACAACATGTGGGGCTTTTTTCCCCCTTGGAATAGGTCTGCCCACACAAATTCCATCTTGATTCAATAAAAAAGCCACATATACCAACAACTTAGAGGAAAAGAGTAAAAAAACCATAACGCTATTGGTTTTTACACTTTCTTACAGCCAATCACAGCAAAAAAACCACTGCAGAATTAGTGATGCATGGGTTACAGCAGTTTAGCACTTCAGCCAGTTATGTACGTCATTCCTTGTGCTTGTGGATGGATATAATCATCCCTTTGACAGGACCAGAATACAATTATTTCAGATATTGTAAACATATTGTGGCCCTCTCCACGCATGATAGCTGAGACCATGGCGGTCAAGATGCCTGCCATGCAAAAGCTTTTAGTGTAGAATTGGCATTTGATCTGAATTCTCCTACCTCTTGGTGGATTCCATTATCCCCTTAATTACTATGCTTTTGTGCTCTCACATCTAATGAAAAAAAAAAAATATTATTTTGTCTCTTTTAGGAATACTTTGGAAATCTCAAGCATTTTGCCAGGATAGGAATACCACTTTCTACCCAACTTTACATTTACCCCTTTCCAGATTTTTTCCTTATCTTATTTTGAAACTGGCATGTTTTGTTTAAAGCATCAGTATGGCCTTGCTAGACATGATGACCAAGACTGCTTTGCCCTCCCTCATTGGCAGTTGCTGCACCTAGTTGAATTTTCTGCTTCTACTGAATGCCTGGCCTAGAGCCCAAAGACCCACTGTTATCCCTTCCCTGAGTGGAATAGAGTTAATTCCTAGTCCTGCAGAATAACAGGAAACCCACAGAATTTCTTACAATAAGAAATCATAATAATTTTACCATCTGCGGAAGTTTTTTGAGCCACAGCAGGCCAAATGCAAGCTTTCTGATGTAAGTCCATCAGGTATTCACTGTTTTTATTCAATTAAAAACTGTAAAAGCTTTTACTCCACTGGCTATGGGCATGAGAAAAGGTAAATTACCCATGCTTTCAAAACATAGAAAGATCAAATGGATTTCAAGTTGTCATGGAAGCAGATTGTTGTGCCAATAGCAGACCTCTGTAGTTACAGATAATTAACCTTAATTACCCTGACATACTGTTACCAAAAATATTTGGTTACCTATGATGCTTGCAGGGCATAAGATTGACAATTGTGCTCACTTTGGGCTGTGCGGTTTGATAGCAAAACATATTTCTCTAGTAGAGTTGACACAGAAATTTGATTGTGTAGCATGATAACATTTTAGCAGCCGTGTTCAGTCTACCAGTCCACTTTCTAATATGCCTGCATCTGAACAAACTTAGCTTTACATGCTGAGGCAAAATGTTCAGAAAAAAAGTGGTAGTTTCATTTAATGTTCTTGAGAGATTTTGCCAACAAACATACAGTACACATCACCTAATTCTTCTTCTTTACTAGCCTGGCAGAATGAGGCGGAAAACTAATTTTCCAAGTTCCACATACCAACGTGAAAAGCCTGACAATCAAACCCCTTTTTTCTTCAATATGAAAATAATCAATTTTATGTTTGAATAATAATGGGATAGTGACATAAGAACAACAAAAGCCACAAGGCTCCCAGCTAAGGCCAACAGCTTGCCTACTGCCATTCTGAAAATCTCATTCTTTTTCCTTTTTCCTCCTTTGCATAATACTGCATTTCAAAGGCTTGCATGTCAGTCTTAACCCCAAATTTTTATGGCTTATGCAGAACTTTAGCACAAATTTTATGTGAAATAAAGAGGTTTGGGAGAATAGAGTTAAAGCTACATTTTTAGTACTTTATTTCCTTCTTTTTCTTGGGATGGGAGGGATCCAGTAATAGAAAGAAAGAGCTTGGGATTCAGGTCACATTCCTGATATTGACTTTAGACAAAAGATGGAGCACCTACTGATGTTAGTGGGGTATTTTAGGTGCTTGGTCTCTGTTTATGTTTTCTTCTGCTTTCTAAAGAGTTCCGAGCAGTGACTGAGATTGTGCTTTGTGCTGCATTCTGTAATTTGACCCGAGGTTATTACACCCCAGGTTACACTCACCTCTCTGCCTGAGGACCTTTATTAAACCTTTTTGTCTTTTCTTGCAAAATAAGCAGTTCTGGGCCCCTCCTGGTGGGTGCCAAGATAGCTTATTCCTTCTCATAGACATGATACAATTGTCAATTGTAACTTTCAGGCCTCCCAAATACCAAAACTAATCAACGTCTTTAATCTTAATGAGAGGAGGATCAGCCTTGTCTTAGAGTGCCTATCAATCTTTTCATGCATTTCAGCACATTCCTCAGATAGTTCTGATGAATTTGTAAAGAATATGGTAAGTCTCAGAAATAGATTAACTCAGGACTTCCTTTTAAAAGTTGTATTATTAATATGTTATTCGTTTTATGACATTATGGCAAACCCTAGTTAAAGGTTTCAAGTTCTGAAATCAAATCAGAACATGGGAAGATTGTCAGAAAGATTCTAGCAAAAGCCTTGTCTAGAGCAGAAAAGTTAACTGCCACTCACTGTTGGCATCAAAATGAACACAGCTGACAGCTGGCTGCTGTTTAGATGAAAGTGTTGATGAGAATAAAACCTATTTACAACTGTGCTCTGGGATAAATATTGAATATGACTTGCCTTTGCCTTTGCTTGCAGTGAAATTATCTTCAGTGTTGGTTGGGACATAATTTTCCAACCCAGGCAAAATTGAGAAAGATAGGTAGCAAGCAATGGTGAAAAAAACTGAGATGTATCCAAGAAACTACACAAAAGCAGTACTCATGCCATTTTCATTTTGACCTTTGATACTTTCATGGGAAGGTAACGCACAGTATTGTAGCCAACCACTTCTGCGGTTGCATCAAGTATTTTTTATGAGGAAAGATCATTAGGTCACTAGGACCAAGTCTTTTAGTCCATTTCTCACATATTTCTTCCACAGAAACAAATGGAGTTAGAGTATGAAGAACTGGCTGTAGAATTTGATCCTTATTTAGGTCTTCTCCTTTCTTGCTCCCCAAATTCCCCATGCCCTAATCCACAACACAGCTCTTCAAGGAATATTTTCAGTGATGATCTACAATTATAGATTATTTACAGAAAGAGGAAAAACTGAATGGTTTAGTCTTAAGGTTGAGTTCTGACAGAAACAAATAAGTCTCATTTACAGAGGAAAATGAGTCAGCTATTGTGACATAAATTGTTCTATAATACCAGAATATCTTAAAGTAAAGTAGATATTATTTTGAAAAGAAAGATACTTGCATCCCAGAATAATTGATATACTTCTAAAATGGAATAAGTATTTGAAAGAAAAGACGCCTAAGCCAGAATGGCTCAGAAATGGCTTTTGAAGAAGCATTTTTTCTTCTATAGTTATTCGAGCCAATGTCCTATGAAGACAAGCTCTTCAGTAAATAAATAGTAGCATCTCCAGTATTCTCTATAGGCAGAGATATTTGTTTCTTGGACAGATTCATTGTTCTGTCACAACAGTGTGGTTGTAGAGACTCAGGGTTCCTGTGGTCTAAAAGCCATAAAACAGATTCACAGACATATGTCAGAGAGCATAACATCTCTGGGGCAAGAATCTTGTCATTGACTACTGTTGTACGGTAGTGGGGAGTAGAAGCTTCTGGATTGTAATAAAACAGTGTGGTAATTGAAATCTGAAGCAAGTAGTATGTATGCAGATGAAATGATTTGTGTTGGGTGTGGCGTTGCCCATTTTTGTTCCTTTCACATGAGTATCCATATGAACACATTTTGCGGCCAGGAACATTCTCAATAAATTTTAAGGAACTCTAAGAGGGTATTCATAAGAAGCAAACACCTAATTCAGACAGAATGAATGAATTAATAATGTCCATTCAGTACAGACCTACTTGAGAACAAACAGTGCCATGTGACTCATGCATCCAATTAAAATTGGAGAACAAAGCTAAAATTTCAATTTTTAACAGGGAGCAGCTAAGCCATTTATAGATGTGGCTTTACAGAACAACTAGGCAACAAACGAATGGAAGAGCATTCAAAGTTTCTCATGGTTGTGCCACAAACATTAAGAGAAACTAAATTAGGTTATTAGGGATTGTTCACAAAGGAATAATAAACCACTTTACAGCAAGCTGTTTATTCCGACAAATAGGAGAACGGGAGGCTGAGAAAAAGGTAGACTTGTGCAGAGTGATACAAAGAAAGCCTGACTTCCAGCAGCCTTGCATCTCATGATTGAATAGATTGGTGTTTAAAGAGGGAGGAGCTCATAATGCATCCCTTTCTTCAGAGAGGCTTTTTCTAAGCATTGTCAGGAAACTTAGTGCAAAATTTATATGGTTAAGACTGCTACTCCATGTCTATGCTCAGCTCATAATTTCTTAGCTGAATTAAAAGAACACTGGGAATGCAATGGATGAAGACAACCACACGCTTTTGAAGCTGGACTTGGATGCACCAATGAATAGTGCATAGCATAGGAGAGACCTGGTTTAAATGATATTTCTCCCAGGGATGCTTAGGGCCAAGGAAGACTTCAGCTGCTCTGCATTCGCTTGACCCAGTGCTCATTTGTGCTGACATAGAGTCATCCATGAGCCCTCCAGATGTCAGTTAAATTCCTTTTTGAGAAGTACAACTCATTCTAAGAAAGAGCCAAATTAAGACATAAAAAATGTGTATCTCAAGCAGATAAATTTATGGATCTGAACTCTGAGCTGGCATGACCACAAGCCTGGGAATGAGATATTACTGCTCTTGGGAGAGAGAGTGCTGATTTTCTGTTGAGTATTTCTATGCATTAATGTTCCAGGCAGAAGAGTCTTTCATAGTTATTCATTAGGTTGGTTGCTTCTTGGGAGGGCAGTTAATCCCTCCCTCACCTCCATGTTCCCTCTCTTCTTCTCAGCCTCCTGTAGAGCTGTCTCCAGCCAGCCAGGATCCTCTGCCTGGGTGTTACCAGATGAAAACTCATGGAATTCATCCACATACGTTCCTGTAAAAGTATAGAGAAGAGCAGGCGTGACGGAAAGGTTGCAAGATTACAGCTCTAGAGAGGGAGCAGTTTTGCTCATGGACATGGCTAGAAGTATGTTTTCTACCACCAACTAGAGTCATGCCTGGTATCCTGTAGGACAGGTTCCATTTTCTTTAGTATGTGCTTCCATAACAAATTTGTAAGGCCACCAGAGGCCTGTTAGCTAGAAACAAATCTCAAATCGTTGTGATGCTACAGCTATTTGCTCTTTATTATGGAAATAAATCAAAAGCAGGCTTTCAGCAAAAAACACCGTGGCTGGAGCGACCACTGCCGGGTTCCTGAAGATGCCAATGCCCTAATGTCTTTAGCATTTCCGTGTATGTTTTGGCCACTGGAGGCTCAGTTTTTCAATTAAGGATCAAAAAATCAGCTTCGGGTAAATTTCCCAACCTAGACAATGAGATTCTTGTTCTTCATGAAAAATTGTATTTATTTAAGCTTTAAATTTGTGTTCATATTTACTTTTAAAGAGCGCAGTGGTGTTGGAACTGGGCTGTATCATGTTTAAAAAAAAAATTATAGTAACCTGATTGAAAACAGAGCAAGAGACCTACATGATGAAGATGCTGACGATTATGTATCATAGGACGAGTAGCCAGCCCCAAGGAGAGGGGAAGTTCAACTCAGCTGGAAGTGAGGGCTCTTTTGCTTTTCTGCTGTCATGTTTGCTGGGCTAAGGAAACACATTCCTTGATCTACCCCAATCACTAGCTCCTTACAGCCTATGGGGAACACTTTGTCTCCCTGTCATTGGCAAATAGAGAAAATAAGGGGAGGGGGTTTTTTTTGCATCAGGTAATGGGGCAACAGAAAGGGTCATCCTATCAGTCAGAAAAGTAAGTATATTCAGAAATCCACATTAGAACAGCTCTCCAGCCTCATATGCCGCATTCAGGAATAGAAAGGTTTCACTGTAGTATATGCAGTTCCTAGTGAAGCAAACCAGGTTTTAGTTACCTCTGCCGTGATGAATGCAGGCCACCTCCCTTCATAGGAATGTCGATAGTGCGCTCTGAACTGCAAACAATTTAGCTGATTTTGATGCATTTTCAGGACGGCTCTTCGAGTTTACACAGTAACCTCTGGTTCTGCCCCTTCCCCAAGTCTTTACCTACCTGCAGCAGTAAAGTTGAACCAGTCATCTCCCTTTTTTCACTTTTTGTGTGAAAATATTTTTCTAGTCATTTCCTAGCAAGAACCAGAAAACTACAATGCCAAGGGAACATTGCCTCACACAGTGGTCCAAAATGGAAGAGACAGAAGCTAATTTATTTCCAAATATTATGAGAGTCCATGATATCAGTGGGTGTAATACAGCAGAATTAGGAAAGAATATTTTCACCTCCACTTTAGACACAAGAAATCCAAGTATGCAGATGCTTACCAGAACCAAATAAAAACAGACAAAAAATTGTGTACTGGTTAACCCTAAGATTTATCAAAGCCTATTAAACCCTTCCTATCTTCAAATATTTAGCTTGCTTATAAACAAAATACTTTGCTCAGCTTTGGTAACAAATCTTGTAGGACTCCACTTATATGGGATTTCAAGCCCTGCTTCTTGAAGTAATTACTGATATCTCAAATATCTTAACATATAAAGTGTAGTTCTCATTTGTAGGCACTCAGGAATTCCAGGTTCTTTACATACTTTCCACTATCCATGTGAAATGTTTCAGTATCCATATGAAATAAATAAAGAGATTGTTGCTGTGGAGAAGCCAGTGCTGAGTGACTAGAAGTAGATCATTAGCATGTATTTAATGCCTGGCACCAAAAGAAAATATCTGATTATCTGCGTCATTGATTGCACATTGTCTAACTACTATAGTTAATGAGGCAGGCAGGTTAATGTGTACCTTGCCATACTTTAAGAAACGAGAGCTTTGTGAAGAGATACTAATGAGACTGGAACATCGAAGATGCTAGAACATAAACAAGAAAGGTCAGTGTTTGGACTTACAGACAAGCTTTCTTTCAATTCAGATTTTTTCAAGGGGGAAGGAGCTTGCTTAAGTTTTTTTATTCTTTAGTACAGAATACTGAACATGCTGAAAAATACTTTTTTTCACAATTCTGAAAAAAATTGTGCCTTTCAAAACTGTCTGCTAGACAGAAGCAGAATACCCAGATCTGTACAGTACACTTATTCAATAATGAGGTAATTCCCTTCTCTACTTACAGTGTCCTCTCACTTTCCAAATCATCTTAATTTTACTCAGCTTTTTCAGAATGGCAGATCATTTGCTGGGGGGGGGGCATATTATATGCTACAACAAAGGATGTACAGTATCCATAGAGTGACTTTAAATGTAAAAACTGAGCAAGGTCAAAGAAAAGTTTTCATTGCGTTACAGTGCAGTTGCCTGCATTAAAAAAGCCTACACCCACAGTCTTAATACAGCTTTGATGGATCTTCTTCACAAAAGTGATGGCAAGCATGAATTTGCAGCCAATGTGGATAGGAAAGCTAGCATTAAACAGACTCTTAGTTTCTATAGTAGTTTGCATATTCTTGATATATTGTGCCTGAATTTTTTCAAAGTTTTCTACAGGGTTTAGATTCAAATATTTCAACCTTATTTTTTACATTTGTAAGTCTTATTTATATAGCATGTACTGTAAAGAATTATCACACATTGACTACTTTACCCTCTTTTGCTCTCATTTCCTAAATATAAACCCAAGTAATTTATTTAGATATAATACTTATTTCCATCATAGTCTCTTGATTCTTGATGATTTAAATCCCATCAGTTTTAAAGATGCTTAATATTCTTACTCATTGCTATAAATTACTATTCTGTTGGTTGAGTAAACTGAATATGTTCTGTGCATTAAATGTTTACTGGTTATTTATCATTTAACAGGAAGTCTAGTCTAATGAGAAGAAGCCTCAAGAAAACAGATACATTTTCTTCTGAGGGGTAAATAATTTAAGAATGAGTTCAATGTTAGGTCATTTTCTAGTCATGGTCCTGATTTAAATATGTAAACATTTTGATTGTGAACAGTATTGTAAGATTTGCTGTCAAGCTATTTATTGCAAAGAAGCAAACTACAAACCAGAAAGCATATTTCATACACTTCATTATAGAATTCACAGTGCTGTTTCCTCAGATATGACAAGTCTCTAATAGCTCTGCTACCAAGCAGGATGCCTAAGAGGCTGGAGCACTGCTGTCATTTACTTGGAATCTCATGGATTCAGTTTGTGGTTTCCATGACTTCCCCAATCCCTCCATTTGATAGGATAGAGAAATAAATCAGAAAGGATTGAAAGGTCAAATTAGCTGAAAATTTACAGTTTAACACTGGAATCCACCAAATTGCTAGCCAAAATTTCAGTTTCTTTAAATAAACAAACAAAAAAATTACAAGATAAAATAAACCTAAAGTACCGACATCAATATTACAAAGGTTGGAATTGGACAGCTAGGTGACGTAGTTCACAATATAATACTTTTCTGTTTATTGTGTTTATTGGTGGTTAATAATAGTAGAAGCAGGGGTAATATTTTGATTATGTGTTACAAAAAGGGGCTAACCAGTATGGGAATGCCATTTGTAACATACTGCACAAACAGGGAGGGACACAATAACATATTGCCTCATGCTATTTACACTGCTCAACAAAAATTACTCCTATGCTTTTCGTTCTTCTGAAAAAGTGCTGCTGAATGCACATGGCTGATATCATGTACTGGCTCTGAGGCATGGAATTCCAAAGCAGTATAATCCTGAGCCCACTAAATTATATGAGTCCAGATTCTACATGTTTTCTCCGTATCATGTGTTGACAGAGCATTAAAATAGATTTTAAGAATAGAAATGAAGTGATTGTGTTGCTAGGTTTTACACATGTTGGGTTTGTGTCATAGGTATGGATAAATAGGTCCTTAGTGTTCATATTTTTGACTTGTGGCTGAAGCTGATGAGCATACAGTGGTGCCTGATTTTATGATGCAGTTTAGCTCCAGCAGCCATGGGAGATTTTTTGTGATTGTTGTGTTCCAACCCCTGCTCCCCTCCCCTGTTATTTGAAGGTATTAATACTAAAGGTCAAAGAGCCAAAAGGAATATAAAAGAATGGTAAAATAATTTTTTTTTTTATTTGTAACTCTATCCTATGATTCTGGGAGGATGGAATTCTGATTTTTCAGACATTTAGATTTGGCCATACCAAGAATAAGAAAGAGTGTCTGTATGTTGCCATATGGAATTACATTGTTGGGATGGGACACTGCATATTCCTGCAGGCTGGAACATACACTGCTAAAATGCCACAGATGCCTGAAGGGAATCTGCACCTCTTGATCAGCACCTAGAGCTAGCTAATTATAAGAAAGAAAGCAAGCATGCGCGCATGTGTAATTATAATGGTGCATGCTGAAGTAGGTGCGTAGAGTATGAAAGTGAAATCCATTGGGCACCCGATTTCTTTTCAAAATGTGCCTGGAGGAACTGTAGACATAACTGGTCCGTTTGACTAAATAAATGTGAATGGAAGACCTTATAATCTGGAAGGAGAGGAAGGCTTTCTGGCTGCCTGTTATTCAGTAGCTTGCAACTATGGAAGGCTGGATTCAGTGTCCTCCTTGGTGGTTCCTCCAGATGTTCTGCGGAAAGTCTGATCCCATCTGTCTGTGGTGCTGGGTGCTTTCTCCCACTGAGTTATAACTGACAAAAGACTTGCCAAATACATCTGATGAGCAGCCTGAGTTCTGCTTCTTCCAACCATGAAGGCTCTTGTTTGGGGAGCCATAGTGCTGGCAGACTGAGGGCCAGGTGACTGGGCTCTTAAGAACTAGGGCTGTGTTTCAGTCTGGACATCTGATATGAACTATGGACTCTCTCGGTTTGCCCGGTGGTCTGGCAAATCATGCTGACAGAAGAAGCTTCTTTCCAAAGGCGGCATTTGTCTTCTGTGCGTTTCTGGTACTGCTCTGTGTATTGCTAAGAATGCTTGAGGCCCCAAACCCTCTTAAAGCCTTTTAGGGGGAAGAAGACTGATGACACATCAAGGACTATCGATCCAGCTATTAAATAAAAGATTGATCTTGTTTGAACTACTTTGATGTCTATTTATTCAGGCTTCATTGTGGACTGAAAACTGACTCCTCCGTGACCAACTGGAACAACTGGAAGCTGTCAGCCTCAAAACATGACCAAAATAGAAGGTTTTTTAAAGATTTTTTTCCACAGAGCTAATGGAGTATTTTCGTTATTTTGATTGTACTCCAATAGTTGTTAAAAAAAAAAAAAAAAATGTTTCCCGATATCTAAAATCCAGACCTTGTACCACTGAGAAATCCAAGTGAAATGGCCTTAAGCTACTACAAAGCTAATTGGGTTGATCTTTTTTCACTCAAATTTCTGCAGACACAAAAAAGAAGAAAAATCTCAGTTAAAAAAAAAAAAAAGCAGCCTTTTAGATAGTCATGTTGCCTAATTTAAGTAGTTACTGTGATAAACACAGGTGCTTTTTTGTTGTTTTCCTGTATGGCTTTGAACATGTAAGACGCTATGGGTTGAGCCACAGTGACACATGAACCCCACTCCATCCATGTTATTTTCAACATAAGGTCAGTGCCTATGACTTACACTTATACCTCTCGCTCATTTGCATTGTAAACAGGATCTCAATTCTAGGTTTAGCAACAAAAAAATGAAATTAACTCTAGTGTTTGCATGGATTTTGTGTTAAATGCATTATCTTTCTATTTAGCCTGACACCAGGCCAAGCGTTACGTGAAGATGCCTGTTTTGCTGTCCTAAGCAAGGATGGGCTAGCTTGGATCAGAGATGTTCACATTCCATGTCTCTGAGAAGAAAATAATAGTTTACTGAAAGTGAGAGGTATTTGTAATTCAGAAGAACTACCATTCATTTGTCCCAATAGTTTAGGGTTAGGCAAGCAGTACCACACCTCACCAAATGGACCATCGTATGAACAGCAGTTCAAGAACACTTTCTCTAGTTTTTTCTTGTACATATAGATTATCAGCTGTAATAATGAAATGGTCGACAAGGGATAGTACTTTAACAAAATAAACCTCCATATTTCTCTGCTAATAGCCCCTACCTATGCCTTTTCATGAAAAATACCATCCTCTCCAGCCAATAATGCTACAGCACACGTGTCCTCTGGAGCCTGTCTGTGCCGTGCCTTAAGTAGCTGCGTATATTGAATTTGCACAGCTATGGAGCAATACAGAGCATTCTGCCTCACTTCCAGCAGGCATCAAGTACTATGTATCACAAGTCACATTTGCACAGGGTTGCTTGGGTATTCACGTATAGGAATGATATCCTTGTTACAGAGGCTATAATATTCCCAGCAAAAAGTTTCCTTATTCCAACTAGCAACTATGCAATAATTACTTGTCTATTGAAATGAAACAGCTTCTGGGGTGGGAGGGCAACAAATAAGCAAACAAAGAGATGACAGATTATCTGTATTAGCTGGTAGGATTTTTGACACAGACACTGTGGCAAAATTGTTGGTGGACCAAGATTTTTAATCCTTGTATAGATTACTATTGGATATTTGCTCTCTGTACTTCAGTAAAAAAAAATATTATTCAGACTATGTGGCCAACTGAATGGATTACTTCTTTTCTCTCACTTTCTCTCTCACTCTATAAAAGATGAAAGGTTGAGACAACCCTGGTGGGATTGGCACCTATTTCTTATGAGCAACCTTTTATTTTGAAGTGGATGCTTAAAGAACTGAAGTCAACCCTTTAAGTGTGCAGTTTGGGATATCTTACATGATCCCCTAGGAAACCGACTCTCATTCGACGACCATCGGCATGCAGCCTCAAAATTTTACTTATATGCTTGGAAACATGTGGATTATTCCTGGAACCATCCTTCTCAACCTCCCCTGCTCCCACTTTGGGTATAATTGCTCTTGAGAAACAGAATAATTTTTAAAATGACCCAATCCTTTGCTCAACTACTAGCCAATTCAGTCTGGCAGCAAGACGCATACTTCAAGTCAGAATTGTCCAAATGTGAATAATGAATTCAGAAGCGTTTTGTTTCAGAGCTGATTTTGCAGTTGTGTGTATTTTAAAAAAAAAATCTTGGCTGTGAACCCAAGGAATAATTTCTTTAGAGTTTTTCTAAACTAATCATATTTTTATAGACAAAAGAGTCAACCTTGCAGACCTTGAGGGCTGTATAGCTAGATGTTCTTGCTCATAGAACACACTGTAAGGGGTCTCTTTCCTTGGCCACAGAGCAACGGCATGACACAAAGCAGACCTTCTTTTTGCAACCTAGAGGGACATGTTAATTATTTATATCTTTCCTTAATGGACCACCACCATGGTCAAGCTATGAACCAAGCTGTGAAAACACCATTGACTCATATTAAACTCATGTTTAGACAGTGGAAGATGTAATTTTTAATAAGCCTTACCCTGTCTGTGTTTTTTATTTATTAATGTCACTTTAGTAGCCATAAGTCTATCACTTGGAGCTGTAGAAGCTGTGCTCTGTGTAACTTCAAGTGAAACACTGCCTCCACTATCTGCATTTCTTAAACTCAGTTTTTTGAAATAATAAAGTATTTCCAAGAAAACACAAAACACAGTTGGTTATCATCTAAAAAAGGCTTCTCCTCTGGATTTATGGCTTGTTCTGAGCATGAAATGGTGCTGGCACAGGCAGCCCGTAAGAGAAGGACAGGATGTGAAAAATCTCCCTTTCATTACAAATGGACTTGTCTGTCTTCTAGCTGGGGAATGCCAACAATGAGAACAATTGGGGTCCCTCTGGCCAGTTTTCAGACACAGACAGATGAATGGAAGCAGCAAAGAATTTCCTGAGTGAGGAGGAATGAATTCATAGCTGTCAGAAATAGGGAGCCTGAATTTGGAAGTTGGAAGTATGACCTAAACACCTGTTTTCAAGCCCAAATCTCATTAAGAATGGAAGCTGGAGAGAAGAGATGCAATAAATGGAGAGAAATTCCTGTTCACTGCAACACTTTCAAAGACAAGTCTAGGATGGCAAAACTCTCTGAGTAAAACTTTGGCTTAAATGAGGTCAAACAATAAAAATCCCCTTACCTTCACTCCTGGAATATTGCCCCTCTTGGACAATTCTAGGACTGTAAGAGCTGGAAAAAGGCATGCTGAGTAAAACTTAGGCAAAAGCCTCAAAAATTTCACTATAATAAAATGATATTAACTTCACGACTCTAGCAGTCCTACCTCAAAGGAATTTTAAATTACTTTGCCTTCCCTACAGTAAAACCAATGCATTGCAGTGGAGAATTCCCTGCCTTTCCTGCAGCTGGTGTGACAAAGCAATTTTTTAAAATGGGGTATATGCCATAAAGGACTACATGGCAGAGGTTGCAGAGAGACACTGCTGCCTACTGGCCCTTGGATTTAGTTAAAAGAAAGCCATCTTGTTTTATTCAGTTTAACTGGGAACGAGTGCGTCAGTTTGGTTAATAAAAGTGTAGGCCTGAAACTTAGCCTAAAAGTCAGACTCCATATCCCTGTCATATCTCTGAATTTCCAGGCTGAAGCAAGAAGCCAAAGTGCAAAGCTCCCAGACAAAGCCCTTCTTTGGAAAGCTCTTCATGTTTCACGAAAGCCCAGTGAGAGTGAGCAATACTGTAAGTTTGCCACTCAATTAAGGCGCTCTTGAGTGATGTCTGGACATATTTTTAGAAATGTGTACTGGGTCTGGTTGGAATGGAGTTAACTTTCTTCCTAGGAGCCTGTATGGTGCTGTGTTCTAGATTGGTGGCCAAACCAGCTTTGATAACACACCGGTGTTTTAGCTGTTGCTGATCAGCGCTCGTACATCCTCAAGGGCGATCGCTCTTTCTCACTCTCCACCCCCAGTGAGGAGGCTGGGGGGGTGGGCAAGAGCATGGGAGGGGACACGGCCCGAACAGGTGACCCAGATTGACCAAAGGGATAGTCCGTACTATATGACATCATATTCAGCAATAAAAGTGTGTGTGGGAGTTTTTCCCAAGTAGCCATTGCTCTGAGGCTGGCTGGGCATCAGTCTGCTGGTGGTGAGTGACTGCTTTTGCACCACTTGTTTCCTTTTCCACTTTTTCCCCCTCTTCATTTATTAATTTTTTTTTTTCTCTCGACCCACAAGGCTTTTTTCTCACTTTTGACCTTCTGATTCTCTCCTCCATCCTGCTGTGGAGGAGTGAGAGCGTGACTGGGTGGGAGCTTACCTGCCAGCTGGGGTCAACCCACCACAAAGATCATAAAAACTTCTCTTAATGATAGTGAATGAATTGGGTGTGTAAAACCTTGTTTTGTTGATTTAAGGTTAGGTTAGGCGGTGAGCTAAATGGCACAGACCATAAGGCAAGAAATGCTTTAACAATACCTGGACTCATTTCATCAGAGGTTCATCTGCCTGTGGATTTTTGAGGATGACTGTGAATGATTTCCACAGATGCCATTAATGCTGTTATTGCTACGCAGCTAGATGACTGCAGGGGTGGACTCAGGAATGACAATATTCAGTGCAGAATTCTTCCTTTCATTATAAGTTTAAAACAGTGATAATTTCAGTGCTGAGTTCAGAAAAGGTCTTTCAATTTAAATATACAACTTGCTGAACTGGACAGCCAAGTCCTTCTCTTACCTACAGAACTCACAATGCAGGGATAACACTTGTGTAAGTCATCTCTTGTTTCAGGACATTTTACCGATGACCTGAATGGAGACGTTTCAAAGACAGTAGGCCAACCCCATCCATCAGCTGGAGGCAACTTTCAGTTGCTCTCACTGGATCAGATTAAAACCAGGCAGCCTAGAGGTGACAAGTTCCTTACCTCATGGCTAGTCTCATGACTTGTGTGATCCCATTCCTTTTTCACCCTGTTGATATTAGCAACATCAACAACGATGTCCCCTCTTTAAATCAGAATTGATTTTTTTTTTTTTTTAATATTAAGAACAACAAAGAACACGTGCCAGCAGTGGATAAGACATAGGCCAAAGTCTACAGGCTTCTGGCACTGTGGCCCTGCTTCTTGCAGCTGAGGAGTAATAATTTGACACCTCTGAAGCAGCAGGACCTCATACCCTGACAACTGCAGCCTTGTTCTACAGCTCTAAGCCATTCGAACACATGACAAAAATCACAGTCAGCAACATCCATAGTGGATTTTTTTCCCACCTTAGCAGCTCTTTCTCTCCTCTGATGTGGGCTTGGAGATATACTCTGCGGTATCACTGTTAAGCTTTTCATTTATTTTTCCACGCTTACCTACACAGAGTGAAACACTCCCTTTTAGACGCCAGTCCAAATTATTCAAGAATACTTTTGACAGCTGCCAAGTAATTTAGAGCGATACCTTCTTAACACCTTCTCAAAACAGACCTGACATCCCAGAAGAGTAAAGCTTCCCCCCACTTTTAACCATTCTGTGCATGCAGAATTTACCAAGGCTAGTAATTTCATTGAAGCACAGTTTTTTAATTCTTAGGTGGGTGAAGGGGCTTCGTGTTAGTCTGGGCCAGAATTCACATTGCCATTTACAAATTACTATAGTTTTCCTTCACTTGTCACCACAAAAATCCACACTTTGCCTGATAAAACGTTAACAGAATGTGGAGTATTTTAAAGGATATAATTACTTTCAGAGGATGACCCATTAAAATACTTGATGGGTTCTGCAAGAAACATACAAGCAACTGAACTGGTCAAACCAAAGTCTTACTTTCAAGGGCCTGATTGTACCACTTTTATGTTTACAGTGCAGCAAATACGAAATCAGCTGATTAGTGTAATTCACCTACCTATCTGAGTTACCCCTCATTTTTAGGAACCATTTTTCTTGCCTCAGTCCAGAATAATCTACCAGAAAACAAGTTGTGATGCTGGCTGACTCCTTTTGCAATGCTGAGAAGTGGTCCATGGGCAGAGCAGGAAAAACCTGGCACACGTTCAGTATGAAGGCTGTCACAGAGGGTGGCTCATTATCATTAAATATTAATAAAACATGTAACTTCAAATGGAGCTCTCACAATGATCCAGTTAGAGGGCGTATAGCCAGGAATGCTTTTAGATATGTGGTCTTCTCATAGTGCATGTGGCCATGAGCAGAAAGCCTTGGAGACATGGGTATTTGATTCAGGAAACTCCCGCAAACCGAAAAAAAAAAAAAAAAGCTGCATCACTTACCTAAAACAATATGTCCCTGTGAAATGCATGGATATATAATACCTAGGCAGCATAAACCATGTGTTCATCATTATGGATAAATACATCTCTCAGCACTAGACATTTTAGAAAGTAGATTAAAAAAGAAAGCCCCGAGCAGTGTTAAAAAAAAAGCTAAAATGAAACAAAACAAAAAGCAGGAAGGACCTGTCATTGCTGCAGCAATTAACCCTTCTACCTTATCCTTCACTCCTAAGCCCCTGTTGACTATAAGTCCAAGAAGTAAAAAAAAAATAAAAAAAAAAAAAAAATATATATATAGTAAAGAGGAGCAGGGCCAGGCAGGCTTAGATTTAATTTTTGGCATAGTCGTTGCTAACTGAGCAGGCTTCCTCCCTGAAGAAAGCTGACAGTTGCCATGGAGGTGTTGGAAGAGTGAGGCAGCAGCTTGCACTTCAGGCCAGGTCTCGAGAGCCTCAGATCCCATTCTTAAAAGAACACAAGTCTTCATTATTGCAAAGGGTGTTACAACCAGAACCGCACTCCAAATTGACCAGTACTCCTGGACTACTAGTAATGACGGCTACGGAAACACCAGAGACAGATAGGAAACTGTTTGGAAAAGCAAAATTATTTTTGTTGTTGTTGCTTTTGGTCAGTGATAGCTCACTCTTCCTATCTACAGACACATGTCCTAGTCTATGGCTACATGCCTTTAGAGGTTGCAGTTAAGTGTACCTGCCCTGGTATCTTGGCTGCATCACAGCTTGCCTTTAACTGGATAAGATGTTCTTTGCTATATTTGCCAGATGTTGCATTCACATTGACTGCAATTGGGTAGACTCTTCATGAAAACCCACTGATTTCAGTAATATAATGAATCAGTTACTTTTTACATACATTCTTATTCTTCCTATAACAGCAATCCCTCGCTACTGCCACACACATACACACCAAAACCTGACACAAGGTGGTAGTGGAGAGAAGGAAAAGAGGAGGGTGAAGGTATTTAGAAGAAGTATTGTAGGTATCAAATATACCATATGTTTTCCCTGTGGAAGGCTCATATCAGACTGGAAATTAAGAGTCCATCAATATGAATACTGAATGTGTAATATGACTTCCAAATTATGGTGAAAATCTTGAAAAGGTTGAACCAGAAAAAATGCATTCATTAAGGGACAGAGTGGGAGTCAATGTTCTGGACATTCCCGAGAAGTGCCTTTGGGGTAGGATGAGAAGCATGATCACAGAGAACTAGGCAATGAAAACTAAATCCTTACAGCCACAACTGGAATAAGAAGTCCATGATCCTGAAGCTGGAATCCCTTTGGTAAAAGGACATGAAGGGGAAAAGCGGGGAGAGAGAGGGGAAAGGATGTGCCATCCTCGGGAGAAGAAGGGGAGTATCTCAGCAATGCTCTGAGCAGCTTTCCCAAACAATCAGTGCCTTTGAACAGCTACATCCTGCCTAAAACTGGGAACCAGTGCAAACATAGCAAGTCAAAGCACATCATCTTTGCAGAAATCCAGGTAAATCTGTGTGAAAGAGAAACCTTTTGTATTTTTGCAACCAAAGAATGAGTTAGGGAATAGGGATACCTGAGGTTGAGGGTACATTTCCTAGGCTTCTTAAAAAAAAAAAAAAAATCTGATAGGAGCTGACATCATCTTGTGCAAGGTAATCAGGAACAAGTCCTCCTGAAGAGCGTTACCCAGTGCTCCTCCAGCAAGGAACAGACAAAGCTGAAATAGCTTATGGACTTTCTATCCTTTTGCTTTCAACACAGAGATGCTGTTAGAGAAGAAAAATGAAAGCAGGGGACTTTGCACTTGAACTAGGATACAATGAAGTTAATCATGTTCTTCGGTTCATCTGATGATTAATCCACTGGTTTGGGGTAGGTTACAAGAAAACTCTATCACTTGCTTAAACCAGCTATTTCAGAGCAGAACTGCTGAGCAGGTGCTACCAGAATTGCTTCTGATATAGCTGTAAGCTACCTGTAACCAGTTAGCTTGAGAACAGCTAGTCGTACAGTTCTGGAACACCAGAGCCCTGATGAGGTATCAGCAGATTATTTAAACAAAATGGGGTTTGGTTTGGTTTGGTTTTGGGTTTTTTTTTCAACTTTTCCCAGCCTGTGCTACAGTCCTTGCCATTGCAGATGCCCTGGTAGCAGCATGCATGCTGACTAATTAAAGTGCATCTACAGTAAGTACATCCTTTGAAGTGAATGTTGTTTAGCTGGTCCCTTAGATTCTCACCTCTTTGAATATGACTGCAAATGTACAGGAAGCCTCAAGAATAAGCAACAGGTTTGAGCAACTCACTGTAGCTGCTTGCTGCGGAGAGTTAGTACTGCTTTCTCTGCTAGTCCTCATTCTGGGAGTGAGAGACGTGGAGCTCCTTGTCAAAGAGGGTCATTGATGCAAAGAGTTCAAATGAACTCAAAGTTCATGGGTTCAGAAGACTGGACAAGCATACAGAGGACAACTCTGTAACTAAATGGACAAAGTGCATCAGACTCAAGAGCTAGCTTAAGACTAGGAGAGCATTTGGAGAAAGTATAGTACAGTTTGATCTTGGCTTGGCTACAGTTTGGCATCTCTTTATAGCCACTGGTAGAGACTGGGACCTAGCTAGACTCTCAGATGACCTTTAGTACAGCCATTCTTGTGTGGTCAGACGAAGTTGAAAAGCAACTTGGATCCTCTGGAAAGGAAGATGTGACATTACTGTGTAGACAATGATCGTTGATATAATATTTGTCTTGAGACGGAATGGCATTCATGCAGGAACAGTCCTCAGATTGTGTAAATATGCAGGATCTCACTGGCATCAAGGATCCTGCATCAAGGAGCTTCACTAGTTTACCACAGCCCTGTGCAAAACAGATAAAAATCTGCTGCTTAAAACACTTAATGTTCTGAACTACACTAAGCAGATGAATACATTTAATAAATTATTTGATTCATGGCTTTGGCATCCGAAATAAACATTTAAAATGGTTAATGGAAGTGCTTTTTTACTTCTGGATAAAAACTACTAAAAGGGCTGACTCTGAAATATTTGAGAAGTTTGGTTTGTATTAATGTTTAAAGGTTGGATTCTTATCCCAAACTTTTTGGATATTTTTGGGCAGTGAATTGTATGTGAACAAGCTTTCCCGTGTGGTTTGTAGGCCTTATGCTTGGCAGTGTTAAAATTACCACAGGAAGAGCTTTTTCTCATGGCATTTTGGCTTCCGGTCACAAGCATAGCCTGGAAGTCAAGAGGCGTGGGAAATTAAAATAAGAGGGGAAACAGTTAACCAGAATTCTGTGAAAAGGCTTTGGATTCACTGGAAATTATGGGAAGGTCAATCCTTATTGCATCCAGATCCATTCTCCCATGCCTAATAAATTACAGGATTGGGTCAACAAAGTTAGACATATAAAGAGACACTAAAATGTCTCAGGTCTTTCTGTTTGCCAGCTGAGGACTTTTCTCCCACTCTGTAGCCTCTAAACTAGGTGAGACAAACTGTTAATTCCCCGGTTAATAGAAACCTGATCGCTTCTCTTGGGAAATCATGTCATAATTAAGAGCTCATAGTGCCTTGATGCTTTTTTCCTGGTATTTAGCAATATTAGTTAACTTCCTTATTGTTTAATCTAGTTACTCCTATGAACTCTTTCTGATTTTATGGATTTAAGATTCACTTTATCCTTAGTGCTGATTGTCTTGGTATATTCAAACGTTGCCACAGACTAGCTTTTCCATCAGGGCTTAGATCATTCTGGGTCTTCCCTTTATGATCCCCCACCTCTGCCTTTTATTGATAAGGAAAACAATCTCATGCTAGAAAGAGAGACACAGAGGTAGCTCAACATTTAAGTTTAATTGAAACTTGAAATTAAAAGTGTGAAAGCTTCAGTCACATAATCCGGGTCACTTGACAAGCTTGAGTTTTCAGTCTGAGGTAGGAGGCCATATCAGAAGGGTTTTGTATGTTAGGTTGTCTGTTCATCAGCACCCCTGGCCCACATGGCATGGTCCTACTTGTTTCAATAAAATCAGTCACCTGAAGAAATGAGATATCTCTTTTTGTATGAAGGGAGTAAATTTTAGAGAAGTTGATTTTAGGTTTAGAAAAGTGTAGGTTTGATTTAGATTCACATTTACTGCCACAAGTATGTAATCTGAAACCCCAGCAAAGAATAGTTGATTTCACCTTCAAACATTACCATCAATTTTATTCTGTAGAGGGCAATGCTTTATTGGTATTTGGAAAAGGAAAAAGCCGACTGAGTAAGTGATAGAGTCAGTATTTGTCTCTTCTGCAAAAAAAAAAAATTGCATATTATGTTAGGGAAAGCTAACTGATGTGAAATATTCAAACACCATAAAAATGGCTCAAATAGAGTAAGTCCACCTCATATATGAGTTTAAAGAGAGTGAAAACTAAAGGAGTATTTCAGTAGAGCTGACCAGATTTTGGGCTGTATCCAAGGGTTTCTGTTCATCACAATGAGCTAATCAGATCCCATTCAGCCCTGTACTTCTCCACATGAGAGACAGCATCTTTCTGTTACATCCCCAAGCTGTTGAAATCAGCATAAGTTCCTAACTGCGAGCTTCATTGGCCCAGAAGAAAGGGAAGTGGTGGTACAGTATTATGCAATGACTATTTTGCTTGGGAAAACTTTAGTCCTTTCGATTCAGACTAGTTAGTATTTATCTGTCTCCTGGATTTATTGCAACAGCCATCTTTTAAGAAAGATTTTCAGGGTGATGGGATATTGCTCACAGGATACAGGTGAGACAAGTGGGTCTTCTCTGTTGGGGAGAAGGTGAGGGAGGGGAGGGTTTGCTATATGTTCTTTTGACCCATGGCAGCTGGAACTATTGGTGTGCAGGGAGCACTGTTTAAGTGAGATTTTAATCTTTGCCATGGCATTGGTAGTTTGGGAGAGGCATCCTTTTAAATTCATTTGTTATAAATCAAATATTTGTATATGGAAATAGCATTTGATTAGAAACTGTCTACTTTTCTTCAGCAGACATATGGGATCTGGTTTCAGAGCATCCGTCTTAACATGTTTATCTTCACAGACATCCAGAAAGTTTTACCACAGGAAACTGATATGCAGAGATTAAATGACTTTCCCAAAGTCATATAGGAAGTCTGTGGCACAGCCATGAAATGAATCCACATCTCCTGAATCCTTGGCTAGTATCTTAGCTACTTTTTTTTCCTGCAAAACAAATCTTATGTTAGAATTTAAATTTCTGGGTGTACTTCAAGTCTTACTGGGAGTCCAGTTCCATACATTTAGTAGGGCCACTGTGAATATTGTCCAAAGCTCTTCTGACTCAGAAAGTGGAAAAATAAAGTAGGTCTTTTATGTAACTGTGTCAAGAGGCAACTTAGACAGCAGCCAAGCCTTTCAAGGAAAGTGGATTTCCCTTGTGTGTTCTGGCTTATAAATCCTGTCTCTTTTATTTTAGAAATATAATTGTTGCACCTTCCAAAACAACACACAAGAAGCCAACTGCAACAGTCAGTGTCTTGTGTGCCTGTGAATGACCTTGGCCAATGCAAGGAAAGAGGAGTTGGTATCAGATTAATGAAAAGGAAAGACAGAAAACCCAAAACAAATGGGTTAAATCACTACAAATAACTCACTTTTGGCAAGAAATCATCTGTTGGGTATACATAAATGAGTCATTTTGTCTCTATGATGTCTCTAATCAAAGGGGAGAATTGGACCCTTCCAGATGCTGATTCAGTCCTCCTGAGACAGGTTTCTAAAATAAGTGTGATGAATCATTTTCTAGCAGCTCCTGTCTCCCTTCACTGGCCGTGGAGGAGCTTACAGTAGATACATGACTTTGACACGAGAGAAAACCCAAACATTATTTCTTTTATGTGTGTGGCAGTTACAAAGCTTTTCCTAAGAGGTAGGTAAAGCAGTTAAGGCATTCCTATTTCTTTGCTCTGATTTGCCCCAATCACATGTTCATCTGTATATACTGCCTAAGATTTGCAAAAAAAAGATCATGAAGGGGCCTCCAAAAACTTTAAAGTATGTAGGAGACATTTTCCTATACATAAATATCACTTCTTGATCTACGTACAGTTAAAATTCCTCATAAAAATAAAATCTTTTGAATCACTTAGTTGTCTTTCTTCTTCAGTCAGCTAATGAAGGAAACTGATAAACATGAAGTAAAATCAGAATCTTCCTTGAAAAGACACTGTGTTGTAGAATCTTTTCCTTCTCCAGAAATTCCTCTTTGTCACTTGTCGATACAGAGAAAGAACAACAAAACTCCTAAATAGATGAGGTGTTGCATCCTTTTACCAGGACACCAGTGTCCAACTGCTGCTGCTGCTACCTAGTGTACAAGAGTTCTTTTAGGCAAATGAAAGGAAGCAGTTGCCTCTAACTTCCTTTCACTTTCCAATAATTTCTTTTATCCTTAGGTCAGCTTTCACCCAACATAATCTTTTTTAAGGTATCCATTTAGGACATTTTTAACTTCAGAATCTTTTTTCAGCTGCATGATTAGAGAAGGAATATTTTAGCATTATACTGTCTGATGTTTAGCACACCAGCACCTGGATATTTCTGAGTGCTACCTTCACATAACTTATTAAAATAAAACCAGGAAACTAAAAGATCTACTTCTGCTTTGAGTTAGAGTTCCTCCCTAATTTAGAAATCCTTCCAATCAAATTTTCAGCATTACATTGGTACACATGTGATGCAGGAGAACCAGGCTATCAGTATACAAGGTTCACGCATGTGCACATGTAGCAAGAAAATAAAGTCTACAAACATAAAGTGAATGACAAACTTGACTGGTAACAGTACCTGCAATGCAAAAGCCTAACTGTTGCAACATCAAAAAACAATTTCTACCCTGTGACACTAGGAGTCTCATTCTGCTTTGAAAGTCTGCATGTTTTTGTAGGGATCTAATATTAAATTAATCTTTGAGGAAACTTCTGCAGAAATCCACTGAGGAATAATGTGATTCTTCCAGTTTAAATTCTAGAGAGAACTGAAAAAAACCCATACCTTTTCCACAGCGAGTATGTAACTGTAGAATAATCACATTGTTCTTTGCTAGTAATTGCTTATTTTGCAATAACTCTATTCTCCTACAGAGCTCCTTCTACCTATTTTTTTACACTGCTTACATTTTTTTACCTCCTTTCTTAACTGCTCAACTGGGCTGGTGCAGGTTCTTGCATGTGAGCAGCACTGGGAGCCACTGGTCTATCCACACTGCCTCCGATGAACTCACCAGTCAAGCTGTTGACCCCAAAACATTCTCCAGCCTCAGGATTCCCTTCTGGCAGCGCAAGAGCTGAGCTCACATTGTTGGGCAAAGACAAAACGGGAACCCTGCTTAAAATAGTAGGTGATGACGTATGGATTGTCTGGATTTTATTTTTAACTAGGTCAACCTTGTGCCAGTGAAAGTGATGGCTGAGATGTCCAATTAAAGTCATAAAGTGATTTGGGCTTGCTGATGAGGACCATCTCCCTCCAGGCTGTGCCAGGGTAACCCAGTCCAGAGCTACTTCAGACTCTGACCTTCCATTCTTTCTCTCCATGGGTTACTTTGATCATATCTGCTATTGCCTTTGCAGCATACCTCAGTCCCAACTCTGAGGGACTGTTCCTGTCCTCTGCCCACTGTTCCTGTCCTGGCTGTCTCCCAAATCCCATCCGCCTCCTGCTAATTCAGCATAGCACTCTCATATAACCATATGAAGGCACTTCCTATTCCATTACACGGTCATTTGGAGTAAATAACACCCAGTTATTTGGTCTGCAGCACTGTAGGTCACTTGGAGATGAAACTGAAACATTCTAATGCTGAATGGGGCTGGTAAATTATCAAGCCTGGTGAAGAAAAAGCAGATGTGTACAATACACCTGTTTTTTCTTCATTAGGAAAGCAACAGGCTCATGTAGTTCTCTTTTCCAATGAAAATAAAGTATGCACCATTTCTTTAGGCAACAGACATTAAACTGTGACGATTAAAGCAAACCATATTTTTTACTTGCAGGAACAGATAATTTGCACCTAAGAATATTTAAACAATGGTCCAAGGAGATTGCAGAAGCATTAATAACATTGATTTTTAAGAAAGACTAGAACACCAAGAAACTCAAGAGGCTTGATAAGAAACAACCACTGATAATAGTTAAGAATTCAGTTGGGGGAATCAGGGCAAGTACAAGATGAGCCTGACACTGATCGTAGGCAAAATCACAGAGAGGCTGCTATGCGACACTATCCAAAAGGAATGAAGAAATTGTAACAGCAAGATGAAAGGTATGCTGTCATAAAAGGCTTCTGTTTGTTTTCTGATTAATTCCTTTCTTTTCAAGACTACAGGGTTGATGGTTAGAGATAGTTGTGTAGACATGTTTTTAGCACTCTACAAAGCATTTGATATAGTCCTGTGTGACTTGGTTTTTCATCTGAAAAACAAACAAATAATGCTAGCAAAAGTGAACACCAGTGTAGCTCATGTTAAATGTATCAAAGGTTAACAGATTACAGCAGTTTTTGTAAAAAAGAGGATCATCATACAGGACTGTTTCTCCTGGTATCCTATAGGCTCCTTTTCCTGGCTGATTGCTACTCAGTGTCTTTATCAGAGATCTCAAAGATGGGCAGCAAAATGTAAAAATATGTACATTAAAAGCTATTGGAACTGCAAGTGATGTCAGAAAGAGATCATATTAACCTGCATACATATTAACACAGATCATATGGTAAAGCGGCTTTACTTAAGACATGTGCATTTTAAAACCCGTGATGAAGAATGGAGATCATACCTTTAAAATAGGCAAGCGAGTACTGCAAATTAGTAGCTCTGAAAAACATGAGGATTCTAGCAAATGATCATTTGTGAGTTCTGGTGAGATGTTGAGACTGTCTTTGTAGACATAATTTTTGCTTACAAAAGAAGGAGACTACTGAGCAGAAAAAGAAAAAGAATATTACCCCTCTATCTGGCACCAGGGAGAGCTTTTGGGGAGTCATCTATCCAACTTGATGTCTACCCTGCCAAAAGAATGTAGAAAAACTGGGAAGTGTTTAGAAAGAGCTATGAGAATGACCTGAGATTACAAATACATGTCTCAGTGTGAGACTGTTTGGAAATATCACAGTCTGAAAGTAATTTCAGATAATAGATAGCTTTCTAACCTAGCAGAAGAAGACACAAATAAGATTCAGTGACTAGAAGCTGCAGTTAGACACAATCCAGGCTAGGAGTTTGCCTTTTTAACAGGGTGACAAATCAGCCATTGGGATCGTGGTGCTTTGTCTCTCAGCTGAGAACTTGAAATCCAACCCAGACCTGGACACTTGGGATCAGTCAGCCGGAGCTCTGGGCTTGAAGTAGAAATTTCTAGGTGAGATGCTGTGGCCTGCACTATGTAAGAGTCAGAGTAGTTTATAATTTTCCCATGTGGTTTTTGAAACGTCTAAAAAACTCAGTTTACTTGTGGAAAACAGGATCAGAGTGCTGGTGTCTCGAGAAGAGATACGGCCATCCACTGACGTGCAGTCTGCAGACTAAGAGATGTGGAAGAGTTAGATGAGGAAGGTGCCCCACTGGATTGTTTAAACTCACTATATCTGCGGCAGACCTGAATGAGGTTTTAATGTACATTAAAATTATTCTGTAGGCAGTTATATACTGTGAAGCCAAAACATTTCCTTTCCTCCCCCGCCCCCCTCCCAAGCCCTAAGGCTTTCATTTACAGTAGAAAAATGGAGCCAGTAAATCTATACTGTTCTATAAACAGGGCAGCACAATGTCTGTTAAAATTCTAGGCAATTTCTTGTAATCATATATACTTAAGTAAAATTTACATGATCATTACAGGCTGCTCTTGGGCAATGGCTCTTTGTCAGCCTATAGTGATTAGCACATCGGTGCTGCCAAGACAAAATTCTGTCAGCACTAGAAGAAGCAATTTCATCAGGTTTCTTTTTACACAGACTTGCAGCTCACACTGGCCCTCCAGCCTGCTAGACCTTTTTTTTTTCTTTTCCCTAGCCATGCAGTCTGACTCTTCAGATGGAAATTAAAACAATTTCAAGAATGAAGAGTTCTAGCCTGTTTCTAAAAATAGCCCCGATCTTCAGCAGGGGATGTGATTCCTTAGCCATGTGCAACAAAGATGACCTCTTTGTCAGGTCTAGCCTGCAGCAGGAGGTGTCTGCTCCTGGTCTACTTTTACATTGGTTCAAAAATAAACAGCAAGTTCCTCTGGCTGGCCTCCCTTGCCAAAGGCAGGCAAGGAACATTCTGTACAAGGAAGCACTCACAATCATTCTAGGGGCCAACTCTAATGAAGTTAATTGATGCATCAACGACGTGTGTTAAGCATTAATGCTTTACTAATAGGTTCATGGGTTGCACAGCTACATATTATATTAGTTCCCAGTAAACATAGTACCGTACATTTGGGATATCCTATGGACGTGAGTTGAAAGAGAATGCATTTATTTTTGCAAAATGGAGTCTTTGTGCTCAGATCTGAAACTTATGTAAGATGCCAGGGACACCAGAATATATCACCTACTTTTCTAAAAACAGTTGCATAAACCAGCAATGTGTGTGATGTTTTACAGAAGAAAAAATCCTAATAAAAAAAAGGTCACTTGAGTCCTTTATGAATTACATTTTTTAGAAAAACAGAACAAGGTAGGGAAAAATTTAAAGCAACATGAAAGTGATTGCAATGTAAGCATGAAGGAAAATTAACCCCTCTTTTAAAGATCTTTAGTATCCAGGAATTAGAAAACTACCCTGCAGTGCAGGCACATTGGGAGAGAAATTTGAGGTAAAGAAGAGGGTCCCAGTGTCCCGTTCCAGCAATGCAAAAACCTTATATGGGATAAACCAAAAATGTATACCAAAGCATGTTTTCCTTGTGAGAGAGACGCACAGTGCTGTTAGAACAAGAATCTATCTGGACATATACCTTTGACCTCGAAGCAGCACATACAACCGGGGAACGAGTGAAGTGCAAACACTGTACACGCCTTGCCCTGTCCCAGCTCTATCGCCATGTTGTGATTAACGAATTCAGAGACATAGAATAACACTGCTGATAATGTCTGGGCTGGAGAGCCATCATTTGGGATTAGGAGAGAAACGTCAGAGGAGAGACAGTGCCATGTCTCTCTGTTATGACCTTCCCCTGGCACAAGTTATCAGTAATTTAGCTATGTACAGTATGACGGCCTCCATCCATAATACCGGGCAAAGAGACAAAGTTGCTCGAGAGACAGAGCAGGATCTAAAGTCAAGGAGGTGTTTCACATGTTAGAGCCGTTAGCTCTGTTAAAGTGAGTGGTAACACTAAAAATGTTTAATTCCTGTCATTGGCTTATGTGATAAAAGCTCATCTCCACACACACGAAGGCGCACAAAGAGACAAAGGCAGGTAGGGGAATCCAGCTAATACCTTGAAATGGCTACGATCCCAGGAGCCACCAGCCCATCAATGGTTCATCTCCACACACATGAAGGAGCAGAGAGGCACAACGGCAGGTGGGGATACCCCTAAAACCTAGTCGGAGAAATGAGCCCTCACCCTGGCCTCTCCCAAGGGAGCATCAGCCCCGTGGTCCACCAGTGACACCCATTAAGATGAATTACCCAGAACATCTCTCCAGGTCATCAGCCTGGGGGTATGGGACACTTTACAGGGTGCAGGGGAAGTTCATCTCAGGATTGTACAAAGTGTACTATGGGATGTTTAGTGGACAAAACAAAAGTTGGGAAAGGGGGAGATCAAGGTTGTTTGGGAAGGAGGAAGTGTGGTAACTAGGGAGAAAAGAGGACAAATGGGGCTGATGATGTGTAAACTGTTTCTTGTCCGTACATTTGTCTGGCCATGCCTTCTGCCTGATCAGCCCAGTCTGTCCCGTCTTCCTCAGAAACACTGCTCCTGGATGACAGGGTCTCTATTCTGTGTGCATGTGTGTGCGCGGAGGTCCAAGTGGCAACCACTGAGAGGAGACCGTGGGTCAGAGGGCCCGTATATCTGTGGTGCTGTCAAGCATAGCAAGTGAGGGTGTGCGTGTCAATCTGTCATCGTTAGTGAGTACCACAAGCTGGATTTGGCAGTGAGTGGGTGATGTGGCCTGAAAGCCAGGAGTGAAGCAGGAGGAGGCAGCTCAAGGAACCGGCTATCAGAGAATCGTGTGTGTGTGTGCCTCTGAGCAGAAGGCAACAGGGGAGACGAAGGATCCAGGACCATCTGCTGGATGGACTGTGAGAGAGGCTGGTCTAGCGAGAAGGTCTGCAAAGATAGGGTAGGCACACATGTACACAGTCAAAAATTGAATGGGCAAGAATAATGTTGATCTGTTCTCAGAATGCAGGGACAAGAAGACATCCACTGAATATGAAATGAAACCTTTTGCTGTTAAATACAACACACTTCCTTGGGCAGCTGAGTCACAATGTATTACTGAGGATAAGCAGCTTCCAAAGAGCCAAAAATAAAAAGAACAAGGTATTAAGACTACAGAGTTTCAGTCTTCAAGGAGTAAAAGCCAACCTTTAGGTACCTGAAGGCAGAAAGAATATTTTCTCTCTCAGCATGGTACACTATAATTCTCCATTATGGGCTTGACTAGCTCTCAGGACTGCTTGATACTTCTTACGGTGAGAAGCATGGTCTACATTCCCTGTGGGTAGCAGGGTATCTTTCCCTCAACACTGTTAAAAATCTAATCTAAATCGTTCCAGCACTTCATTTGCTGGAGTAATGATTAAGTAAAGAGCTGGACCATGGGCTTTAATGGAAGACTGTGCAAGAAGAGATGTGGAGAAGTACCCAGAAGATTAAGTGTGCCTGTAGGTACATTATTCAGTGATCTGCTGGGTCTTGCTAAGTATGTTCTTTAAAAAAAAAAAAAGCCATCCAGGTTCTGTATGATGAACATTATTAGGATGATGAACATTGCCAAGTGACTCCTAAAATGAAAGAACTGCAACATGGTCACCTGTCCCTCTTGAGTTGAACATTGGGCCTACCATATGAAAAGTATTTAGCAATAAAGGCTGGCGTCATCGTTCAGCCATTTATACAGAGAGACTGGTAGAGCGAGTCCCTCCTCTTCCACAGTCTTTTAGTGTGACCCTGGGTCTGTTGTTTAATTTCCCCACACTGTGGTCTTCCCATTTGTAAAGGGGAGATATTACAGCCCTTCCTTAACTCACAGGTGGGTTTCTGAGCCTAAAAAATGGCATGGTGAGGTGTTAAAAGCTATGCCACTAAGAATGACCCAAGTGGGTAGGTAAAATGACAGTCTACATAGAAAGCAAATTCTTTACTAGTGAACTTTGCAGAGGAAAGTGCTTGGACAGATTGGACAGATAGAAAACTAGCTTCTTCATTGTTGATTGTTATTTCATAGATTTTCTTACCACTTTTTCCATTTAGGGGTTTTATTTATCTCCATGTTTCCTGCCTTCTCCTTCCCATTTGTTCTGGCATTGAAGCCGCCATTAGACAGGCATTTGAGCCAGAGAATCCCAGATCTAAACTTCTTCAAAGACTGGAAGATGGGGGATAAAAACAGAGTTTTGGCTCCTAAAATGTAAGTTCAGCTGGGGATTCAAATTCCACCTAGTTTGGGGTTGTGTGATTGTGAGATTCCAGTTCAAGCCCATCTCTCCAGTCACAAGGTGGAATTCATGACATTAAAATTCTTTCCACAGCACGAAAGGGATGTCATCATAAACACTGCATTATGACTTCCCTACAGGTTGCTGCAGAAGAAGAAACTAACCCAGGAACAGCAGAGACCTTTAAAAAAAACATCATGACCTTTCAGTAACAGAAAACATGGGAAAATCTAAGTCTTAAAGAAATTCATTTGATTCTGGCTTGGCATTCTGTTCAAATCCCTGCATAAAGAGAAGTTTGGGAGAGGGATTTCTATGCTGCCTCCTTAAATGCAGGCACAGTTTTGCATGTAAATATTCTAAGCCTGAGATCTTGATGTATCCTAAACCAGGCACTGATGCTTCTAAAGTGTGGGGATTAATTATGAGAGTGTCGTTGTGAGAAAGGCAACCACAGTAACATCCAACCTCTGAATCTGGACATGGAAAAAATAACAAAGCAGAAACAAAAACAAAGAAAAGAAACAGTCTGTGTTGGAGCCTTTCTAAAAATCATATGCAAGAATCCAGATGGAGAGTGTTCTGGATGCTGTTCATGCCTAACATGATCAGCAGATAGATGAGTGGCTTGGAGACATGAGAAGTGAGCTAGAGAAAGTGCCAGACTGCTAGTTGGGATTTCAAGGAGTGTTTGTGGTAAGCCACACTTCAGATCTCTTTTTGGTGTGGCCTGAGTGCTGTCTTAGAGACCATGAATGGAAACTTAAGGACCAAATATTTTGGGGCTGGTCATGATTTCATGATAGCAATCCCATTTTCCAACCTGTAAGCCATTTCCCTCTTAAGACTTGTGAGCACCATTGGATCAAAACAACAAACCAGTCCCACTTCACCAAAAGGTTCACAGCACACAGACCATAGTATCAGGAAAGGAAAGGGCTATACAGGTATTCTCCTCTCCCCAAGCTTTAAACTTGCCTTGCAATTATCTTTCAATTCTCCTCAGCCTTAACCACTCCAGTTTTTGAGCTGGGGAAACCCTCTTTCGCTTTGCATGTCCCTCCTTTTCCTCCCACCCTGCTGCTACTGACAACACCCTCAGCCTCCCGTTTTCTTCTCCAAGTGGACATTCTATGTTTCAGCAGCCACCTTCAGCCTGTGAGATTCAGCCCAGGCTTGTCCAAGTGGCTTAGTCTCCTTCCTTTTCCCTTTCACCACTGCTGTTCTGTTTGCCACTTCCCTGAAAGACAAACCCTGTAAAATTCCTGCTGTGAGCATGTGTGGTCAGGCTTTTGTGGACAAAAGTGGTGGTTTCCTATTCTCAGAGTTGCTGGAGTGCAGAGTAAAAAAGACGAAAGCCCAAAACGACATGCAGTATTTATGCTAGGCAAACCATCTCAACCCTTTCGTTGGTGTCAGGTGCATTGACTCAGCAACAGACCTTTTTTTCTTATTTGCTCAAAGAGATAAACTGCAGTTACCCTTTGAAAGATAATAATGATACCTCATTTTCCTTCTCTATTCTCTGGAATATCCAATACTGCTCCCTTCGACCATAAAAGACCTAACTTACCCATCCCTTGCTACAGTCTGTCCCAGTGTCTCAGCACAAGAGTAAGGTCTGGAAAGAATTATTTGACATTCTGATTTGCAGCAGAACTTGAACTAACCCAGCAAGGGAGGATCCAATTGGCCTGCAGCTGATGCTTTTTAATCTGTTAAAAAACATATATCAAATGGGAAATACCGGGAAAGGGAAGGTTCCCAGATGTTGGAATGGTGTTCTGGAGCCCTAGGGAAAAAAGGTCATTAAGGCCTGCGTATGTACTGCAGATGTCAGGTTGGTTTATAGGCTGGATTCAAAGCACATTAAAGTCAAAGAGAATCTTTGCATTATCTTCGATGGGTTTTGGATGAGACTTAAGGGTTTGGAGGGGTCTTAAGTGACAATTAGCCTGAACAGGACTAAGAGAAAGTCATTAGAACGTGATTGTCATGTAAAGAGATTTTCAAGCAGAATACCTATGGAGTATTTCTTTCTCTATACTCATGCCCCAGGATAATATGTAAGCTACTCCAGAAGAGTGCCCAGCACTCTGTGCCTTTTACTGCTCCAGCACAAGCTACAAGCTGGATAGGGAGAAAAGCCCTTTTCCGGTTGGATTTCCCCTTTAGCACAGCTTTATGTGCTTGTATAATATGAAACAGCCTTTTCTATTTCTGTTCAAGCTCTGGAGGCTTGGATTTCCCCCAGAATTTTTGATTAACAGCTGAGCCTAAATCAGAGCTGCCTGGGGTCTCCTTTGCCTTACTGACACATCGCAATATCCTTTCATCTGGTATTCCAAGCCAGTTCCTTGTTCTGTCAAGCAGCTCACTCCCTCTGAGAGAGAGCACATCGATCCCTCTCCCTTTCTAAGACCTTACCGAGCTGTTACAAAGCAGGACTTCCACCACAACAGGGAAAATCTCTTTGTTTGACTGACTCAGAACCAGACTGCAAAGGACACTGGATTACGGACTGCAGGCCACAAGATGGATTTTGTTAAAAGTGGTCAGCTTCTGTATGCTCAGGCCCACTTCGGGCTTTCCCTGGGTGGTTCAGGGGCCAAACCAGTAAAGCCACACTTTTCACAGCATCTCATGTAAATTAAAGCACTCTGACAGCATCAGTTAGGATCGGTACGTTACTCTGCCATCAGTCATACAGAGAAAAGCCCTCCGTGTGGCTTGCAGATTCAATTCCTGGAGGTGGAGGAGATGAGACTAAAACCAATAAAACTGATTTACAGTTCGCTTGATAGCACTGGTAATGTAAACAGCAAAAACTGTAAATGGTAAATGGGAAAATGGTAAGATTACTCATGCATGAGGAATGCAGTCAGACCAAAGCCAAAGCTCAGCTAGAGTTGAAACAAGCAAGCAAGGTAAAAGTCAGCAGTTTCTGTATGTACATTGGTGGAAGAAAGGCCAAAGACAGCATGGATCCATTGCTCAGTGGTTTAAGGCACCTAGTGACAAGCTATAGGGAAAAAGATGCATTTTGCAGCTTGTATTTCAGATGTAAGACTTGTCCGTAGGCCTCCCAAGTTTCCAAGCCTCCTAATACAGTCTGTGGGTATGAAGCAGTACCCACAGGAAAAAGATCTGGGGATCGCTTCACCCAACTGGCCGTGCACCAGTCCATCAGACCAGAAAGGGGCATCTGAGGGTGCTAAAGGAGCTGGCTGATGTCATTGAGGGGCTCTTTTCTATCACCTTTGAAAGGTTATGGCAACTGGGGAAGATTCCTAATGCCTGGGAAAAGGCAGACGTTGCACCAACCCCCCAAAGGGTAGGAAGCATCCAGGGAACTTGTAGCTGGCCATCATAACCTCAGTCCTTGGGGAGGTTGTGGAGCAAATGCTCTTAGAAGCCACTTCTAAATACCTCAAGGATGAGGAGGCAACTAGAGGGAACTAGCATGGATTTACCAAGGGAAGATGATGCCTGCCCAACTTCATTGCTTACTGTGATGAGGTGCCTGCTGTTGTGGACAAAGAGAGGGAGAGGGATGTTGAATACCTTGATTTTCATAAGGCCTTTGACACAGTCTCCTGTAGTCTCCTGATCATCACCACTGCTGAGAAATCCAGATGGGCTGGATCAGTGGGGTGAAAAATTGGCTGCATTGTCAGCCTCAAAGAGTTGTGATCAGTGATGCAAAGTCCAGCTTGTGGTCAGTAACTAGGGCCATCCCTCATGGATCAGTACCGGGACCATACTGTTTAGTGTCTTTATTAATGACCTGGATGATGGGATGGAGCGTACTCTCAGCAGGTTTGCAGATGACACCAAATTAGGAGGAGCAGTCCATATCCTGGAGGGCAGTACTGCTGTTCAAAGGGACTTGAACAGCAGGAATAGGCTGAAGAAACAGGCTGACAAGAAGCTGCTGAGGTTCAGCAAGAACAAGCACAAGGTCTTGCACCTTGGATGGAGTAGTTTTATGCGATGATGCAGACTGGTGGCTGACTGGTATGAAACAGCTCTGCAGAAAAACATCTGGGGGTCATAGTGGACAGCATGTTGAACATGAAGGAGCGCTGTGCCCTTGAGGCAATGAAAGCCAGCAACATCCTGGGCTTTATTAGGAGGAACAGAGCCAGCAGGTCAAGAGAAATCCTTTCCCTCTGTTTGACACTTGTAAGACCATATCTGGACTACTGTGTCCAGTTTTGGGATCTCCAGTACAAGAAGGATATTGACGTGTGAGCTCAAGTTCAGTGGGGGGCCACAAAGCTGGCAAGAGGGCTGGAGCACATGGCGTACAAGGAAAGGCTGAGAGAGATGGGTCTATCCAGCCTGGAGAAGAAAAAGTGAAGGGGAGACCTTATTGCTGTCTGCAACCATCTGATCACAGGGTTTAGAGAAGATGGAGACATTCTTCTTGGAGGTGCATGGTGATAAGGCAAGGGCAATGGGCACAAGCTGGAATGCAGGAAATTCCAAACAGACATTAGAAAACAATATTTTTACCGTATGAGTGGTCAAATAGTGGCAGGCAAAATGGAAAAAAGGCTTTGAAATCTAACTGCCAGGGTTTACCCCACATTCATTTTTGTGTAAGTGTGTGTAATGCTCTAACTAACTGGGTGTTTACACTCTGCTGATGTTCTTAGGAGATCCTCATTCCTTTCAGTAAAAGCACTGTTTAATCAGGCCAAGCAAAGACTCAAGACCTCTGTTAAAAAGAGAAAAATTTGCAAGCTTCATATTGCCTTCACTGTTGCTATGGGAAAATTTACAATTCTTCCCCAACACCCACCCCCTCTTTCAAAAAAACCCCCACCAGAATACCTCTCCACAGCAACTGCTGAAAAATATCTACTGGATTTTAAAAGTTCTACTCTCAGGCAGCCTCCAAGAGTGAAAAATTTTTGAACAAAACCTAGGAACAGAGATGCAATGAAGCAGGGAGTGCCTTTAGAAACTGTTTCATAACCTTACAATTGTGTTTGCCACTGAAAACTTCAGCTGAAAGCTGAAGCTGAAAACACATTTATACAAAGCAGGCAGATGTTTTCGTAGGCAGTTTTGGGGCACCATTCCATAATATAAGCCATAGCCTGTCATATTTGAACTTTCTGTCTTTGTTTCATCTATTGTATTCATTTTTAACCTGGGTAAAAATCTATGCACGGCAGCAAAGGTCCTCAGAATCAAACTTCTTATTAAATTTTTCCCTGTAAGTGGGAGTAAATTTTGTCTAATTCTGAACTCTCCTGATTTCTTCTAATGCTGAGATCAGAGGTTAAAGCTTGTTCCCTAGACATGAATGGGAGTCCCACTGTTGCCTTCAGGTTTTTTCTACCTATCTTGCATGCTAAGTATTTTCTCTCTACTTCCAACAGTGATTTTCTCCCTTGCCCATGCAACTGCCTCAACCATTTTATCCCTTCCTGTGATTTTTGGACAACTGTCAGCCCTTCATTTGTTTCCCTATTTTCTACAGCATAAGGGCAAGGAGGTTTCATGCTCTTTCTATGGCCCTTTGAACTAAGACCTGCCCACGGTTTGGGAACCATTAGTCAAAGAGATCTGAATTTGTCTCTGGACATGAGATCGTTCTTTAGATGCCCATCTTAAAATCCAGTGATAACAATACAAATATTATAAATTAGTTATGGAGAAATTTGTGAGATACACCTGAATAAGAAAATTAAGTAAGCTTTTACTATTGCTCTTTACCCTTGATGATTTCAAACTCAGCATACTAGGCCCTGAACCATTCCCTGAATGACATACCAGAACAGTCCCTTTTCACTTTTCCCTTGTGTGGGACAAGATGGACAGTAGTTGCTCTAAGGAAAGTTAAGACCTTCCCAAATACAGAGCCATTAATAGAGTCCCTACTGAACCTGCCACCAAGGTGGAGTCATGTGGAGACAGCGCTGGATGAGACTAGAAGCAGAAGACCATAGAAGTGCTTTGTCCTCTGATTATCCTCAGCAAAGACACAAGTGCAAAAGAGCATTTGGGCCAGAATAATTTAGCAAAGCATTCATTTAAGCTGCTGTAAATGTCACCCAAGCTCATTCCTACCTCCAAGTAAGCACCAGTTAAAGCTGGGGGGACATAACAATGAAGGAGAGGCACCTTCTTCCCACTCTAACAACTCAAGCTCAGCCTTGAGTACAGCTCAGCCAAGTCCCAAGCTCTTACCTCCACTGCATAGTCTTCCAGAATGCCAGATTTATGCTTTAAATGATGCTGCCTACATTTTCTGACGCTTTTCTCTAAGTATACACAAGATGGTAAGTAATCCTGCAGCATGCGTAGGATACATCTTTCCATCCTGCCTGCTCATGATTCCTGGAACCTTCAGATGTTTCATTAATAAATCTGTAATTTACAGTTACACCACTGCTTTTACACAAAAAAGGACAATGAGGTAATTGACTTCAACCATCAGCTAGCTCAAATTAACTGGAATGTAAACAACAGAGACATGGGACAAAACTATGGAAAGGAAAAGAAGAGTAGAGCATTACTGTACTGTTAAATTTTGTCTGGGTATGTAAACAAAAATAGGGGTTTTTAAGAAAAAAATTGACTTCTCATTTCCTATTTAACATTTCCATTACATAATGTAAATATGTCAAAACATCTCCAGATTCCTTCATGCTGAAAATCAGGTTACGCTTAAACAAAGTTTGTGTGTGTCCTTCTCTGGCAGCTACCAATTAAATGTCACTGGTTTAAACACCATTTTTAGAACTGGCTTTTATTCATTGCCAGATGAGGTCACAACTGCTTCCTGTTAATTGCTAGACATTTTACTAAAACGCAGAATTGACAGCACACATGCTTTCTGCTGTTTGCTTGATTGTTTGATTTAAAAAGAGGTAAGTGTGTGGGGGAGAGGGGGAGCCAAGGGGACGCTGGCCAAGAGATTGGGAACATCCATCCTATAAGCAGTCCCTCCAGCACAAGACAATTCCAGCCCCTCCATCCTCCCAAGAGGACAACTGTTTCACTTCAGGTGTGGATTTTCCAGGATGCCAGGGTGCTTTATCACCGATGACAGCCCTTGCCACAGTGCAGGCTTCACCCAAGTTCTTCACCCAGTACCAGACTCCTCTATAATTCCCAATTTTATGCCCAGAGGCAAAGTACCGGAGAAAGGTTGTAGTCCTGTGCTGCAAGTATGGCCTCACGGCATGGCCCCAGTTTACTGCCAGGGGACTCATATTTCCCCTCCCCGGTAAAACTGCAGCACCCCATTACTCTCAGGGTGGACAGCAGGAGAGATCTCAGCATTTTCCCACTGATACTTTCCGGGATCTTTTCACGTGAGGGCCTTCTGTTTATTCTCCAGAGTCCCCGTGTAAACCAACACTAACTCATGATCTGCTGTAATACAGGCAGCTCATAACTCTAACGGGCCTCGGAGCGAACAGTACGAGAGCATTTGCCAGCTGAACCAGCTGATATCCCCCATCAAGCCCACGCTGTAACTCTGATGGACTACGTTAAGTGTGATATTGGCATCCGCTACACCTGCAAAGGTTGACACAGTGCTTTAAATTATCTGAGCCGTCAAGATGAGATCCCAGTCAACAGCATAAAGAAATAGCATTTTTAAAAGACAGAAGAAAAATTAATCCCTTAGAGCAATTTACGTCATTTTCACTGGGAAAGGGAACTTTTTTCCCCCAATACTGCACTATCTGAAAAGGACAGTTAATCAAACACAATTCTGGGTATAAAGCACGAATCAAAGCTTCTCTGAAAGCAACAACTAGCAGATTGATTCTATACATGAAATAACCTGAAATAACCTCTCAGTGAAAAAATGCTTAAGCCAGCAAGTGGATGGAAATAGCATAAACTAATTTGGTGACCCCCTGACCCAAATCAACCCAACCAGATGAGATTTTGTGGGATACTGTTGTGGAGACAGAGGGTTTCCTATCCGGTCTCTTTGCAGGTATAGCATATAATCTTGGAAAAAATCTTTGCAGTATCATTGCTCAGCATCAGCATCTGTTTTTGGGCAGGAAAGCTTAGATCACATTCTCCTTTGCTCCTTCCACAATGGTGGTCTTTGCAAGAATGAAGCTGAGGAGCTTTCTAAGAAATCAGAAGAATCAAGTGCTATTTATGCCATGAGGGACAGCAATGCAGTACATTCCCTCGGAGTCCCCTGTACACCTTTGCAGACAATTAATTTTGTTCCCAAAACAGCTACTAGACCCAACTCCATACATTGAAGAGGAGATCATGAACCCAACCTCACTCTGAAGGCAGAAATAACGGAGGTCTGGTAGGACTTCAGCAGCCAGCTCTTCAGTCCTAAAGCCCGTCCAGCAGGCAGTGAGGTGTGTATGTTAGCCTTTACAGGAGGAGTCTGAGTCTCAGAAGCTGCCAGCTAACTCAGGATAATACCTACCTCTGTGTATGTCAAAGAACATCCCTGGTCTTGATGCCTCCCATGCTGCTGGAGCTCTTCTCTGCCTCAGTTCAAGCGGGCACCGGGCACCAGCACAAGCCCCAGTTCACCATCACTTACCAAAAGGATTTGGCAGCGCACGCACTCAGAAGTTTTAGGTCAAACACACCAGCCCCATGTTCCTTCCAGCTCCTCTTTGGTTTCAGACTGCATGGAGTTTGTGGCAGGAGTACCTCGGCTGTTTAAGGACCACAGTCAATGGCTGTGTAAAGATCTAGCAAGTGATAAATCACATAGAGCCTCCTTTGCCTCAGATACATACCAGGCTTTTCCAAAACTCCACTAAAACATATTTACACCTCGTGAATCTGGGATTTGGGGAATACCAGGGATTGTTATGTCAAGGCTCTTCACTCCCTGATTCCTGTGACATCTCCTGCAATAGACCTGGACCTCTCACTGACCCCTTCCTGGGACCAGTCAGCAGAAATGTTGAGCCTTTCACTTCTTCACAGGCCCTGTGGTTGTACTGGAAATATTTTTTATTGTGAATAGACTTGACTTTAATTTGTCTTTCTGCTCACTTCAGTCACTTTTAAATCTGGCCCTGAATTCACCTTGGAAGCATCTGCAGTGACAGGGTGACTGAAGGAAACAGTCCTGCTTGTCTGAACATCTGCAAGATGTGAGCAAAAAACCAGAGAAAGTTCAAATTACCCCTCCTAAAAAAGTGACAGATATGAGTAAGAGGTACCACTCATGAGACACCTCTGTGGAGTAAACATTTTGGAATAATATTCCAGGCAACAACTACAGAGGCTCTAACAACAGATTGACCAGCCATCTATTACATTTCAAACAAAGTGACTCAAAGGAAAATGTTCCAAACAGGCACCACTGGGCATTTGACTCAGCCCAAGCAATGTTTTAACTATTGCTTTGCCACAAAGCATACACGTGACTTCTGTAAACCATGCTCTGGTAGCCACTTTCATATTAATGCATAGAACATCTGACTCTTTTTTCCACCAACTTTCTAAAGTGAGTAGCCATCACAGGGTGCTGTTGTTTCCTCTCAGTGTGTGATGCCAGGTTCAAATTAATTATTTAGCTATTTTAAACCTTTTCTTTCTTTTTTTTTTTTCCCCTCCTTAAATAACATTAGTGTTCTGGGTTAGCTGAAGGCCCAAAAGCTGGTTTTAATTTAAATATAAATACCCAGAGTGACTGTGTGATTGTACTAAAAATAGATTGTTTTCTGTTTTAAATGTTTCACTGATCTTAAAACTGGGGGAGAAGGGGAACAGGACAGGGTGTCCAGGTCTTTTTTAGTCTGCGGGTGCCTCGGATCTGTGGTATTCTCTCTCTAGAGAAGTGGGTCATTTCAGAGATACTATTAGTTTATCTGGAAATGTATTTACCACACTTTACCAGGACGTCTATTCAGTATGTGGTTCAGAAATCATGAGGGGAAATCACACACTGTTAAGACTAAGCATTCTTGAGCGAGCTTCAGTTATGGCAAGTTCAGCAGCAGAAAAAGAAGCTGTGGTGAGTGCAGTTACTGAAATTTTCCAAATAAATAAAGCAAACAAATTGCTCCAGGAAGAAACTCATACCTATATGATTTATAATAGTGGGAGTTAGTCCACGAAGGCAAGATGAACCCAGCGAACCAGCAGTCACGGGCCACCCATGGGCTGCAGCGTTGCCTGCGTGCCTTCGCTCCTTGTAACTGGTCTGTGACAACTGCTATGGACCTCATCTGTTCTGAGGTGTGTGCGGCTTCTAGCAATGCTCAGCAACTTCTACTGGCTTAAAGGTTGCTGATGAGCTCCAATGTGGGTTAGTATCAACAGGGAAAAATATAGGGATCCTATTTACAGCCTGCTGGCAGCAGACAGGTAAAAAAAATAAAAAAACCCTTCTCCAAAATCAATGTTTGCTTTACTGAGGGCCTCCTTAGGTGTACATTGGAAACAATTCTGTCTGTCTTCCACCACAGTTAAGTCACCCTACAGTTTGGTGTGCCAGCCAGTAGTAGTTAGCAGTCCAGAATCAACAGGTTTCTGCTGTTGAGCAGTACCAGACCATATTGGCCAAAGGCAGATGGAAAATATTAAATGTGACATGGCACCTGATGAAGGGTGATAAAGAACAAAAAGTAAAGTGGAGACTGGTGGGCATCTTGGCTCTTTTTCACCCTACTTGTGACATGACATAACGGCCAGCACCACTGATGTGAGGAGTGTTTTTAGCAGAAGAACTCCTCCCCTCCAGCATAAGCCAGCCCCTCCTTTCCCTCCTTCTCCTCACCCTCTCTCAGCTCAAAGGAGGTCACATCACGGGACTGATTCTCTAGTCTGGCCACCGGCACCCTGTACATTCATTTCAGCCCAGGAAAAGCCACTACAAAACAAAACCAATGGGAACTCTCAGTTCATTGCCTTTGATAGGAGGAACTTTTCCCTGCTGTTCAAAACCATGTCTGGCCATCCAATGCACAGAGAATGGGAAAGAAGTGCAGCCTCTGAAGGGAGGCTGAAAGCAGGACTCATGTACTTTGGCTGCTTTCCGATTATCCTGTCTGCACACAGTTCTCTATGCCTTCATCTCTGCACATAAATTTTTCACTGTGAGGGGCTCCCAGAAACATTCTGATTTAAGACTAAAATCATTCCTTTTCCCTTTACCACTTCATATCAAGGGATGGGGCTCAAGTCTTACGTATTCCATGCCCATTCTGATCTCATCCTTATGGATTCTAGGTGCTAACGGAAAGGTATTATTAAAGTCCTTGCTATGAGGTATCTATTTTTTTTCTCATCAAGTCAGCAGAGTGACACTTTCAGAATCAGGAACTCTGTCATGTCAGATTTAGCACCTGGCTTTCCAAGGAGCAGATAGATAATGCTCCTCAGACACTGCATTCTGTAACGAAGCAGTTCAGGCAGGCATAGCAATCTCAGGGGCTAACACAACACTAAAGTAGCAAAGCGCCTGAGAACCAAACAGCTCTGACACTGCTGGAGATGCTGCACGGTTTGGTGAGGCTACCTGTTATTACTAGCTAGATGTATACATGGAATGAAACAGATGATGGATTTCTGTAGCAGATCATGAAGCCAAGCAGCCCTGGGCAGTGAAGGCAAGTATAGATTTTGATTGACATGATTTCATTAGAAGCAGAAGGAAAAACATTTACATGCTACCTAAAAGCTATTTGCCAGCATTAGCTCCCCAGCCCTACTGCCTTCTCTGGGGCTAGTGGGTATACGTGCCATCTTAGAGACGGAGTGAAGTCAAAGGGACTCTACTTCAGCACAAATCTGTCCTCAGGTAGAGCCAATTGCAAGGTCAGGCAAAGAGCGTGGTAGGGTGTTTATGCCAGTGGACTTTCCGTGCGGGAGGTTGGAACTTAAGTCCCTCAAGCAAGGAACAACCCGTGCAATGAAAGTTGTCTATTAGGAGTACATTCCTCCTCTGTACTTGGAAAAACTCCTCCCTTACAATGTACCGCTAAAGAAGCAAAAATGCGCTCCTGTGGACAGAGATGCTGTACTGCTTAAATAGTTATTTCATCTTCGGCTAACTGGTGGCACTGCACTCACCATTCCCTTGGTGTTCTGCTCGAGCTTCTGCTAACAAACAACACGCACTTCAGGGCTTGACCTTCTGCAGGCTTGCCAGTTCTGCCAGGGTTTCGTTTACACACTTGGCACATACTTCAATGAGCTGTACTGGAGCAGGCAGCTAAAGTAGACTTTTTTGTGCCTCAAAAAGAGAAGAAAGGGTTTGTTGCAAAGCGTTCCAGTACTATCATAACCTCTTCTCCTGCCCACCCCCAAATCTTATTAAAAAGAATGTGCATAGTTATTACAGTGATTCCATGCTGTCATAATTAGATCCTGAAAAGAGTGTGAAATGTGCTTTTCCACATAATTTACCATTTTCCTGTGATTCATGAAACGTCTTTTCACATGAATAATTGGTCACTTCTTGTTTATGTATCACCATGGTACATAGCTCCTAGCAGGCCAAAAAAAAAAAAAAAAAGACACAAAGCTAACATTTAATCATGACATCCACATACAACCTATCCCCCCCGCCCCAAACTCCTTGCTTTCTACCTCCCCCTCATAAAAAGAAGGCACACATTTTTTGATGGAGGAAACATTTCCTAAAAAAGATCCTGACAGTTTTACCTTTCTTAGCACTCATTAGCAAATTTTTTTTGCTTCATGCTTGTTTTGTGTTTCATTTTTTCCAGTGTAAAGAAAACAACCAAAAAGTCCCTTACAAACAAACTGAGACAGTGGAGAAGGAGGAATGTTCGGAGTGCATGGCTGCTGGGAATGGCAGCTTTCCAAATACCAATTTGTTTATTTCTCAGGGGAGATACAGTCAAAACGAAGCTTATCAATAGTCATCTGAATTAGAAAGCACTTCAGTACGTTTTCAGAATAGTGTTTCAGCTTCTAAACACTTTAATGACACTTCATTTTTCCAGTGCAGTAAACTGAGGCACAAATTAATTTGTTTACAATGACTTCTCAGTGAGTCACTGCTCAAGCGACTCTGCAGTCAAGCTTTGATTTGCAAAACTCCTCCTCTGCCTTCAACCACAGCCTCCTAAATGGACTGCACGATTGGCTCAATGTGACAACATCTATGACGGATGAATGTGTCTATCTGTATGTGTGTGTGTATATTTATGCTTCCTGCCTTAAAAGGTGAGGGCCACCTTGTGAAGTATTTTGACAGTAGATGAGAAAAAAATCAAACTGACAATTATATTTCTGCTTGACAGCATCGTACCATGGCAATCCAAAAACACATCAGAAAACAGAAGTCAGCAAGAACACTTAAGAACATAGGAAAAAAACATGTTGGCTTAAGACCAGCTATCAATCTAGTCCAGTAGACTGTGTGATTCTGCAGAATCAATGCAAAAACTGAATGCAAAAGAAAAAGAAAAGAAAATGTTTGTTATTGGGAATCCACGAGGACATTAATCTCCTTTTTACCACAAACCCAAAGCAACATCAGGTTTTAAGACTGGGGAAAAAAAAAAAAAAAAGCTGAGTGGTTTTTACCTCATATAGACATGAGTCAAAACCAAAGCCTCAAAATCTGATCTTATTAAAAAAGGAGGGTGAGCTGTGAGGTTTCTGTTTTCCTTTGTTTTGGCAGCAAGGTAGAGACAGGAGGGAGTGAAACTCTGGCCAGTGGTGGGGGTTAGGACATGGGAGGAGAGAAGAGGACAAAGGAGAGAGAAAAACAACTGCTTGGAGTCTAATCTTCTGATTCAAATACACCTTAGCAGCACTGGTTGGAAAGCAGACTCAGAAGTGGAAAGAATTTCTGGATCCAGATCAAGACAGCAGAAATATCTTAATCTTTGCTGGGCCATAATCTCCTGAGAAGGCTTGTGCGAATTTGATCCTGTCATTCCCAAACTAGAATCTTAGAGCTGATTTGGACCAGAACTACAGTCGGTTTGAAAATGTTATTACTTCTTCCTGTGGAAAAAAAAAAAAGAAACAAAAATGGAAAAAAATTCAGCCAAACCCAAAGTGCATGGACTCATTACAAGCTCAGGAAATCAACTCTATTTAAATCTCTTTCAGCACCACTCTCCAACTTTAATAGTGCATGTGTGGAAGCAAATATTACACAGAAGTTCATCCTCCCCTCCTGGTCCCCCGCCTCCCTGCCCCTGCCCCAACATTAGCTCTACATCTGAATGGTCACTATTTGTTTTTTCTTTCTGATTAGTCTTGTCAAGACTTTCTCTCACTAACCACCATTTTCATTCTTTTCAGCGTTGCTCACTCCGATATCTCTGTGATCTTCATTATCGCACCCCCTTGCACTCTTGTGTTTTAAGTTCAGTCCCTGCTTTGCTGACGTCTCTGACGCCAGCTCCCGATGCTACTCCTTCCTCTCTTATCAGCTGCTTTGCTATTCCCTTATTTTACCTTCTCTCATCCAGTCTTCTAACCTCCAGGATGGAGTATGCCAACGCTAGTTGAGTTCACCCAACTTTCTCTTTGCCATTCTCTCACGCTGCCGGGACTCTCATAAGGAAATACGTGCTTAGGAAGGATGGACTTTGTCCATCCTGAGAGCAGTCTCTCCTCACCACTGGCACTGCACACTGACCTCTTCCTCTAGACTATGCTCTTTCTCCCCCTTTCCTCCGTTGGTATCCTTCTAGCTCTTGCTGACAACATAACAACATTGTGAGATGAGGAAAGACCTATGCGAGACTCGCATTGGTTTTCCGGCCCGTTGACGTGACTGGAGAGGGTATCCATTTAAATAAGTTGTCACTGAGGGTCCAATGTCAGCCCACATCTGGTGGGTTGGCTTTGGCTGGCTGCCAGATGCCCACCCAGCTGCTTGCTCACTCTCCTTCCTCAAAAGGACAGGGGGAGAGAAATAAGATGAAAAAGCTCATGGGTCGAGGTAAATACAGGGAGATCACCTTACTGTCAACAGGCAAAACAGACTCAACTTGGGGAAAATAAATTTAATTTATTGCCAATTAAAATCAAATTGGAAGGTGAGAAACAAAGACAAAAATTAAAACAACTTCTTCTCCTCCCCACCCCCTGCTTTTTTTCCCTAGGCTCAACATCACCCCTCCATTCCCAACTCCTCTACCCCTTCCCTACCAAGCAGTTCAGAAGGATGGGGAATGGCAGGTTAGGGAGTCAGTCCGTCACAGCTCCTCTCTGTCACTCCTTCCCCCTCACACTCTTCCCCTGCTGCAGTGTGGGTCCCCTCCACGGGCTGCAGTCCAGAAAAATCTGCTCCAGCGTGGGCTCTCCACCGGCCTTGGTTCCTTCAGGAAATAACCATCTGCTCCAGCATGGGGTCCTCCAAGGGCTGCAGTGCGGGTATCTGCTCCCACGTGGGCCTCTCCATGGGCTGCAGGGGAATCTCTGCTCCATGGTCTCTTTCTGAAACATGTTTTCCCCAAGGTACCACCATCTTGGCTGTGGGGCTCAGCTGTGCCCGGCCGTGGGTCGGTTGGAGCCAGCACGGGGCAGTCCCCGCACAGCCCTCTCCTCACAGAGGCCGCCCCTGCAGCCCCCCTTCACCAAAACCTTGACAACAACACCCAACACAGCATGCATTTACTGTTATTCTATTATTACAAAGCCCTCAGTTCCAGCATCTGGAAGTTCACCTTTTTTCTGAATCACTAGCTATACCTTATGCAGGTGGATTTACTGATCTATTTCTTTGTATGTTGCCAAAAGAACTGAGGAGAATTTGCAGAATTGCAAAATGTTGAGGGCTTTTTTTTTTTTTTTTAATCTTTTTTTGGAAGCCTAGCAGCATGTTTCTTATCTTGGCTACAATTGTCTAACCTTGCTATTTTTATTTCACATTTATTGCAGTTTTGGCCTGTGCCATTTGTTTGGTCTTGGATTGTCTTTATGTCTGGGCAGATTTTTTCTTGGATGCTCTTAATTTCTCTTTACTGCTTGATACTACTTTCTTGTGGGAAATAAATACAGTTTTCACTAACCCTGGAAGTGCACCCTGTGCATTGGTAACTCAAGACCACTCTTTGCAATCATTGCTTTTTGCCTTGCTTACCAGGTAACCCTCAGGCACTGAACTCACTTTGAAAGGAGTGAACCTCATATATGTGTGAAATTCATATGGATCAGAATTATCACACCAGTCCATGGTCTGATCTGGAAGTGGTGAAGACAGGTCTCTCCCAGGGAACACTGAAAGCCTGATTGTTCTGAGCAAGTTTATCTAGTTTTTTTCATGTCTCTGTAAGATGGCTAATGATGATGGGCCGTTTCCTCCACCATCCTCCCACTCTCTGCAATGTTGCTTCCCTTGGGAAAAGCATAGCAGCAATGCTTCTTGACATGACAATAAAAATGACTCTCCAGCACGGCCATCTATTAATTTGCAATTTCTTACATGTCAAACATCATAGGTTTGGAAAAAAGAGTCTTCGTACTTAATATTATTAACTCAGCCTTATTCCAGTACTAAATCATTCTTTACAGAACCAAATGAGAGCTTCTTACAATGCTGATGGATCATTATTCTTCCACAGGTTTTCCCCTTTTTCCATTCACAGACAGAAGCTGCCTTTTGGTCATTTGTACAATGAAAACCAGTCATTTTCTACTAGTTTTCCAGTCAACTGAGGGAAAGACACTGTATTCAGCATGCTCTGATGGGTCAAAGTCCATTGCATTGTCTTTGCTTTGATGAACTTCTATGAGGACACAATATGCTTTAAAAATTTCTATCTCTGCTGAGAACCTGTGATTAGCCACTTTTATTTATGTTCTTTATTTTTAACCTTAGTTTAGATATATCCACAGGGTAATCAATAGGGAAAAGAATTACTATCTTTCCTCAGCAGTACCAAGCTCTCCTCTACTTGCTGGCAGTCATATTTAAAATACAATTGCTGAGATTTAAGTCAAATATATGTTTTGATCGTATCAGCTCTGCACATTTTATCATGTTTTATTGTGTATCAAAATGAGGTAAGATCTGGACTGTCTATTGTGAAGAAACTTTCCTGTAAACAGGATCATTGACAGAAATTTGACACACAGAGCAGTTGTTGGTTTCCACATTTTTGCCTTATCTGTATCCAAGCTGCCTAGCAGCCTGTCAGTTTGGTATGTAATAAGCCAAATAATGTGGGAGTGATTAATTCAGGGTCTGCATGATTTTATTCACATTTGTGGCAGACTATCAACAAGAACTAGTGAGGACTCCATGCTCTCTTTAAACACAGAGGCTAGTGCTCTGGTAACCGCATCACTACCAGCTCAGATTGCATTGGGATTTACTACTTTTTACACAAAATTAAGTCCCTCTTTTTTCTAGTGTATCCTACAGCGGTGGCATTTGTTCAAGGAAGGAGAGCGATCCTTTTTCTCCCGAATAATCTAATGGAAAAATGTTTGTATAGAGTTGTCCATGCAAATTTTGAGTGGGCCGATAGATTTGGTGCGAGAAATTGGCAGGATGGCATCTTTGGAGGTGGAAGCACCATGTTCCCAGCTAGACTCCCGGCTGGAATGCTTTTCAGTGTTTCTCTCTTTCCTTGTCAAAGAGTCCTTTTTGAGGGTGGTATAGCTGATTTTCCCTCAAAGCTCCATTGTAAAGAAGGCAAGGCATTAGCTAGAAACAATGAGTAAAATCCAGGCCTTGTTGATTAACAGCAGGGGTAAAACCCACCAACAAACGTTGACTTGCAAGTCAGCAAAGAATACATCTGTTCTGGTTGATTTCTGGACGCTTTCATAATAGTATGTATTTTTCAGAGCACTATGAAAAACATTACTGACCAACAGGCTTTCTTAAGTAATAAAACTAAGTGAATTTGGCACCCCAGTTTTGTCTTCTTAAGGGAAAACAGTATCTGTTTCACTGAGCTCAACAACAGAAAGTCCAGAAAGTGTGAATCAACTCTCACTACAGTGTAGAACACCTTTTTTCAATTTGTTAATTGACATTTCTGAGCTTTGTCCTGGAGGCAGCTGTAATTAAATTATTCATGACACCAACAGTATACAAGGCACATAAAAGACTTTAATCCACTTACCAGCTTGATTCATTGAAGCTTAACCAACAGGAAAAATATGATTAAAACATCTAATTGGTACAGACAGTTGTGCTATATGATTGCTCTGTGAAAACTAGCATGCACTTCTGGATGTTTATGCATCCAAATAGGTATTAACACTTGGCTCTAACATACAATAAACCAATCAACCATCCATTTGGATCCTTCTTAAATACAGAGGAGGATGATCTTATCACCCCCCTCCTTCAACTCACTTGTTCTTTGAAGAATTTTTTGAAGAAAAATTGTCTTGAAAACTGTGCATACACATTATGACTATGATATTTATATTACCTATTAATATAATCAAGTGCAATTTGATGCTGATCCTGCTTGTAGTTATTTGTATTCTTCTGAGTAGTCTTGTCATTCATGAACTGTGTAACTCTCAGTCTTTTGTAGACCTTCTCCACTGCCGTCTTGAGCTGATAGGAATTTTTATTCCAATCTCTGCAAATGAAAAATGATTTTGTCCGAGACCTAAACACATTTCTTATTCCCAAGAAGATGGATAGATGATTCTGAGACCTAAACACCAAGAAGATGCATAGATGTTGTATTATCTTTGAACACAACATCTGGATCCCTTTCCATTTGGCAGACTTCTAAACGCTTCTCCATTATGCATATAACTTTCTTTTTAATATCAGTGTAACAATCAAGCAAGAATATGTTCATCATCCTGATACAGTAGTACCCCTAGTGAGCACCATTCCTCCAGAGAAGCTCCCAAAATATTCTGTCCAGGATGCCCAGGAATATGTATTGACATTTGTCAGACTAATGTATTGGGGTCTCAACATGTCAGCCCTGCAATGCTTTTAAGCTTTACAAAGCATAAACTTTTATTTTATTTTGAGGTTTTGGATGTTGTTCTGAAGTACAGATTCTTATGTAGTACTATTTTCTGAGAGAAGAGACCTTCTGGTTAAATTGTCCAGGTCCTGACAGAAACCACTGTTAAGCTTGAGAAGTTCTGAGTCCTGAAACCAATTACTCTTTAAACTGCACAGGAAGTCTTCACCTTTCTTATTTTCTTGACTCATTTTGCTGTTTACATCTGAAAAGTTTGTAGGTTTAGATGAGTGATTTCTAAAGGTTTCAGAACCTCCTGTCTGCACTTGTCATTTGAACCTGTCATCCCTCTCTATTCTGTGAAATCACACCTTTTCTTGCTCTTAATATACCACAAAGTTCACATTATAAAAGAATACCTCTTTGTCTCTTCTTCCTCACCAAATCCCTCTCAATTCATAAACCACAATACTATTATTTTGTTTTTTCTGCATCTAGAGAACTGCTGTTCTTCCAAATATCCTTGCCCTCACTACCAAAAGAGTATGGAGAAAATAAATTCCACCTAGCTTACAACTCCTCCTTTTGTTTCACCATCACACTCATAAACATTTATGAAAACACTGTTCCTTTTGCCCTAGGGCAGGGAACACATGAAAAACACACGAAAACCCCTTAAAGACACAAGAGTTGGAAAATTGTATATGGACAGTTTGCTGAAATAATCATGCTTTCCAATGTCAATGTTATCGTTTCAAACAGACCAAATGCAGTTCTGTTGTATTCAGGGAACCGCTGAAATCGTTGGCCACTGACACTCCAGGACAGATTTCAACTCCTTCTAACAAAGATCCATAAAAAAAAGCAAGGTGCTCTCATTTGTATGACTCTCTAACTCTCACAAACTTATCAGGATACATCCAGTTTTTTATCAAACTACTATCCAGCTGTAAACTTCATCAGTCAGTTGAAATAGCACCTCACATTTACCTACAATAGCACAAATAGCAGCCTACATTTACTTTCATGTTTCCACTACTGTCAAACTTGATACTAAAATGCACTGATTTACGTCTCTGTGATAGTGATTTTGTTGATACAACCGAATGTGTTTTTTCTAGGCATTTCAGTAGGGAATACTACAGAGTTACTATTAGTTGTGATGCACCAAGGGAGAAGCAACTTATTTTAATGAGAATATGAAAATACATTCTTCTTAGCAGTAGTATAGTCCTAATGAGACACACGTATCCCCTCACCAAGGTCTCAGCCAACAGCCTATCTCCCTTCCCGACTCTACCACATACAGAACAAATGCTGACATTTTCTTTAAAGAACTGATCATGAAATCTCCTCTTGAAACAACTTCTTGGTACATTTCCGGAACCATACCATGACAAAGCTGTGTGCATTATATTCATTGTAGTTGCATTGCAAAAAATGTGAGGGAAGATGAAATTTTGAGCTGGAAATAAGCAACAGCAGAACTCCTCCTGACTTCCTGGGAGCCAGAGCCTCACAATCACTCTCCAAATATGTAATCTACAGTCACAATAAAAGAGCGGGATGTTTAAGTAATGGAATTTTTAAAATCATTGCCACAAAAATAGAGACCTGGCCATGTATCATCATGACCAGCTATCTTTCAGAAAATTTATGTAGCAAGATCGACGTGAAGTCTTAACTGATGCCCTAATTTGGTAGTAGTACAAGAACTGAAACATCCTTCAAAGTTCACTCAGCAAAAACAATTCTGTTTCTCCCTTGGCTAAAGGGCCTCCTACCATTATCCTGTGGAGGGGATCGGTTAAGTCAAGCTCCTCTTTTAAACTCAGAGAGGTGCAAATCCCTTTGGCTTTTGTGAGAAGACAAAATACTTTAACTTGAAGAAAGAGAATGAATGCCAATGACTTGCCACCTGATTGTGATCTATATCTATTGATACAGACTTATTACCAAATCTGGAAAAAAAAAAAAAGACACAAATTTGTAGCATTTTGTATTTTTAGGATGTGTACTAATACATGTCTCTTTTTTTTACTAGTGTTCGCTGTCAAACTGTTTAAAAATGCCATCTGAAGAAAAAGTAGAATAGTCTTGAGTGTTTATTCAATAATACTTTCTTTGTGTATTGTATTATCCACACCAGACAATGGAAAGCATCTAAAAAATGCCGGTTTAGCAAGTCTGAAATGTGAGGAATTACAGGCAATATAAACAAATATGAATCTCTGACGCATATTAAAATTATTATAATTACACAGCATCTAAGATGTGGATAAAATACTGATACCACATCTATCACAGGAAATTATTGTTATTATTATTATCACAGGAATGTTGTATCACTGAAAGGTGAAACAAGTTTAAAATACACACTATACAATAAACAAGAGTTTAAAATACACACTATACAATAAACAAGATGAATAAAAAAAATCATCGTTATGTTGTGTTGCTAAATACTATGTTGTCACAAGCACCTACAGTTGACTCTCATCACTTTCTTCTATATTTTGATAGGTCTTTATAATGTAATGCTAGCAACGCATCCCACAGAAATGTAAACACCATAACCTACCATGTGGCAAATGTCTATCTGTGACAAATGGCATAAAGCAAGACTGAACTTTTCCTCTACGTATGAGGGAGCTTTGACGAGGGCATTTTTAGCTACTGCATCACCATGGCAAGTGAACTGCTTAGGTAATGTCTACAGTGAGACGTCTATATACCTCAGTGCTTCTCTTTAGCTAACAAAGCATATGCTTTCAAAGGCAAATACAAAACTTGAGCCAAAGGGAGTGCAACTGGGATGGTTTCCCCATGATGTTCAACTGTTCAAATGTGACTCTAATTCAGCAGCAGTATTATTAGTTTTATGTAGCCTTAAAAATTAATAAAGAAAACTGTGCTTAAGCTATTCTAGCAGGTAAGCCATTGATTCTTGAAGCCTTAGAAGAACAATATTCTTGGGCAGATCACAGAAAAGAAAACATTTGTTTTGTCAGTTCCTGCAAGCACATTGAAGTGAATTGAAGGCCCAAATTATACCCATGTAAAAAGTGTTTTCCAGACCAACGTTACTTTGGCACATTTATAAACCATTGATGAAAAAGGAATGCCACAGGTGTTATAAAATATTTCTATATAATATTCAGAACGGCCATGTAAAAATTTTTAAGACAATCTCATCCACACGTTAGTCACTCCTGCAAGAAAGTTTACAGTACCTAAACCAGTTAAAGGAAACTGTATTTCAGGTAGCTCGGTGTAGGCTGCAATGCAGCTGGGGAAAGATGTAAATGGCTTGTTAGACCATGCTATGCTCTATGCTTTAACACCTACCCATCTGGCATCAAGAAAGCTAACTAGCTGGAAGCTAGATTGGGTATCCAATCCAGCTCATTTTACATTTGCACTAAGTCCATTTGATAACTCCACTGACACTGTACGTGATCTGAAAGTGAGCATAAATTGTATCTGTCCCCTTGATGAACAATTTTTATCAGTGGCTATTTCCTGGTAGGAAACAAGATGAGATCTTATCACATATTCCCTCCATCCAAGGGGTGGGGAAAAAATCTGTAAGTTCAAATATGTGGAGATAGAAAACACACAGTAGAAGAGGAGGGTCTAGAGTGCTATAAGGGAGTTTCAGTGTGAAGAGAAATCAGGCTCTTTAAGGTCATGTCTCCATGGATAATTTCAGACAGTCAGGAATTAACATTGCCATTTACTGAGCTGGCAGGACATGAGGCAACTTTTGATCAGATGCCAATGTAAAGATGCACAAAAATCTCAAAACACTAATGCAATCTCAGCCTCTGGAATGACTACTGCTTTTTCTTTGTTCTGCCTTCTTATGACGGAGTAAAGGAATGCAATGCTTCAAGGAATTCAAGCGTCATTTGTCAATGAGATTATTAGAGCAAGGCAAAAATTCAAATATTCCCATATCTTAACTATAGACAGCGTACAAAAAGTGTATGGTAAATGATTTCTTCTTTGTTAATGACTTGTACACACATAGTCTCAGACCTAATCTAGAATTCTGTAATGGAAGCAGATAGGGAGTGAACAGAAACATACAGAAATATAACATAAATGTGTAGGGTGTAGGACCGTATGATATCACAATATTCAGTATTAACTTATTAAACTATTAGTTATAAACTTCACTGTTCTGATCTTCTCTGCTGTAGACCATCAAGTAGAAGTGTTAAAACAGAATGGGCCTGACTGACACCAATGAAAGACACCTTTATATACACTGGATCTACTGTTACCCTGTCTTTTAGGTAACTTTTAATACACACAACTGATTGTTTAAAATACATCTCTACATAACAAGATTTGTGATTTATTTCTAATATAAAGTACACAGTCATATATATATATAACATATATATTATATGAGCTTTGGTGATGTTCTAGGCTGCAGTCTCACTAGCTTGAAGATTTTAGTTCTTGCATTTCAATTCTAAGGATTAGTTCTACGGCTTCTTGTTCCTCCCATTACATATCAGTCTTGCCAAAATTGTTACACTAGCAGCCATGCCTCAGAGGCAGGCAAAGTTCTACCCTGTAGGCCTTGAACATACTATTTTCTCTTATATGTCATCCTTCAGTCTGTATGTAGCAATAAAAAAGAACAACCCCCCCCGCCCCGTGATGACACCTTCTAGGAGCTAGACTGGGTTTTGCAAACTTCTCCCTGCCTTCCCTGCTCCTAAATTCCCACAAAACTTTATTCTCCTATGGTTAGACAGCAATAATGAAAAACAAAACTAAGCTTTAAAGCTTTAGATGCAATGTGGAGAAGATGGAGGTTATTGCATACTCCAAAGCTCACATACTGGATAAGTCTTTTTCTGCTGGGTAACTAAATTTCTTCTCTGAGACTTGGGAGTTTTGAATGTAACCCAAGCTCCCAATCTGATCTTGTATGTCTGTGGTCTAATTCTGCAGTTTTGCTTGCAGGGTAGAGAAAAAGCTTAAAGGACTAAAACTGTCAAAGGTAAGAAAAAAATATCCACAGTTCTCTGTGTCAATCACAATATTCAAGAACTGAGATTAAAGAACACGTGATGTTCTAATGGGAAAGACATACCATAGTTGCCAGTGAAATCTTACTGACTCCAGTCATAAGCTTCTCCAACAAGTGCTTTTACATATTGTTGCAAGTCAGGATACAGAACTCTTTAATAGGAGAATGCTGATATACTGCTAAGGCTCTGGCTTTGATAGGGAACACTTTGAGGTCTTCAGTAAAATAGAATACTATTCCATGTACAGGCCTAGAAGCAAAAACAAGAATGTTGAAGTTCATCTAGGAATCTGCTCATACCACATTTCCACAATTAAACATAGATTTTGAGACAGCACTAGACAACCAATTTTATTTTACACTGCCTCTACTTTCCAAAAAAAACCACGTGGACACCTGTGTCACCTTTGGTGCAGTTGACAAAGACAAGAATTTCACTGGTTTAGGAACGATAAATAAGTAGGCAACTCATTAACACAAAAGTAGTTTTTGGTCTGCCAGAAGAAATGGAAACTGATCGGTCAATCAAGAAATATCAAAAAGAAGACTGGATTTTCATCCATTTGTAGGCTGAGGTCATCATCTAGGAAAATCAGATTTACTTCTTCAGGGAACGTTTACATACAGAAGACAAAACCTTTGGTTTTGATTACAAAAACGAAGCACAGAAAAAGATTTAAATAAAACCCTAAACTCTCTGCAATACATATTTCATACTGCCAAATACATACGCAACCATTTAGTGTTTCCTTATTGCTATAAAAAAGCAATTTTTGAAAAGTGACTGCTGATGCAAAAACCCTAGCCAAACAAAAAAACCCAAAACACTACTGAATAACAAGAACGACATTAAAAAATGCCCATAGGTCCCCCATTGAATCACAAGCTCACCACAAGAGATATCATTCTCAGTTTATTTACGTTCCTAAGTGTGAGCATTTATTTTCCCTTATTTCATTCAGAACTCTTTTATAACTAATGCCCCAAATCTACAATCAATAGAGCATAGGCACAGAAATTCCCCTCCATGCTGTCGTTAGCAAGACTAGAAAGACCTATGACTTGATGCAAAGTCCAAGAATGTCAGTGGGGAGTTTTCTACTTCCTTCACTGGGTTTAGAAAGGGCATCTGAGGTCAGCAAATTGCACTCCTTATTCTGTCAGAAATTCCACTGAAGCAGTGCAGTATCAGCCTCCACATAATTACATACATCTTCTTCCTGAAACTGAGGTCAGTCACATTAATCGTACTTGCATGAGAAAACGACTTTTGGAATCAAACTAGCTTTGTAAAACAGAAATAAAATACATACTATACATCGGTTATGGCAATTTTTTGCACTACTCTAAGAAGATGCACTGTTTAGTTTTTAAACTTTTCTATTACCAGAGCTGGAGTTGTTTATAAATGACTAAAGAAATGCCTGTCAACACTGTTACGTTTCAGTACTGATTCTTCCATTACACATCAAAAGTAGTAGGAAATAAGAAGCTCCTCAGGCTCACCTGAGGCAATGCACTTGGGCATGTACTTTGGAAGTAGAGACGGGTTTGTATCTATATTCAATTAAATGTTTTTCTCCATCTTTTAAAATATCAAAAATACTGATAAAGTACATCAATGCATGATGCCAAATTTAAACCAGACATAACAGGGAAACGTTTTCATCATTCCTGCAGTTATCTAGAACTTCAATCATGGGCTACTAGAAAATATAATGAAAGAAAAATCATAAATAAAAACAATTCTTTCCAGGGATTTTTTTCCCCTCCCATATTTGCAATCTGATAATAGGAGTAAAATAAATAAATAAATAAAAGAACATCATCCACAAATACTTCTATCAAGCATAGTTTCAGATCAATCTTGAATCAATGATACAATCCCAAAAGATTAGAATGTATTTGTCATTTGCTGGATTGAGACTTGCAGCTTCACAAACCACACTGTATCAGCAGTACTGAGAATGTCAGTCTCCGTTTTCCTCTGTTGTGGTTGGCTCTTCCTTTAATAAAACGCCTAACTGTTTCTGTGCACATGAGAGGAAAAGTTCCAAACTATGCAGATTTCTCTGACGGACAACTTGATCAAGCTGTTGAAATAATAATAATAATAAAAAAAGATAGATCAGCTTTAATAAAATCTGGAAATAAATGCCAGGGTTTGTCAGCCAAAATTCAACCATATTCAACAACAAAAATTCAACAACCAAATGCGACAACAACAAAAGAACCTAAGTAACTTCTATGCGTACAATTTAGTAACAACTTTTTAATGGAGTATTTGAGTTTCTTCATAATAAAATATATTAAAAGTAACTTTCCAACAGCTGTCAAATTCTACCCCAAAAATTTGAAAGAGCTAAACAGCCTAGCTGCCACACTAGATAAATCCCCACAGCATCTTTTAAAATTGCAGCTGTTGCTTTTATAAAAGATACTGCTTCTGCTTTAAAATGAACACTACATACAACTGCGTATTCAGAAGTTCAAAATCTACTGTTAATTTAAATGGTAGCACGTTTAAATAGTTCCCAGAGGAAAAGTGGTAATATTTTCTGCTTACTTTGTTTATTCCAACTTTTTATTGGAGTCCCCTACTGTCAAGTGATGTGAACTATATCCTTACTTGCAGTAAATACAACGGCCCTTTCTTCCCCACCAAAAGAGATAAGAACACAATAAAAAGACCTGGTAGGTTGTGTCATATAAATGACGTAAAAATATGGTTTACCAAAAGGTATTTGATTTTTCTTAACACCATAACATTAATAAATAAAATGCACTGCAGAATTCCTTTCATTTGAATTTTAAAGTTCAAATGTCAAACAAATATTACAACTGAAAGATGTCTTCAACTTGACTACCCTTTCATCAGCCACAAATTCAACTAAATACATATATAACAATGACACAGGGTGAGACTGAAAGGTACAAGGCAAATAGGACATAAAAGTTATGACACTCAAGAGAAAGGAAGTAAGGGAATTTGGAAGAAGTCCAGCTCTGCACTTCTGTCAAACTGTTGTGCCCAAGACCATAAGCAATGTCTTGAACTCTAACACCAGCAAAATGCTAATGTGAGGCCACGTGGCCCTAGCAGACCAGAGCAACTAGTCTAGCAGGCTGGTGCCAGTCATCTGCAAATGGCCATATTTTTTCAAAAAAATGTATTGTGCCTCATGTATTTAGCACTCACAGCTTTAATTATCGCTTTCAACAAAAACTCCGATCCTGTGGTATCTCTCTGCACATATATGCTTATCATTCAGCAGGCCAGCTAGTTGTTCTAACAGTCACCTGAATGGACATTTTGTTTTATAACAGATACACTTTTTTAAAAATGGTAATACAGAACGCAAGGCAAAGTTAGTGATACCTTCCCACTTCACTTTGAAAATGCACTCAGTGTACAGCTGCAGTGCCGTGATTGAATACACAAAGGGAAACATTTTTATGACCCTGTGCTTTGCTGCTCTTTAAGTTCCTCTAACATGCAAAACCAGGCTCTGGGAGTTTGAATATTTTGGCATTTTGTTTCAACAGAGACAAATGCGTCAAATCTAGTCACAAGCAGAACACACACATATTTTCTAGAAGCCACACAATCATAAAACTCTCTTTCAATAATATGTCTGCTGGTACTTCTACTGCAAATTTCCAGCTGTTGCGCAAATTTTTGCATGTCTTACCAAAAGCAGACATTAGTGCTCCATACATAGCCTGATGTGAACCTAGCCCACTGATTTACAACAGATTTTAAAGCAGATCTAGTTCAAATAAATTTCAGAAAAGTCTGCTCTTGATATATTTAAGTAACAGCTGCTACTAACAAGAAAATGAAAGACTTGGAAACAGCAAACTAAACTCTAGAGAAGCTGTATCTAGAAAAGACAGCCTGGAACAAATGAACAACCTAAACACACTGTTGTGATGGTGCATTTCTTCTGATTTGAAAGCTGTCTTGCCTCCTTCCTCTTCTCTGGTCCAATATATAAAGGACATTTTGCATGGGGAAGCTTGCAGATGTTTTTGTGCATGTGACGCATATTTCTCTGGGGAATGGGCAGATATAGTGCAATTCACATAATATCATCTGTTACGTCTTAAGAACGAACATGAGAAACCTCTTTCTCTAAACATATTATGTCATCAAATTCTGTTGCTTCTGGTAGATATATCAGTTGGAGGAGCTTAGCATGAAACTGATTTTCAGTGGTTTCCTTTTATTGTATATTATATCATCTAGATAGTCCTTTATTGAGCTTTGACCAAGAGCTTTGGCTAAACTCTCCATTTTCTTTTCTTGCAGCCTTTCCTTGCACATTCTGCTTTAAAGAGATCAAAGTAGCTCAGCAGATGTGTGTTCCGATATGCTGCTGTTAACTTTCTTTACCAAGGCAGCAATCTCAAATTGTATACGGTTAAATTTATTTCCCACGTACTAATGTAAATGTTTAATGTGTGTAGTGATTGGCTGCAATATGAAAAAAACATAATTTCTTCAGGCTTGAGAAAGATTTTTAAAGTCTCAAATGAATTAAGTACACATTTGAGGAGTCTTTGTTGAACTCAAGTGGTTAGTTAGTAGTCTCCCTTTGTGCATAAGAAAAGTTTATTGCTTGTTAAAAGTTTATGTAAATTCAATAACATAAAAATTCAGAATTCAGTTGCCCCTTGTCTGCTCAGTTTATGTATAAGCTTTGCCTTGAGCAGTACATTTTAAAATTCTTCCATGCTACAGTAAATGACAAAACACTTTGGAAAGACTTGGGATCTTCACATAACACAAAACAAGCAGCAGCAAAATGATGCTGGCTTTGAAAACAGTACATTTGAATGTATTCAGAAGGAGAACATTCCCATTAATGGAGAAATTGACTGGGAAATAGAAACAAATCCAATGAAGCTTTATTATATATCGTTTAATGAAGTGTTAGCAATGGACACATTTTTTTTGAACAGTGCCTTAACATTGCTGTGCTTCTGCTTGCATAATATACCACGAGATGTGAAAATATGTAAGCAAGGCTTTTTAAATCTTGTTTTTCTAAACAGCCTTCCCTCTGTATTTTTAGGTCTTGTTCACTTTATGGAATGATCTCATTATTTAAACAAACATAAATGGACATCTGGCAAATTCAAACTGAATGTGACTCATATGCAAATGTAATCAGAATGAATAACGTATTAGGGATGGAGCATTCACAACCAACCCAACCCAACTGTTCTCATTCTATAGATACTGAAAAATACACCGTGTTGGTCCAGATCTACCATGAGAGGGCAATTTTCTACATCACACCACCACTGTTACTACTAATCAATGTTTCTCTTCCATCACATGAAATCTATCCACTCAAAGTTCTCAATTTTGTACATTGTGTTATTGTGTTCTATTGGTGCAGCTTTAATTAGCTCAAAGTTTTAATGTTCCTGAACTTCATTGTTTTACGTTACTCAATAGTATCGTTTTAACTCTATACAGCCTTTTTTTTTTTTTTTTTTTAATGAACCCGAGGCTGCCTCTCTATGTGCTTGTATGTAACCTACTGAGGAACTGGCGATATAAGATATGGAACAGCAGCTCCTGAACTCCATAGGGTCCTATGCCACTCCTGAAATTCCCACAAAAATTGAGACACATTCATTTTCCAAAAATGAGCTGATTCTTGTGGGACCTTCTAACACATTCACTGCTGTTTTTTCCCTTCTGTTTAAACCTTCAGTCTACTTTTAAGGTCCAAGTGTGATTCCACCATTCTTTTGGCCAAAGATTAGTGGATGAGACTCCCTGTGGGATCCTGCCTCAGACATACCCCCAGACCACCCAGAATGACGTGCCTTTTAGCCACGCAAGGCATGCCCTGAAGGGAGGCATAGGCCTCAGCAGAACTCCTATCATTGGATGCAAGAATTTGACGCGGGAAATTAAAAGGAAGGCTCACACATAAGTGTGCAGAATACTGCCACCAGGTGACTGCTTTCATCCTGGGCTGCTCTATTTTACTTTAAGTCAATCCATCTTCCTCTGTATCATTTCATAAACCCATAGCCCAAATCAAAGTTAGCAATTATTCTTAGCTCTGCATTTTCTTAGCTTTTATCACACAGCTCAAATCTTCTGTAAAATGGAATGAAAGTCTACATGGCCGATGCCTAAAGTAGAAAATAGTTTCTTACACAAATAACTGAGCATGTACATCCTCCATATTTTCCCCTTGTAGTATCTACCTGCAAATAGATATATTTTTCATGGCATATATGCTTAGCTGCTTCTACTAAATATTCTCCAAACCATTAAATATTTCAAATTGCTAGAAAAGAAACGCAGTCAGAACTCTATAACTAACTACTGTATGTCAGAATTATATTATCCATTACTAGTAACTAATAAAATATCTTATGGAAAATATAACTTCAGGTTTAGCACTGAAGATTTAAGGATGAAATTCTGATCTCACCATAGTAAAGCTATGTTGCATTATTAATCTCACTGTGGCCTGAAGTTCACCCAGAGAAGTGAAGAAAGCAATATTAATGTTACATATGGCTCTTCAATTTTCCCTTTTGTATAAACAGTAAGATGTTTAACTGTGTAATTTCCAAAACTATTTCTCAGATAATACTGTTTTCCAATACCTAATATACTTGTAGCTGTAGAAAACGGTAGCTCCATTTACACAAATATGTATTGAACAATTTACCTGTACCTCAAATGAGAATCTGATGATTAATGTATTCAAATGCAATTCAGCTCACTATTCTGGCTCTGTAATACTGACATGAGTAAAAGATGCAATCTTCTTTTTATCATGAGAGTCAACAAATACAACGACCAGGGATTAAAAAAGAGCAAAGATGTTGAGTAAAAAGTTTTCAATTTTAACTTTATTAATGGTATTTTTCATAGTTGATCACACATATGTACACTGTAAAATAAATAAAAAATATTCAAGCCATTATAATTTAATGAAGCAGAGCATTTTTCCTTAAAGATCGTAAAATCAGAAATCAGCTTTTGAGTCCTGCTGATTTCTTATGAAACTCGTGCAAAGTACATCAAGAAAACATTCTAGCACAGTGATATATATGTTCACATTCATCCATAAAGGGGGAGGTCAGTGGGGGAAGACTTCAAATCCTGAAAAGTATCCTTGTCACTCAAAGAAAATCATGTTCATGCAAAGACAGGAAATTTCAAATGCAAAATGAATGTTTTGGGGAATGGAAAACACACAAGATTGATGTGTAAGAGAATGTGTTCCGAAGATTGAGTTTGGCAGGTCTAGATTAGTGAGGCTGATATAAAGGCTTTCCATTTATTTAGTGTTTACAAGTAGCTGCTTGTTAGCTGTTGAATAGGATTCATTGCCAAGGTCATTCTTTGAAGTTGAATATTGATTAGCCACAAGTAATTATTTATAGACATCATGGCATCATTACATTAATTTTCAAAGGACTAGCAGTATGAGCAATCCTCCATCTTTCCTGTGCCCTTTCTAAGTAATGTTCAGAAAAAAGGGACATTTTAACATTGTAGGTAAAAGCAACTTGAGATTTTGTAATATTTGTCAAAGTTTATCTTCTTTTATTTAGTCTTCATTTCTCTATTTTCATTATCGATAAATATACCAAAACTTTGTCTATTCGCTGTTTGCACACTATAACTAATTGCTATTGGTTATTTTTCCATATGGTTTTCTATTATATGAATTTACTAACTACTTTTTTTTTGAAAAAACAGTAAATATAAATGAAAGAATTATGATAAACTTACTTCAGATTATGATTTTTTTAATAATTTCATTATACGTCCTCATCTTAGCAGAAAACTAATATAAGCCTAAATTAACAATAAAGTGAACTTACATTCTTCCGTGAAAAGACTCTGGAATAATTTTTCATTTTATTCTATAGTTCTAACTTAGCATTGTTTGATCAACACTTAGGTGGATGTGTCTATGGAGAACAGAATACTAGTCAACAGCGTTGATGATGAAAGACTGCTTTTCTAAATATTTACCTATTTAATAATGAAGGACTAGAAGAAAAAAATTCAAGTCCCTTTGAAATTAGTGGAATCAAGAATATACTTTAGTTAAATATAAGGAAGAACTTACTATAACTCTTGACTTGTTCATGCATATAAGTAATTTACTAAAAAATCCTGTCAGTGGCAGTCTTTCCTCTGTGCAGGACTCATTCCACATAGCCAATATGATGTTAAAAATATACTGGGTCACTCATGGAGTAGTTAATCCGGATGTAATGCAACTGCTTGCTTAGAGTCAACCATTGATGTCACAACTGAATGCACATTTAGTTATTTCTGTTTGGCCTAATTATATGTACATCTCTAATAATAGGTAGTATTTTCTTTAAATCTTTTTAGCATCAATCTGCACTATAAAATACAGTTATGGTCTTTCTGAACAATGGTCTGAACTTCAATGCTAAGTGGATTAAGGAACGCATTTTAAATCCGTAGCCACTTTCTAAACATTTTTAGAAAAAAATTATTTCTGAAAAATTATTGGTTTTCTTGTATGATTAAAACCGTAGCTTTTGCAGGCTCCTCCTGCCCCCATTCATGGTGTGCAATAATGCACTGAAATGGACTATCGCAATTTAGTGTTAGGATTCTTCGTATGTACTGTACTGGATATTGGCTAACAAACCCAGTGCTCCACAGAACATCACAGTGTAATTATAGACTCATAAATGTCTTCTCATATTTTGATCAGTAGATGTCCTTCTTTGAGGAAAAGTCAAAGATGAGGGGTTTGCTTGGTACAATTTTTATGATGTATAGGTTTTGTTGGGCTTTTTTTCCCCACAACTAATCCACAGTATTGAATGAGCCTGACATGATTCTGAAAAATTCCATAGTTGCAGAGTTTCAGCTATGTGATTATATCTTCTAGTAAAACTATGGGCTCAGAACTCTTTCCCAGTGCACTAACATGAACTTCTCCCCACAGATTCAACAGAAGGCTTTAAAAAATTCCCTAGCACATTAAATAGACCATATAAAAAAATTATTACCTTGAGGAACCTGCAAATCTGAGAGTTGGATGAGGAAACAATGAACTACTTCCTCTCATTTCTATAATGGATGAGAAGGAAAACAGATCCATATGGTACATATGTGTAGTAGAGCTTATTTTAGAGTTAATCCCAGAACAGGACATTTTTGTCTGTCCACCTGTGAATTTCTACTATTGATAACACTTACTAAGTATATAAAAACAAGGTTCTTCATGGCTGTAATTTATAAAGTATCTGCTACACATTAGAAAGCCATCAGCATTCAAGACTGAACCTCTAGGAAAGAGTGATGTTTAATAAATTATATTGCCATGTGAAAATGTTTCTTTCTCCTTAAATAAATAATGCTGCAACTTCTAAACCTTAAGGATTTTATGCTCTGAACTTGATCAGTGAAACCATTAAAATAATACCATATGTTGGACACATCTTTAAAACAGATTTGCCTAGTTTGCTGAAGGTGGTGGGAAAACACCCTGTCAAACCTCTCAGAATCTCCACTGTCTCCCAGCTGGACACAGGAATGTAAGAAAATACTAAACTTTCCTTCCTATAAATAAGGGAAGGAAATTTGCTTTCAAACAAGGAAACCAGATTGACTGCATAAAGGAACTAAAACCAGTTGCAGCACCTGTTCAGACTACTGTAGAAGGTGAAAAATGGGCATTATCTAAGCCCACAAAAATAATAATGGAAATATTTATGCGTAGAAACACATGAGCAACCTCTGGGGTGACCTACCTACTTAGCAGATTAGGAACAGAGGATTCCTCAACCAAGTTATTTACAGAGTTACCATAATTGCTACTATAATTGCTGATAGGTCTAGCAATCAGATTCAACATACTTAAGACAAAAATACAGAAATATATGCAAACAGTACTTAAGCATCTGAATATCTTACACGATGAAACGCACTTACATAATCTTACAAATTGAGGGCCTGAAGCTGCAAACTTTTGGATGCAGGCAAAACTTTGACCACTGTAGGGCCTCTCCCACTATTCAAGTCTCCCACATATATTGTGTGGACAGAAATCTCATTAATTTTTAAAGGTTTCCAGAACAACAGCTTTTGCAAAAACTTGTTGAACTTGTAGAAAACAAGTGTCTTCCTTATGGCTTAATATCAGATGCATGGGAAATGCTGATTAAATACAAGAAGGAAGTCAGATTTTTTTAATACTGATCTTTCCCTTCCTCCACTCTGTTGAGGAGTGACATGCCACTGTGCATCTCTCGATACGCACAGCCTTTGACTGTTCTTTCCAAGGTCACAGGATTTTATAATGCTGACATGAAAGCTACAGGCAATTGTGAAGTTGTTAAAATTCACTTCTATTTACAGGCATTCAAACAGAGTGCACTCTGCCATTTCTGGTTCCCTCTTATGAGGAAACCTCTACTAAAACACACCAACATGTTCAGTGTCAATATGTCCTGCTTGTCTTTCTAAATAAAAAAAAAAACAACACAAAAAACCAACAACCTATATCACCACCTTGTATCCTTCTCTTGTATAATGACTGAAGAGTATTAAATACACTACTTAAAAATTAGGAAAGCAAAGCTCAGTTCCACTACTTAAATAAATAACAAAACAATTAAATTTGCTACCTGCACATTAAATGACAAATGCATATATTTGAATTAATGACCAAGTAGAACAGGGAATTATTTTGCAGAATGCTTCTAATGTTTTCTAGACTACAGGCTGAGTAACACTGGCTTGTACTGGGCTGGTTTCAGATAAACCCAACTTCCCACGTGTGATGTCACACAGGACCAATTCATATTTTCCTCTGGGCAAGATATTTTCTACTAGTTATGAGAATGAAAAAAAAAAGGCAAGAAATTATCTGAGATGGACATGAAGCACAGAGATACTGATCAACCCCTATTTATTCAAAATATTTTTATGTTATTCCTGTTGATACTCAGCATCTTAACTCTCATTATGCTTCTATGAATGCTATTATGATTGTTTTACAAATGGAGCCATGCGAGTGAATCTATGCTGTATGTCTTTCCTGAGCAAGACCTGATTCTACCCAGCATAGAACTCAGCAGTGTCTGCAAAATCTCTAAATGATAAATGGTTAGCATTTGCTTCTGGCAAGTGTCTGTATAGCTTCTGATATACACTAGATTACAGTCCCCACAAGGTAGGCATAAAGCAGAATAATAATCACAGTGTAACAAAGGGCCAAATTCATCAGATCACCTCCTCCTGTATGGAAGAAGGAACTAGAGACATACAACAGCACCTAAAGGATTTGTAAGCAACTCAGACTGCTTTCTATCCCAGCCTGTCATATTCCCAGTCCTCATAGAGGGTGGAAGTCCTTAATAGTGTTTGGTTTTTTTTTTAAATCTTGAACTGTTTTAAGTACCCAAGTCAGTCTTAGGCACCATCACATGCTGTTTTAATATGGCTACAAATGACTTGGCAGAGATTACACAGGCTTCTGTGGAGCTTCATAACCACAAATTACCAGATCTCCAGGAATGTGCCTGAAGACTATCAGACTATGCTTCCTGAAAAGCCCTGAGTGCAGAGTTGGGTGCTAGATCTGGTACCAAAGATCTGTTTCATTTGTCAGTATGCATATATGTTCCAAATTAATCCAGGGTAAGCATGTCTAGTTAAAAGCAACAGCAATCTTCCTACATATAAAAATTGCTATTGTTATCAAACCAAATAAAAAATGTTATCTGATGGGTGAGTCATGCTCACAGAATTGCCTTGCAGTATTAAGATGATATCTACAGAACTGGATTAATTAAGCCTAACTGAAAAGCAAACAGCAAAGAAAGGCAATAATAAGAACAGTATTTTTTATTACTGTGAGAATGTATTTCACACTATCAGGGAATAAGTATGTAAAATAGAAATAATCATTGCATCATAAGTGTTTGCAGTGGATACAAACTGAAAAAAATATCCTAATAATGTGCATGGCTGGGCAACCATAGGATAAATCTTTCCACAGTTGTGTAACTGCTACTCCATTGCCATGACTGCTTTCTAAATAACTGTATCTAATGTGATTCTTCATTAATAGGAGATTCACCAGGAGCACAATTGCCTCCAAGAAGAAATACAACAGGTGGTTAATAATACACATCACAGAGAATCACTGTTTTAGACTGGGAGGTGAAAACCAATGTTATATAGAAAGCTGAAACTACAGATAACGTAAGGAGTCAGACTAGTTATTCTACTTAGATATCAAGGATACCGGAGTTATGTCATGATTATCTGAAGGTTCCTGTGAAATTGTAATACTATATGCCACTAGCTATCTCTAAAGCAATGTGTTCCCTAACAACACACTGGAATTTGGTACGCACTGAAGTAGCATGAGAAAAAATCCAACCTCTTAGTTTTGAGGAACACTTGATTTAACAGTCAGGTTTTCAGTTTTCATTTTAATGAAACTTTAAGTATAAGATGCAACAGGATGAAATAGGATATACTTGAAGGCATTGGCAAAGATGATATCACATGACATACAGATATCTTCCTAAAATTACCACTGCAGATTAAAGTTGATGTATTCACATGGGGAAGTTCAACAAGGAAAATCAGCCTGCAGTGAATCTGTGACAAATTTAGCATTAAGTCAGTGGTAAGCATATATATGCCTTAAAATAAGTAAGTAAGCATTAAGGTTCAAGGAACAGAAAATTAATTTTAAACTATTCAGATAGGCATTTTTGAGACCACACTTATTACCGGACTACTCCTTCAGTATTGAGAGGACTGCAGCTTTTGCTAATTCTTTTTACTGAGACACACATTTTACTGGAAACCTCAGTTGGGAATTTGAAGCCAAACTACTGCAGCAAAATTCAGGACAGCTGCTGGAGAAGCATTTCATAAAGCTGCAGCTACAACCAATGTCATCAAAGACAAGACCTCCTTGTTTCAAAACATACACAGATTGAGCACCCATGGCTCTCAGCAGGTCATCACTTACAATACCACAAGCAGAAGATTCTAAAGGAGGAGGAAGAAATCATCAGCAAAACATAATAAACTGCAGGCTTTATGCTCTACACAACTCCAAATTAATTCTGCAACTGCCAGCCAGTGGAGACTTCTCAACAACACGAGTATATTCCCTAGAGCAGCTTCCTTTGGTTATCAGACTAGCTATTCTTCTTCTTTTCCAGATGCAGCTTCATATTCACGCTTTGGAGTGAAACAACATTATCAAGGACATACAACCGCAAATAGAATAGTAGGTTTTTTACCTTGGCAATACCTTATTTTACATTATTAAAAAAAAAAAAAAAAGACAAGAAACTTGCTAAGCTGGGCAGGGAGGAGGGGGAGGGCAAGGGAGGGAAAAAATACACTTGACCAAATAATATGAGTCAGTAGTCTACAGCCAAAGCAGAAAAATAACAGAGATATATATATATATATAAACTATATATATAAAAAATATAAAAGTCATTGAAGCATCTTGCTAAATTTCTAACACATGGGTAAAGACTGCTTGGTCTTTTTATTATTCATGCTGACTTGAATACAAAAAGTAAACAGGAAAGCACATCGTGTTGCTTCATCCATCTAATCTTACCATTGCTGTAGGTAAGAAAATTTACTTCTTTACATATTTCTCTAGCTTCATAGACAACTTGACTAAGTCTCAAATTTTGATCCCACTGGCTTTGCTGCAAGAATTCAACTGCAGGCAATAATAATAGGAAAGATTTCATCAAAACACACATGGTAAGGCCAACTTTCCCATTCACTTTTTAAAAAAAAAAAAAAAAATCAAAGTGCAGCAGAAGGGTAAAAACCATAAAAGAAGAGCAAAGATGCTGCAAGATTTGGGATAAAAATAGCTTGAAAATGTCTGCATATAACCAGTTCTGAAACATTTCCAATAATTCCCCAGCTAAAACCCAACAAAAAAGTAAGCGGATAAAACTACTGAGGGTAAAGTATCTCCACATAAAAGGACTTGGGTGTAAATGAGAAGCAGTACAAAAAAACCAAACAAACACTGAACTCTGAATATTCTTCCACTGTAGAAAAACACATTTAGGAACAGAATAAACCATCCTTATGCACAACATTATCTACTCCTTCTATTTGTGCAATGAACAAAAAAAAATAGATCCTTCTCAAAGCTATACAGCCAAGAGAATCCGTTAAGTAATGGGACTTTGCGGTGACCCTGCAATTACTGTAGCTTATCCTATCCTGGTACATGGACAGAGGAATTCTACAGACCATGGGGTTTGTTTGTTTTTAAATTAAGATGCTTGTGAGCTCTGGATGTTCACAACACAAATCTGGAGACCACAAGAGTGTCCTTGCATGTCATGGAAACATAATGGAAAAAAAGGCCTTCTGTATTCTGTCCTTGTCTCTTTGGGGCTCAATTCTAATATTATTAAAATGGTATCACAGAAATCTAGGGATGGAAGAGACCTTGACCCAACTTCTGATCTTTGCACTGAGAACTCACAATAATGGCAGAGTGGAACAATTGCCTCTTCTCTTCTCTCTTGCAGTTTGACAGCCTTGCAGGTAGATGACAAAATGCCCTTCCTGAGGCACGTCCATCATTAACTTTCTGAGACTCTTTAGGATCCCCTTGGTGCCAAGAGAATGGTACAACAGGGACATACAGAAAGCCAAGAATGTGGCCTATGACTAAGAAAATAAAACTGTGGATAATTTGCTTAGCCTTAATTAATCCCAGTTGATCATATTGAATAGATAAAACTTTGCTCCTTGTACAAAGTGACGTGGATTACACTAACTTAAAAAAGAAAATTTATAACTGCTGCTGTGTTACCAAAATACCTGATTATGCATACTTACAAATTCTGAATCAAAAAAATGTCAATAAAATACAAATCATTGGAATACAAATTTGGTTACAAGCATATAGATGATTTTGAAAGAAGACAGCAAACGAATAAAGGTTTTGTTTTAATAGGAGTGACAGCTGACCTAACTTTCTCACTAGGACGGTAAAATAAGGGTATTCATGTTCATTCATACGCTAGGATCCATAGTTTTTTCTGGGTTTTTTTTTGCGTGGGTTTTTTTGTTTGTTTGTTGGGTTTTTTTAATTAGCTTGTCTTAGTCAATCTAAAGCTCTCATGAAAATGCCTATGGACAAGAGTCACAAGTTGCATTAAAAATGAGTAATTCCACACATCTAATTAAGAACTGAATTTTTTCTCTACTTAATCTCAAAACAGATTTTGAGAAAGTTGTACAGAACACAAAATGACCAATCTCAAAACAAATGATCTGGTTATAACTCTCAGATTTCCAGAAGTACACTACAAAATACTGTTCAGTTATAACACTGAAGGATTAATCAGGAATAATACAGGAGAGCCTCGCTTAGAGGGGACAGGAGGTGTGTAAGGATGCATCACTTCCTCCTGTCACACACAGCCTTCCTAATGGACCACAGAAAGAAGTATGGAAGTCTCTCTTCTGTTTCCTTATCAAATACTTGCAGAATCGAGGGATCCTGGATGACAGATGCTGCATTTCCCTGAACCTCAGGTGTTGCTTAATCACCTAATGATGTGAAAAACAGCACCACTATCCACCGATGGATACATCTGGGTGACATTAGTACAGTGTACACTGCAAATCTTTATTAATGTGAACAGTCTATACCCACAGGGCAAGTTGAATGATGATGTGATAGCAGACCAAATCCAAAACTGATACACCTCTTAAAGTAATTATAATGATGCACATTGGATTAAAATCACAATACATCTAAATCACAAGAATAGTTTCAAAATAGTGTAGTAACCAGTCATCTCACTGTTGAACATTATAATTCATCCTGTTATTTTTTTCCTCTTTTGGCTTTGATGGCACAGTATTTTCTCAGCAATAACACCACTTGATTTCAGTTTCAGCTGGAATCTTGCCTGACTAAAGAGTACAGGCATAATCTCGGTCTTTGTAGATTTATACAGTGAGGCACAAAAGGATATAAGAAACAGTTTTAACTTAAGTAAAGAATTTCAAGCTCCAGCAGTTTTACTCTGAAGTAATTGCAAAACCCATACAATAGGTATGTATGTAGTTTCAACTAAATTGCTTTCATCAGTATAAATGATTACTCAAGGAGTTTGAAAATTATTATTTTGGTTATTTAACAATTTCCTTTGGATTTTAATGAACCTAAGTGGCAGAGAACTGTACTTTTTCCCCTTTCCATTTTTAAAGACAGAGTACTGTAATTTCCAGGAAATGAAAAATTCTCTTAAATGCATGTTTCAGTATTGAAAAGTGGCAGAAAAATGCCGTAAGACCCTCTGAAGAACAACGTCTAATTGGATCTATAGATTGAAATACTACATTCCTTCATCAGAAACTACCATCTCATTTTAATATTTAGAAACAATAATTTCAAAGCTTATAGAGACTTAAAAGTTCAGGAAAAAACGCCAAGCTCGCTTCTGTATCACAAGCAGTACACTGCTTCAGCATGCCTTATTCACAGAGGAGGAAAAGGAGAGCCAGGTGCACCAACTCATCTTACACTACAACTTTACACAAATCCCTTACTTAATCCTTTGGATTTATACTACTCTTTGAGTTGGGTAAAGGGGCAGTGTGAAAATGTTCCTAAAGCCTCAATGTAAATGTTTCTTTAATCCTATTAAAGCCACAAAACAGGCCCAGCTGAGGGAGCAGGAAACCGAGCTAAGGAACTCTCGGTGACCCCATCACTGCTGTCTCTCTTGGCACTGACCTGTTGGTCACAAGTTCATCCCAGGCATGGCACGGATGTTCTGGTATCAGGCTGGTTCAGGACATCGATACGTAGACCCCTGTAACACGTATGTACATGCCAGACAGTGGTGTGTTTTGTAGTAACGTGAAGTTTCGCATTGGTAACTTAAAGCTGAATTAATAAAATAGTTGATACAGAAATAGAAGATAGGATTAAATGTTTTTAAATGCAACTTTGTTGCATTACACAGAACTTTGTTCCCCAAACATGACACTGAATTCAGCCAAAAATGATACAGCTTTATTGCTTTT